>NC_091484.1:71373340-71679101 GCF_947461875.1 Haliaeetus albicilla | reverse complement strand
AGCACAGGAGGCAAGAACTGTTATCCTCTTTCTGTGGCATGGAAGTTGCGAGATACTTGTGTGTAATCTCATTTGCGCTTGCTAGATGCCAAATGAACTCAAGTTCCTTCGCACCTCTCCAGTACTACAAAAAATCATTAAACTCATTCAGCATGTACTTTAAATTCTGTCACGAGGGGACCCTCTGTAAATGTGAATCAGATCCAACACCAAGTCTTGGCATCATGGTGACAGCTGGTCTGTGGTCCTCTTGATGACATGAGGTTTGTCCTCAGGCCCAGACTCCATCATATTTGGGAACGGCAGAAAAAAGGCCACAATTTTGGCTAAAAAAGCTTTCTTGGAATTTTTTAATCTAGTGTTTTTTCAAACTTTTGTTTTCTGGATTTCAGGTGCATTCAAACTGTGTGGTTTTATTCTCCTCATCTGAGCTGAGTAATCAGGGGCTTGCAGCATCGTCGAATTCTTCAGACCAAAAAACCCTCTAAGGACCGTTCTAAGCATCTTCAACTGAAATGCTGCAGTCCAGCATCTGCAAATAGCTGCACGTGAGCAAGGGGATGCATTTAAGCACTTACTGAAGCAGTAAGAAAGGCAGCACAAAGGGAAAGGACCTGCCCTTCTTACGTGTAGGGTAAGAATTACCCTGCCCTGGGTAAATTCTTACCTGAACCCCAGACTGGAAGGTTGAGTCTGAGTTTGAATCGATTATCTAACTTTAAAGTGTTCATCACAGTGATGTCGTTTCTTCCTCAGGAGCACACGTATTTCTGTTGCTAATTGTAGCCCCAATTATTCTCTCTCATCCCATGGGGGTATAAATCAGCAAAGCAGTTGACCTACTAGTACATACACCCAGGAGGACCTTTCCCACGCAGGGTCCCCTCTAGTTTGGGATTTGGAGGGGACACTCAGGTCTCCACAGACGTTAACTGCTCCCCAGGGGTCTATTCTTGCAGTGCTCCAGTCGAGGGAGTTACATTGCATATGTCAATAGGTGCAGGATTCGTCCCATGTGAAGGACAACTGTCACTTTATTAAATAGTGATATCAATGATCATCTGCCAGGCAATAGCTGTGCCTCAGTTCATGGCTTTGCATTCAGAAATCGGAGCATCTTCTGATCAAAAAGACCACTTTTTATAATCTCATCCCACATGGTTTTGCATGTGGTAATACATCCCAGTGAGACTATTAGACAAATAGGGTCTTAAAATCTTATCTCAGATCTTGCTCAAACATGAGATTTTTGTAATCATAAATGCTAAAAATACCACTCACATGTAAAAACGCTAACTGCAAGCGGGATTCAGGCTTGCCTGAAATTGCTGCAGTCCAGGAAAGTCATAGTTAATACGTAACTCTCTTGACAAACAGCTCAGATGACAACATACCTATAATTATAGTTATATCTGATCATGTCGCCTGGGAAAACAGCAAGGTGATACTGCAAATGCAGAGGGGCTGCATCCTAGTCTCTATCTCCCAACCAATGCTCCAGACCCCCTTGGACCTCTCTGGGAATTACTGCCGGCCGATGCTGGCTAGTCAGTCCCGGGAAAGGATCTGCCAGAGATGCTGTGCGCTCACCTGCGCATCCCTAATTTCCTGAGCTGTGCGGTACCCACTTGACACGATGCTGGCAAATTAGAGCAGCCTAAAAACGCAGGCAGGTAATAGAAGCAGGGTAGGCTTGAGCTTGCGTCTTCTATCCCTGGGAGGTTTGCAGGGCTGGCAGATGGGAAGCCAAGTACTTACGCCATCGTCATTACTACCATGGTGTCGCTTGTATGCCAGCTCCCTGGGGTGCCAACCAGCCACCGTGGCTGTGCAAGAGACAAAAAGGCCAGTGCACAACAAGGTGGTTGGAGAGAGGCCACAGGGCTGACGAGGCAGTGGGGTTCTTGTCCTACGTCTTCGGGGTTCATCCTGCCCGGTGCCACCCTCCCGTGGAGCTGCTACATCAGCATCAGCCTGGGCCACCTCTCGGCTTGCCAACGGAGCTAACGCCCTTCGAGATTTACCCAGTCTTCGGTTTGGCGATGCCTTTGCACCTTATGTGCAATCCTAAGTATGAAAAAAACCCCTCAACACAAGTGGCTTAGCTGGGCAGGTTCCTGCCTGTCCCCTTTTTCTCTGAGCTGAGCACTTGTCCCCGTCAAACAAAAGCCCATCGCATGCCCACCAGTTTAGATGCACCGCTATCTCTAGCACAGAGCGAGTGGTGATACTCTGTTTTTACACTGCTAGCAAAGATACGAGGCTGTCCTTCTCCTTGCACTTGCTCACATACTCACTAGATTCCCAGGATGACTATTCCCGGAAAGAATATTCCCAGGATGAATATTCTTATATGGTTTTGCAACATTCTTTTTTAGCTGAGACAGCAACGTTTCCTAATGTGTAAATTTGCCTTTTTTCCCCCCCTATGCATAAGCCTTAAACTCTATCAATAACTAATTGTTTCATGTGTCTCAGACAAAGTGTAATCAAGAGAGGATGGTGGAGAAGTGTGAAATGACAGAGTGACATTCTATGCTTAAATAAGCAAACTACACCCAAATCGAACAATGGCTTGAAAATGTTTCCATAATAAGGGTGCATAAATTACCCCCATTACTTGGAAAGCTCTTACTTGCATTTTACCAGCCACATTTCTAGTATTCACGAGAGCTGATACACTCCGATCATGATAGACATGCCTCTGTTACAGTAATTATAAAATGCTTTGTGAAAATATCATTGTGTCTACAGAGCTACTGAAGTTGGATGGTCTCCTTGGTATTTGTTTACTGCCTCCGTGAATTTAAAAAATATAATTAAAAAGAGGAAGGAAAACTACATTTCGAAAAAGATAGACTACTTTTTGATATTTATTCTCTGTGAGGGAAAAAGAAAGTGTATCTCGGGTTGTGCCAATACATGATATGCACCAACTGGATAATGTAAAATGGGGATTCATTGGAAAAACACGGGCAATAAATCCTGATGGGATGAAAACATTTCAAGAAGATACACTGATGGTTTCTCATGTATGATCTCTATTACATACGTGTATGTCCATATGTACAAGAAGGGTATGGCAGCAGGAAGGCTTTATTCTGAGAGGGTCAAAGCCACCCAGAGGTGGGTGCTGCTGGTGGCGCTGCCCCCGGCTCTGCGCAGCCCCTCTGGACCCCACGGAGGGTTAGAAGATCGCTCCTTTCTCTTGCTCTCATCTTACAGTTTGAAAAGGAATTGCTAGTCAGCGCACAAGTATCTTTTTTGGTTTTGGGGTCCTACAACTTGAAAAATAGCAACTTTTATTTTTCCTTTAAAGGGAAATCCTGATACAGTTCAACCAAAAGTAGAGCCCTTATAATTATTTATTCCGAGACAATAAATGCCATCATTTTGTATCTTTTTTTTCCCTCGAATGTTTTGTTTTAGTTAAATACATCTAGTGATTTAAAGCTATAAAAAGTCAATTTAAGATTCTTTTAGGATTACCAAAAATCTGGAAAATAATGATATTAATAAATGAAAAAGAAAACACAGCAATAAAAGAGATATTATTTGCTTTTAATTTCTTGGCTGGATTTATCATTATACCAAGGTAACATAAAGTATCTGACCTGCACATGATTTGGGGCATTATTACAATTGCTGGATTCATTAAAAAGATTGTGTTAACTTTATTTTAATAGTATGAGCATCTTGAAGTATAAGTATTCTCAAAATTACAATCAGTGAACATAAATAAAAGACTTGAACATATTTGAAATGCCTTAAAGGATTGTCCTGAATTAATTTCAACACACAATGCAAGAGGAAAATGTACTTGCATCTTATTATTTTTATTATAAAGATGTATGTGGAGCAAGTTTGGAGAGAAATTGTCCACAAGCAGTGAAGTGCAAAGTGTGAAATAATAAATACACTCAGTTTTAAAAAAATTTGTCCAGTTTAACAAGCTAAACAGGGTATGAGTGCATGAAAGGCATCACCTTTATTTCAAATTAACCAGAGCAAGCCCTTCCACTTACCTGGAAAACCTGATCCGTACGCTAAGATTTTGTATGTTAATTTATACTGCAGAGTTCCTAACATCTGACATCAGCTGTAACATTACAAGTTGTGCTATGACTTTATTAAGGGATGACTTCCAAAGCCCTAAAGAATACTTATTATGTTGTAATATATATTTCTGAAGAGGATTAGGTCTTTGATGCTAAAACCTAGACGTTTTAAAAGTGAGTTTACTGAAATGAAAAAGATTACGTACGTTCCTTTGTGTTGCACCAGGTAGAGCTTTTTCACCTTCCTTTCAACTGTATCACAAACCTCAGTGGTATCACGACCGAGAAACACATTTAAAATCCCTCGGAGTTTCATTACCGAGATGGGATATTCCAGAAAAGGACCTAGCGCTTGTGCTGAACCACAAACTGAACAGGCAACAATGGGAAAAAAATGGAAAAATGGGGAAAAACCAGCACACATCCCTTCCTGCAATGTGTTAATGTTAATATCGGACTGAGCAGCTGCTGGATTTCAAGGACTGTGTGTCGTTTTGGATGCCAGACTTTAAAAAGTATTAAAAAAGTTGAAAGAAGAGCAAGAAAGATGAAAAAGTTTAGAAAACTTGACCTGTGAGAAAAGTCTGAGGAAACTGGGTTTGTTTAATTTAGGAAAGAGAGGACGGGTAATGGTTTTCCAAGATGTAAAAGGTTGTTGCAGAGAAAAACACCATCAGTTGTTCTCCAGATCCACTGGGGGAAGAACGAGAAATAATCAGCTTAATTTGCAGCAAAAAAAAAAAAAAAAATGTAGGTTAGATATTAGCTAAAATGTCAAACTATAAAGAGAGTTAAGCACCGGGAGAGGTTACCTGGGAGTATTGTAAAAAATCTGGCACTGGAGGTTTTGAGGCTGGGTTAGAGGAGCAGTAAGGGATGTTCCTGGTACAGGGAGCTGCCTCGGGCATGGGACACGGCGTGTCCTTCAGGGCTCACCCAGCCCTGCAGCACTGCTCATTTGCCCCCCATAGAAATCAAATGATTTAACTTCATTGCAGAACAGTCTGGTCAGGTTGGGATTGTCAGACCACAGCATTTTATTTGAAATAGCCCATTTTTGAGTTTTCAGCATCAGGAGGAATACTTTTCTTTTGGCATTCTCCCCACACTTTTTTTGACATTTCTCCTCTCAGGTCAGTCCCTATTTTAATATATACATACATACATACTTATATATATATATCTTTTAAATAGGAAAATCAATTCTTTCCCTTCATTGAAGAGAATTTACATTATACATGTGTAAAAGCAAAAAGCCTCTTATTTTTTCACTGCCTGCAAACCTTGCCAGCATCACCTGCAGTACATGTTCCCCGGAGCCCAGCAACAAAACCAACCTTGCCTTTCCCTGTGGGATGGCTCATAAATGTCTCAGTTCTCAGCAATGAAGTCTACTGTATCCCCAAGGTCACTTCATGCTCTCAGACAAGGAGATATTGGTCAATACTGCCTTCCTCCTGCAGGCAAAATGCAACTTTTTGTTATTATACTAAAACTTACTTGCTCAGAAGGGAACTTTCTCAGAGACCTGTTTGAAATGGTGCCATGAACTCCCTTAGGAACTATGGAGCACTGAAAATCCCACCACACCAGGGGGTTTGCAGGAAAAAAAGGAGTGAAATCTTATTTTTTCTGATGTAAAAAGAGAAGAGTGAAGGAAAGGAAAGGAAAGGAAAGGAAAGGAAAGGAAAGGAAAGGAAAGGAAAGGAAAGGAAAGGAAAGGAAAGGAAAGCTTTGGCTTTCTTAGGAATGCATAAAGAAAAAGTAAACCACACATGGACAAGAGAAGTATTTATTATGGTACACCATGAGACATTAAGCACTGATATCAATAAAAGACTGTAAGAAATCAAGAATGAGACTTCCACTTCCAGGCTTAGCCTGACCGTGCAGACGGTAGCTGCCATGCTCTTCCCTCTCTGCCACGATCGCTGCTCACTCCCACGCCTCGGTTTGCACGGAGGCATGTGTCCTGCCACATGCATCCCCATCATCCCTGCCTGTGGGGCAAAGCTGGGAGCTGATGGGGGTATTTTTTCTATAGGTCACAGCCATGAGCACCAGACTTTGTGGATGGCTGGAGAGGGAGAGCAAGGTCACTGTGGGAAAGATGCTCAGGAGCTCATAGCCCAATGGCTAGAGCAGTCGCTTGGGAGAAAGGATCCTGGTCCTTGCATTGAATCTGTATGTTATATTAAACCATCAGTGGGTAAAATATGGAAAGGCTAGAAGCAGGTCTCCACTTTAGCCAGTGACCAAGCCACTGGGTTTGGTGAGGCTCCTTACTGGGGGATGAAGGGCACTGGCTGCGCATCGAGCGGTGCAGGCTCAGCCTCTCGCCCTACGCTGTAATCAGTTTTCCAGTTACAGGACAAACGCCTTTTTGACTTTATTAGGGCTGCTGAAAACCTGTACAAACTTTAAATGTATTTTAAATGTACGAGATTAAAAAAAAATGGAAAGGGAGAGGTGAATGGAGTACATTTGCACAGTGGCTCAACTTGAGAAGTGTGTAAATCTGCACTCTTTTCATCCAGCTCTGTTCTCTTCTCAAAGAAAATCCCCAGTGAAATACTATTCAGAAAAGAGTCACTTTCAAATACGGGAAATGACAGTGCTTTTAAAGTGGCATCTACATGCCCCAAATCCAGGGAAATCTTAAAGATACAGCATGAATCTGCTGTCAAGCACCAATGCCATCATACTTTCAGACATAGAATAAAACTGTATCTGATAGAAAAGTTGCTTGCCAGGGTCTGTGTGCCAAACAGACCCCGGCTGTATTCTCTCCATTAAATCAAACACTTCTCTTACACAGTAAAAATGGAACATAGATCAGCAAGAACAGAGTTATACTGAAACAAATACCCGTAGGTGCTATCGGGAAGCGAGGGAACTGTGTTTAAGTGATGTGCTATCAGCTCACAGCCAGGTCATCTCAAGATACACAACACTGTCAGGTCCCTCACCAGCGCAGGATAGCTCGTTTCTGTCTGGTTACAAGATATTTGCCCACTACTCGTAGGTTTAAATTGTGCTTTTCACCATTTCTATTGACAAGGTGGATCAAAAGGTGATTCAGGATATTAGGAAGATTTTGGAAAGGAACATACACATTTGCCCCTGGTAGCAGAAAGCCTCTGTTCAGAACTGTACGCCATTACATTATATTGTCAGTCCCTGATGTTGCCAACATTTTCAAAATTTTCTGTACCAGATTTTCCCTAACTGTAACAAAGAGCTCTTATCATGGCCCTTTCTTACTTACTATTTCTGCCCAACAAATTCCTTTTTTAGAAAGAAGGCAAAACAAGGCTCCTTTTCCCCTCCCCAACTCCAAAGCCTGTTCTGTATTACCTGGGCTCCCTGGCCCGGCTCCTCTTCCTGTCCTCCGGCTTCTCTGAAGCACCTTCTCGCCTCTTTCTCCCATCTCAACAAATACACATGCATCCTACCATAAAAAAAAAAAAAAAAAAAAAAAAAAAGGAAAATTCAAACAGGCACAAGAGTATAAATTTTCCAGATTTTTCAGTTGAGTTGGGTATTAGAGCTGCAAATGTTCTGGTCTTCCAGCCCTTGATCCTCAACGTTTCTTCCCCTCTCTTGCTATTCCCTGAGCATCCCTCTATCCTGCTGTTTGCATGATGCCTTTCCCTTTCCCGTTCTCATTCCCATCTTTTTCTTTGACTTGCTGTTGCTCAGAAGCTTCCGCCCATCCCTCCCTCCATGGTAGCTCACAGGCTGATCAGCCACATGGAGAAAGGTCTGGCTGCACCAAGCCGCGTGTTCAGCCTGTGGTTCTGCTGCTTCCCTGGGCTGGAGGCAGAGTGGGTGCTAAATTCGAGGGTGTCCACCAAGCCATGACCTGGGTTTCCATCTCCCTTCCCTGCAGCCAGGGTTTTCATTGCCACGTGACTTAGCACCCCAAACCAGAGGCTTCAGAGGAGCCAGAGACATGAACCTCAGCTCCAATATTTGAATTTTTCTTGCTTCTTCTCTTTTCTGCTCCTGTTTCTCGACACACATCTCAAGTGGGTTGCTGCATGCCCGCTCCCTCAGCAGGTGTTGCTGGCGTTGGGGCCCATGAACACACCACTTCTGTGTTGAAATAAGGGAGGAATGGTGAAAGACAGAGCCAGCTTTGCCTTCACCCGCTCCTGCTTGTGGGGATAAGCACCTCGCCAGCACGGGCTCTGCGTCCGTATTACTCTGCCTTTGTTCATAACTCAATCCTGCCAGCCTCTGAACTATTTTTATTGCTCTCCTCTGAATAATTTTCAATCTGTCACTATCTTTCAGGTAATGTGGTGCCCATAATTAAATACTGCAGGCGCTACCGCACCAGAGCCATATGCAGACGGACTATTACCTTCTTGCGCTGTGATGTGATGTCTTCAGCCCCAAATCAAATTGGCCTTTTTTTGCTGCCATATCTCAAGGCAAACTCATGTCTAATTTACTCCACACTATCATCTCTAGATCTCTTGCAGCATTACTGCTTCTTGGTTTTTTATCACTGATTGAATATCTGGGGTTTAGATTATTTTTCCACAAATGTAGTAGCTTCTATTTTCTATGTTGAATCTCATTTTATTCTCCACTCATTTTTCCTGCCTTTTCAGATTCCTGTACGTTATTTTGCTCTCATCTTTGGGATTTCCAAATCCACCCACCTCAGTTTAGTTTGCACATTACATCAACAAACCATTCACTACTTCTCTTAGATCATTACAATAGCTGGCAAATAAGCTCCCCATTCAGCAAATCATTTCAGCACATGCTTATAACCTTTAGGAGTCAATAGGGCTCAGGTATGTGATAAAGTGCATGCTGGCACGCTCGTTAGTTTGATTGTAATAGGGAGAGCATCCTTCATGTCCGAAGAGCAGCAGGTATTTGTGGTGGGGCTGTAGCAGGGAGGGAGAGGGTGACATGGGGCAGAGGAAAGGATGCACTGAATATCACTGGTGAAGCAAACCCATCACGGGCTGCCAAGTGCATCCGCATGTCCTCACCTGTGTGGCCGGGGCTTGCGTCGGGGTCTTGCCCGGTTGAGATGCCACCGGAGGCTCCCCCAGATCAGCTCATTGCCATTCCTCAGTTCTTTCTGCTGAGAGATGTTCGAAACCACGTCAATCTGAATTAATGTTGGGAGTAAGACGCCGGGAGACAGCAGTGACTGTTTTATTAAAATCCAAGGACCCAACTGAGCAGTCCTGAACTGTGCTCACATGGATAATCCCACATATTTTGAGTGTCAGACCTGAATTCACAAATTTTCTATTTCTATAAAAAGGAATTCAGTGTTTGCTGATCAAGATTTGCTTTTCATAAATCCATGCTGCTTGTTTACTCTGTTAACCTCTAAGTGCCCAATCCCACCAAAGCCAATGGAAAGATGCCCTTTGACTCCCAACATCTTCAGATCTGGCTGCAAGGATTTATCTACCTGGAGAAAAATGTCTGGAGTATCTACAGTGAAATAAAATCAGTCCCAACATCTGAAATACATTCTTTGGATAATCTGCTCTAAAGTAAAAGGCATCTGCTTCTAGAAAGCTCCACTCAGAAGATACAGTGATTATTTGGAACCAAAACCTCATTTATCGGGTGATATTGCCCCCATGGGGAGGTGCTCCAGAGCAGCTATTTCTTAGTCTCCTTTTTTTTTTTTTTTGGCAGAATGGCTTATTTTGGCCAATTTCCCTACATAGACAAGCCCCAACTGATGTTTCTTTTATAATATTTGTACCTTTACTTGAATTGGTACAGTAGATCTGTTATCTTTACTAGAAAACAAGCAGGACCAGCTTTCTTCTGGCATTGTTAACATTTTCTTCCTATTTTTCCTGTAACTCTTCAGCTTTTCATTAAGAAAAGAAAAGAAATTGGCAGTGCTTTAGGACATTTGTTAGCTAATTCCCTTAGCGGTGAAGAAATCCAGGTTAGGGTAGTTTATATATGGTCATATTTTGTAGAATCAAACTGAATTGCCTTATTTATTCTGCGTGTCCTTAAGAAATTCCAGCTCAGATCCTGTAGTTATTTGAGTAAACAGGTTTGTCGTAGGACTACTTGTGAAAAGCCAGTTTCAAGCATATATGTAAGAATATTTTTGGAAAATAAACTGTGATGGTGAAGAAGGCTGGCTGATGACAGGGAGGCTTCCACCCACTTGCTCAGGCGAGAGCGACACGAACCCTGACCTGCCTGTCCACTCAGATGAACCCACACAGCCTCAGGTTGGAGGAACAAATGCTCATAGCGAACAAGTCAGCACCGATGCACGCTTCACAAATAATATTTCAGAAAACACTGTGCAAGAATATTTAATAACAGACATCTCAGAAATCTATAATACCCTCTGAGACAGCTTGTGACCAAAAAGCAGGAAAAAATTGAACAGATAATTTGCTGTACATTTTTCCACTGTTGTTACAATTGCTTGCTTATTTATTTTACTGAGTTTTCTGACCTTCCTACAAAAATCACCTCAACTTCTTTTATTCTTATTAAGGCTAGATAATTTTTTTTTAAAAAGTTCATCTGTCCAGCCATTTTTGATTCACCCTTAATTTAATCCCCTTCTAATTAATTAATGGGCCTACTGTCTCTCCAGAAAGTCTTTTCCCTTTGATATAGGTTTTAAAGCCCTTTTTAAGTTCTTTGGTTAGCTTTAAATTCTTTTTTTCCCCTTATCCTTATTATTTCCCCTATAATCCCTAACTGAATTTGAGTATGCTTGTTTGATTCCTTTCCCTGCCCCCTCTTGCTTTCTAATTTTGACTACAGTTTTTTTTTTCTTTTTTTTTTTAATTAAAAAAAATTAAAGCCTCAGATCTTTGCACAGTCCCTCATGAAGCCACATTGGCCGCTTCTTGTTCTCGCCGTTCTTCATTTTGAGAGGAGCAGGAGTCTCTTGCAGCTTAATTATGGTTTCTTGCAGGAGTCCCCCTGCTTCCCCTCACGCTGGTGGCTGTACAGTATTCCTCCTCCTCCACAGACTTTTGTTAAATACAGTATGCACGGCGCGTACCAACCTTTTAGATCCATGAGATTTCTCCCCCATTGATATATAAAAATACCTGCCTATGGGTTTACATCCAGGTGGGCTTTTTGCTGTCCCTTGCCTTGTTTCTGGCATTAAATCTGCTTCCAGTAGGACCAGGGGATGCTGCTCCTTTTGTTAGCTTCAGCACTTGATTTTTTAAATTGTTTTCCAGCAAACACAGCTACAAGGTCACAATCGATCCACAGCCAAAGTTTTGGCACATTTTATATATTTCACTTGAATATAGCTGAAACCAGGGCCAGATCCTGCATGGGTGTAAACCTCTGCAGCCTTTTACTCCCTTAGACCTGCTTTCTGCAGGCGGCGGATGCGGCTCAAAGTTCCTCAAGACACTTGGGAGCGATTTCAAACCCTTCTAATTTTCCTGATAATATTGGCACTCCTGGGTGCTGGTTTCCTGGTAGCTTAATTTTTTTTTTCTCTATATATAAACCTGCAAATGTTGATAGCTTGAGTTTCTGGAATCAACTCTCAGTCCTCATGTAGCTATTTTAATTAGAATGGGAGGGCTCTGTTAACTAAAAGTGGAAGAAATATTGATATGAGGATGCTCTGAATTTTGCTCAGCCTAGCGAGCATCTTCTAACTCTTTGTGAATGCTGAACTATAAGAAATTTTAAATAGAGTTGGGGGGGGGCTACTTTTTTTCTCTTCTTTTTTCTCCTTTTTTCTCTTTTTTTTCTCTTTTCTTTTTTCTTTTTTTCTCTCCCCCTCCCGCCTTTTTTCCTCCATCACCTACCATTACCACCTAAACCCTTTTGTTCTCGCATCTGTAAAATACCACATTCCCAGCCACCTTTTTCACAACACGCATTGAAACCCAGCAGGTTTATAATATCTTCCCCATCCCTAAGCCCACATCGGATGCCTTACAGTCCTGTCATATTTGTTTACATCCACTTGGTTTTAGTTCCTCGCTCTTTTTTTCTCCGTAGAGCCTTCTGCCCCGGTTTCCTTTGAGCTGCCTTTCATGCCAGCAGACTCTGGCCGGTTAATTGTTCATCAGGGATAGGCGAGGTTGAGCCGGGCTGAGATGCGTTTCTTCGTGTTGTGACAATTGTTCGGACTGTTCGCCACTTCACGCTCGGATGAGTTTTTCTCTCTCCGCTGCCCGTACCGCCTCGGTTGGCTCTCCCGCGTCTCCTGGACGCAGATGCATCCCAACACGGCGCTGCTTTGGCTTCCCCTTCGGTGAGACTTTTCCCCTGCCTTCGCAGCAGATTTTCAGCCGTTCGGGGTTGGGTCTTTTTGCCATCCTCTGCCGGGGCTGGGGGTTTTGTCCCAGAGTCAGCGTCGTGCGGGCTGCCCCAATATTGACTTCCAGTCCTTCTGGACTTTTATTTTATTTCATTCAATGTTGGCACCATATGGCAACTATGGCAACTGAATATATAACCCTATTGAATTTCTGCCTCCAGTCTGGCATATTAAAGGGCTCCATGCTCTGGTCTGGAGGAAAAAAAAAGTGATTCCTACAGGACACAGTGGTAGAGAAGTTCAAATAACACTTAGCTGCCTTTAAAGTTTCCCTTTTCTAATATGACAGACAGAAAAAAAAAGAAGTTAAATATATTTGACAAGGTTTCACATAGGGCAAACATACAATATATGATGTTGAAAGCGTAACAGTTTAGTCTGAATTAATAATACAATTATAGTATATATAAAATCATATTATATATAAGGTCCACCAGCAACATATTTGTGTTTATTTTTGTTTAATTTTATTTGCAAAGAAAGCTGGAACCCACTGCTTCTCAGAAAGTCAGCTGCTAATAAAGCAGCTGGCTAATAAAGGGCAAAAATTAATGTCTGAGGGAAATATTTAAAAGCATCACAGTGACTTAGGGATGTGTGTCAGCTGGGACACATCATTTATTTAGGCATTTTTGGAAGTTGCAACTGGAGTGCTCACTTGCTCACGTGGGTAGTTTTACTTGTGCACTCCCTTTGAATTCAAGTTAAGGTTACTCATGTGCATAACTCTCTTCAGGACTGGGCCCTACGGCTGTTTCTTCCTCCTGAAAAGATACTGAGGGAACTAATTTTTCTGATGATTAATCTCAAACACTGCACCTGCAGTGCCTGTTTTCACTTGAATGAGAAGAGATTGATTTATCTAGCTATCTTTCTGTCTGTCTCATTATCCATCTCCCGTAGCATCTCAGTGCCTCAAAAAATGATGACGAACTTATCTTCCCAATAGCCATACAAGGCAGGGCAGTATTATCTCCACTTGCCAGATGGGGAGATCAAGGTAGAAAGCAGCAAAGTGATATGCCTGAGGTCATGTCAGAAGTTGGTGGCAGAGCCAGGCAGCGCAAAGAGCTTTCCAGACTCCCAGACCCATGCCATAATCCCAGTGCCACCCAGACTGCTTTTTAGATCCTCTGAAAAGGATTAATAAATCCTGCTGCTCAAATCCCAGCTCCTCTTCGTGGAGGAGCAAAACCTTGCTATGGTCCAGCACGACTGATTGCCTGCACTGCTAGCTGAGCAGAGAGCTGCAAAACACACATCCCCTGGCACGGAAGCTGCGCAAGGGCTGGAAGAAAGGAGCAGCTTCTCTTATTCTTTAAGAGTAAGAAAAATATCACTGCCAAAGCTAGGATAAAAAGTAGACATCTCTTGAGGTTCCTCCTGTGATCGCCTGCAGCGCGGAGCTCTGGTTAGTTAGGCAGGGGGGAAGGCGAGCACAGGGGGCTGCTTGGAGGGACCCCAGCTACGAGCGTGGCATGGGCAGAGCGGCTACGCCGTGGGTTGGGGTCTGCTTTGGATGGGGGAATACCTGAGGGGTCAGCTGGGAGAAGGATGCTGGTGGACCCACTGGGTGTTCCCGCCACTTGGCAGTCCCAGCCCAGCACACAGGGAGCTGAAGAACACATTCGGTGGTTGTGTCTCCAGTGGCTGGAAGGCGGTCCAGTCCTGGCCATGCTGTGTGGAAAGTCCTTGCGGTAATTATCCTTTGACGCAAGGTTTTTGCATGAGTATTTCAATGTTTGTGGGAGAGATTCCCTGCCAGAACCGAGGGCTTTCCCCGAAGAGATGTAATCCCATCCCTCTTCCAAGGTGAGCCAACAGAGAGCAGCTCCAAGGTGAGGGTCACCCACCCTAACGTGTGGTCTGCTGAACACCCGGGGTAACCTGGGTTTCTTGTCTGACTCCAAATCACAGCTTGAATCCTGGCTCCCCATAGTACCTAGGGGTGACCCAGACACTGGCCTTCCCTGGTGCTTCCCGTCCTGCTCATCCAGCCCCGAACTGCTGGAGTGCAGCTCTGACCCGCTCCAGACGGGACCTGGCTTTGTGGGGATCCCCCCAGGAGCACGCCATGAGAGAGGCCATCTGACAAACTCTCAGGCATCCCACAGCGGAGGGGACATTTTTGTGGATATCGGTAAAGGTGGATACAAACCAGAGCACTGACCCCAGGGCAGAGCCACCAGCGTGCCCGCAGAGCTGCTGCCCGGACAAAAGCAGGTGACACCACTGCAATTGCAGGCTTGCCAGGCTGAAATCCTACAGCAAATGGGCAAACAGCATTAATTAAATTCCAAACCCACCAGCTTTAATTAACTTTTTTGCTGTCCTGGTGCCCAGTAGCACCTCCTACCCCCAGCACCAGGAGGACGACACTGATGGCCACCAGCTGATGGAGGTGGCACCATGGCTGCCCAGGCGCCTGGGCATGACCTCGCTGGGTGTCAATGTGGCTGCTGGGGAAGGCAGAACCCACAGCAAAGCCAGCTTTGTCCTCTTGCCCCAGCCAAATCCTGGGGGATGTCCCTGCTGAAGCCATTTTTAGGGTGCACCGGAGGAGGAACTGGCTCACTGCAGGTTATCTTTTCCAGACACATCAGCTCCATTGCTTTCAACAGGACTACAAGCACAGAGGACTTGACTTTTCTTTTTTCTTAATGTGTATCTTAATGCGCAGTCGATGGGGCTAGTTATCTTGTCAGGGGCCTGGGGTAAGCAGGGGGCTGATGGGTGACAGCAGCCAGCAATAGTTCTTCGCATGCGGCTTTGTAGTGTGCACCCAAGTATTACAAGCCTGGGTCCAATACAAATAAATAATTAAGTGTATTTCCTGGGGCAAGAAAATGAAGACTTGGAGCTGTGGCAAGAATGAATAAGTACAAGACCTCTAGACCTGCAGTGCCTGCACGCCGCGTGTGACTGACGGTGGGTTTCTTGCAGCCATCACATCAAAACACTCCAGAAAACTGCTGTGCCGGGTGTCACCGAGAGGCGAGGCTCCAGCCCTGCCTCCCCTGCCAAAGGAGGGGACCTGGCACGCCAGACGGGGGCTGTGATGGATTTTGAGCACCCCTAGGAAACTTTGCTGTGCTTCAGACGGTGCCATCGATTTAACATGTCGGTCTTCGAGTGAAGAGGAAGATGAAGGCCTTCCTCTCCCCCAGCCTTGCAGGTGGAGGGCGGGCAGCACGTGACCCTCTGGGCAGGCCCCCCAAGGGAGAAGCGAGTTGTCACCTGCGTCCCCACGAGGCTCCTGGCTCCCTCCAAAGCTGGCTATCCTCCCACCTCCCACCCCAGCCCACCCGCTCGAGTTGTCCCACTCCTGGCAGGATTCAGGGCATCCTTATTTCCTCAGAAACATTGGTGCAAGCCTTAAGAAGGGAGGGAGCTCTAATCCTTGGCACTAAAGATCCTCCCATCACGCAGGCTGCTGTGCTGGGGATGCCCAAAATACCGGGGACCGCTGCGTGGCACACGGGGATCTTGATAGGCGCACTGGGAAAATGGGTCAGCATAAAAGCCATCCTTTTCCAGAGCACGCCTGGGATGCCTCCTAAATGTATTTCCAATATGTAAAACAGAACAGGGATGGCTGGCGCATGGGCAGCAAGAAGGTTTTACATACACCTGTGTGCTCGGCTTGCTGCTACAGAGGGAAGGGACCAAAATTAGGGTCCCCAAATCTTCACCCATTTCCCCAGCCGGGCCAGCTGGAGTCTCTGCAGAGGTTTCTCCATTTTGGAGAATGTCACCTTTGAAGCGAGGTCTGCATCTTTCAGCAGGATGATGGAGCATGAAATGCTCCCAAGGCAGGTCTGGACATTCACCACCAGCTCCATCATGGGACCATCGTATAACAGACACTCGGTATCACTGTCTGAGTTTGCATTTTGGCCTGTTCTTTTCCAATAACCTGAGTTTTTCCTCTTTTCTCCCTGTAAGTTGGTTTATACTTACCTTCTATTTAATTTCCTTTGAGGATCTTGGTTTCTTTTCAATTTTGGAAATAACTTCTCACATTTTAGCGGAAAAGAAATGCAGCCCAGTGTTTCCCGCATCCCTCAGCAGATGCTACACTGCCACCTGCACTACTGTCATAGCTGTTTGGGGGAGGGACAGTCAACACTTTCTTGTTTTTAACAAGTTTGCTATTGCCTGTTCTTATGAAAAAATAATTTAAAAGTCGTTCTTGACAAAGATACCCCAACAGTACTTAATTTTCCCTGGTACACCTACAGCTCCTCTCTGTCATGTGCTCAACTGGTCTGGGTTTCCCCACTCCAGTTCCCAGTATCCCTTGTGCCTTGTGCAGCCCTACTCTAACCCCTGACCCACACTAGGTCATTTCTCTCTCTTTTCTTTATTCTTCTCATATGTCCTCACTCCTTAGGTTTTATTCAGCCTTCTTCACTCTGCCCCAGCCCTTCACTTCTCTTCTACAGCCTGGCTCCTCCCTGGACTTTCCCTCCTTGCTTCTCCCTGGAGTTTCAGAGCCTTCCCTGGAAAGACACAAGCACTCAGCAGGACACAACTGACTCAGAGGGGACAACAGCACAAAGTTTTCCTTTCTAGAAAAGGCAGGGACCAAGTTTGAAACCTTTAGACATCCATGAACCTTGGAGTACATGTTACTGACCAGGCTAGGTAGTGTAAGACTGTGCCCTAGCTCTGCCTTAGTTTTTCCTCTGTTCTTTGCCTTAATTCAGAAGCCTTCGCATGGTGAAGAACATTAATTTGCTTCAAGGATTACACTTTAATAACTTCAAAATTGTCCTTCTGATCACGACTTGGAGGAGATTTCTTAGAGGTAACTACCTCCAAAAGAAGCAAGTCTGCAACCTGTCAGTGAAATGGCTACTGCAAAATTGCTTTGCCAGAGTGAGCATCGCATCCTCTTGACATGACACATGGACAACGCTGCGCAGAAGCGTGGCTGGGACTCCAGGTTTGCTTGGCCACAGACCTTCTCACTCTCTCCTTTCCCACGTGGGCTCATCCGTGCCACCAACTCTGGAAGACTTGGACTGAATGACCACAAATCCAAGCCACTCCTTGCACCATCAGCTGCACAGGGGAGAGGTGGGTTTTTGCCAGTCAGTCCTATCCCGCCCTCCTTCAGTTTATTCAAGTTTTGACCAGTAAAAGTTGCTATTTCTGGTGGCTTATCTATCCAAAGAGGCTGGTAACTTGTTTGAAATAAGGGGCTGTGCCTGTTCAGCCCCAGGAGTGAGGAAACTGGGCCAGAGGAAACTCATCCAGGCAGAGTCAAAGAGCAGCAGCTGGACTGAAACTGGGTTCTTCAGGTTAAAAGTGAGGCTGACAACCTTCCCCAAATGCACACACGCAAACAAATTATTGCCACGGATGGTCACGAAAGCATTCGTCTGGAGGATTTGTATTAAGTACTCCAAAATACACGTCCTCCTGACAGCAGGACAAGTGCAAGATGAAATAGTTGGAAGCTGATAAGGTTAAATGCAAGTAAGAAATTGTCTTATCTAAAAATTTGTGATATGAATATAAAGTTATTTTTCCTGTCAGAATACCAAATAAGATGGTATCAACCAGTAAGATGGGATCTCACAGATCTGATAGCCATTTATGCACTCATAAGTAGTCTACATCTATACAGAACACGAGACACACTTCCTTAAAAAGTTGATATCAGTTTCTGGTACTATTGTATTCAAACCCCGAGAAAGTAATAAGGAATGGGTAGATAAAAATTAGCTCTACCTAAATATTAGTGCTGGATAGTGGTACAGCTATTTAACGTACGTCCATCAACATCAATCACAGTCTAGGCTCTAGGAAAGAGGATGCAGAAGCTTGGTGCTTCCATTGTCAGACACCTCTGTCTGACACCATTCCATCTTCAGGACCCACAGCTTTTCTTTGTGGAAGGACCCATGTTTTCTGGAGGTAGAAATGTCCCTGTGGCCAAGCTGCTTCTGATCTGAATGATCTTGGGTTTGCTACAAAAGAAGCAGAAGACCTGGCTGTTGAGATGGAGTTTGTGATGCCAGGTCTCAGAGGCAAAAAAAGCAGAACTAAAGTTGAGAAATCCCATTATTGTTTTCTGTGAGGTGTCAAGGAAGGACTTTCATCTAGAAAGATCATGTCTCTCAGGAAGCTTGGAGCCCTCCCATCCTGGAGCAGAGCTGGAGGGACTTTGTGTTTTCCCTCACAAAAGTAAGGTTTTTTTCAGATCTTTCCCCTCTGTAGGAGAAAGAAGTGGGAAAACATGCTAAAACCCAGAAAACTTAACCTGTGTATCCCAGGTATAATTCATTCATCATCCAAGATGTAGTCCTGAACAAGAGCTGCTATAAATGGGACCTGGTGCTGAGAATACTGTTCCTAGATCTGGGCACTTGCAGATAAAGAGAAAGATGGTCGTGTTAATATGGACAATGTCCGTGAAGTGTCAGTTAAAAAATTCTGCTGATTTGTTCTTAACCTGAATAAGAAAAGCTCCAAATGTTAGATGAGTTGCCTTGATTTGGTAATAAAGTTTTATACACAGAACTCAGCTCTTTATATCTTTCTATACAAGCTAGCTTTTCCAGGAATCATGCATTCTCAAAAAGTCTAAGTTATCTCCTACTTTCTGTCTGAAGCATCTCTTAGAATTGCCTTCAGTAGCAGACAACCATGAAAGACCCTGTCGAAACAGAAGAGCTTAGATTTTTTGAGGTGTGTTTTAAATAAATTCTGTGTGTCCCACTGAGGTTGATGCATTTCTAATATCCAGACTTATGGAAGTCAAATTTAAAGCATGGCAAATAGTAAGGCTCTTGTGGGAGAAACTGTGGTAGTCAGAAATCTTATTTGGACAATTAGTCAATGAGAAAAACCCTTTCTTGTAACCATGTCAAGATGTTGGGTTTATTTCTCCTTGGGGAGCATCAAGAGCAAGTTCAGTCAAATCTCTGAAATTTTCCTGGTATAAAACAAGTCTCAGCAAGAAGAGAATCAGGCACTTGCAGCATTTAGGACAGTGATATCAATGTCACAACACATGCCACATTTCCCTGCAGCGTCCGTGGAACTGGAAGAGAGTATACACTACTTGAAAGATGTTCTGGATACCTTCTGGAGATGTTCCCATAAACATTATCCAAACAGGACCTTCCATACAAACCTGTGGCTTACACAGAGCCTAAGAAGCCTGAAAGCATTGCTGTAAATGGTAACTCATCGTGAGGATTTGAAGAGCATCTCAGAGTAACTTGAGTGGCTCCAGAGCACATTGCTACATGCAATGCTCTAGCTACACACAAGTTATATCCCAGGTACCACCAAACTTTAGCTAGATGCTTTTCTTCCTTAAGTCATCCAGTAAATAAACCACCAGCAGGACAGGTCTGCCATGAGATCATACAATCACTCCTCACTTACAGCTTTTGACAACTGGAAGTGTCTGGAAAAAAATTTGCCCTGTGTGTTTCATGTGCTTAGAAGTCATTCTTCCTAATTTCTTGCACAGTCAAGACAAGATCTTGACCTCTATGGGGCAGGTAGCACTACTGTCCATGCAGACACCAAGTTATTGCTGAGACCCCTGCTAAGGAAGTGTAACCTACCTGCCCTCCTGAATACAGTCATGAAAACCCAGCTTCCTGTCAAGGTAAACGAATATTTTATTAAAACCAGTTGTCATATAGAACTAAATCCCAGTGCTGTGAAGTATAAAAGAGGCTTTCAAGCTGACTCTCCTTGAACTGTGGCAGCTTAAGTCTTGTTGCCATTGCTGAAGCTCATCAGGAAATCATTTGAAGGGCTCAAAGGTTAAGAATCTGTGTTTTCATCTGGACACAAAGGTGAAAGATCAGATGGCTGATCTCAGCTACTTGTGTTTTGTCTTTTTATCATCATCTTCAAATGAATCAAAGAGCTGTTCATTCAGTTTCATGAGGGCAGGGCTTTCTTAGACATATCCAGGGTTGTTTATAGGCTTTTCAGGAGAGATGGAGGACCCTCCCTGAAGAGAAACAGCCAGAGCTGGTGATATTTCAGGAAGCCCCTGAATTAGGCAGCCCATGATGTTAAGTTTTGTACCAACATGTAATACAAAACACGAGCTCTTCCCTTACTATTTGAAGAAAGACAACAGGTGGATAAAATAAGCAGATAGGACTGAAGGATGGAGGGGAAAAAGGAAAAAAGATGAAAAGCAAGGGGGAAGCCCACAGTGACTAAAGAAGACACAGTCTCTAAATATAAAACAGAGCAACAGACTGAGCCCTGCACACCCATCAGAGAAGGTAAGCCAGGAATGTCTCAAATGCAAAATTCTGGAGTAAATCCTGAGCTTCCCTCTGGGAACTTTGGGTCAAACAATGGCCAGCCCAAGGTGCTCCACAGGAGCACTGCACTTGATGGAGGAGCTGCGGTGAAACACGGAGGATGCACAAGAACATGTGGCAGTGGCCATGGCCACCCTGACTGTGCTGCAGCTGCCAGGTCTGCATCTCTGCCCGGAGCAGAAACACGCTTGAAGTTAAGCCGCAAAACACGTGCTTGTTCCTAGAGGCTGGGGAACATCTCCCACCACGGAGACTTTGCAAAGTCAGCGAGAGGTGAGTGACTACTCGTGCCTACAGCGTGTCCCTCCTGGTGTCCCAGCCCCTGGCTCCCACTAAGGAGAGAGCAGCTCTCTCTTATTCCACATGTGATACTCCAAGCCTCTTCCCCAGTACTTTAAAAACCCTCCACAGTGCAGTAGCTCTGGGCAGAAAGAAACAGACTGACAAGATCCCCCGTAAGGAGAATCAGTCTTAACCTAAAAAGACTTCTCCATGGAGAGAAGATGCAACTTTCTCATTCCTTACAGGCTCTGGGTGGGAAAGGGCTGCAGGCAGATAGATCTTCATGTCTGTCCCTCTTTTGAATCTGGAAGACGGCAGACAGGTGGGTTTCCTGAGAGTTCAAGGACTGACTGTACAGGAGACGCAAAAATATGGGGAAAACAGGAGAGTCACTCATTTTGGGGAGATGAGGCAATCTGAAATCTGGATCTACCCTGTGTACCATGCTATGCTATCGTATGAGAAAGCCTCGCAACAGCAACACTCCCCCCACCGCTGAGTTTACATCTTTCCCGACTGTTCCCACTGCTCCCGAGTGTCCCCAGCACAAGGGTGGCTCCGCCCAGAAAGACCTCAGCTGTCATCCTTCAGTATGCTGTCCCAAAATGTCCTGGCTGTGCTCAGCACCACCAGCTTATTTCTCAGCCTAGTTTCAAGCAGCTACTAGAGCCCTGACATTTATTCTATGAAAAAGCCCGTAAGTGAAGAGATACTGCTAGTCACCCTGGAAAGCGAGCACAACTAGGAAAACTGTGTCTGGTGGGAATGAAGGCCAGTAATCCAGGTAAACTGTGACCACCTGGTGTGCTGCAGTCCTCCTCTCACCTGGGCCAGTGTAATCGAGGGCTTTGAAAAGGAGAAAGTCAGTCCTGATTTTGGTGCAGCACGCCACAGACAACCTTTCAGTGCAAAGTTTCCTGATAGCCCACACAATGGAAATATAAAGATCATTATAATAACTAATAATAAAAGCAATGTATGTCTGCAACCCAGTACCTATGTTAAGTAATGTGGTGCAGCAAACCAGGTGTTGGACAAGGAATGAGGATGTGTGATTTCTAGTCCCATTTCTGCCAGATTTTGTCTCTACTCCTTGTTATTTTAAGTTGTGGGTAAAGGTACTTATTCACCCTGGTAAAGTGCTTTGGCTTGTTCAGGTTGCTCTGATGAAAAGCACAAAGGCTGTATGAAAGATGACTCAGGCTCAAAAAACACCAAATATCTTGAAATTCTTTTTATGGTCTTACCTGGTCATGCAAAGCGAAGCCTTTGAAAGTCAAAGGAGAATTACCCCGAGAAAACCAACCTCACATATTCCCACTCCCTGGGATTCAGGCATCATTGCTCTCCTCCCAGGCTGCACCATCCTCAGGTGACCACAAGTTCCTGCGGTCCCGCGTGAGTGTAAGGCACGGCCAGGAGGGCTCCAGGAGACACTGTGGCTTAAGTCAAAGCCTATTCCAGGCAGGTATTAAAGCACAAGCTGAGTGTTAGGGTTTCATTCTGCATGGAAAGCTTCTTTAGGAAAGGCAGAGTCACAGGCTGGGTGCTGAGGGCTGGCAACACTGCCCGCACTGGAATTAAGCCCAGGGGACTGGAAGGAAGGGAGGTATTTGAAACTGTAAGATCTACCCAACCTAGACAGCTCAGTCTTATATTCTGAAATTCAGTGGTAATGGGGGAATTAGAAGGGAAGAACACACGGCGGGTATACTGATAACCAAAGCCTCATAGGAGGCACAGCTCCAGCTCCCCCCTGCCTTTAACCATGTAGGCAGAGGGCACCTGGAGGCTCATACAGGGTGCTCCATCAGTCAAATTTCAGTGTAGGAATGAGACTGGTTCTTCTTCTTCCAGAAGAGCCAGGAGTGTCTCGCTGGATGAAACGGGGTATATTTTGTGGTTCTCTTCATGTGCCACAACAGGCAGAGCAGCGTGCAGCAGGCTGGGGGCACAACCATGCTGTCCTGCTGCCGGCCAATGCAGTTGAGCACGGCAGAAAATGCCTAACACAACTAAATGTAATGGAGAAATATTCATTAGTCGCCAGGATATAGCTTACACAGTGAGAGAAGTTGAGACAAGTCTCCATCTCTCTTGGTATAAGCAAACAGGCATTTAATCACTCTTTTGTATCCCCAAATAATACTTTCTAACAGTTTATCATCCTCATGGAGGCCTGAAAAGATGACTGTGTGGTTAAGACCTGGCCACAGCAAGGCCAAAGGTGGGCAGGTTGTTTAATCGGTGCCCATTCTCGACCTGTGAAAATGAAGGAGCAATACTCCTGCATCATCTGGTGTGTGGTGACAAGCGTAAGAGCTCCAGGTGAATTAGCTCCGCTGCTCGTACAAGGCCAAGCACATGGGATCCCAATCCTGACCAGGGCTGAGAGCCACCCCCCTAACAGAGCTCATAATGCACAACAATAGTAATGAAATTCAAAGACAAAAGAGATCAGTTCAAGATACCCTGTTCACTGTGTGACACACTTTGCACAGTGCTTAACCTTCATTTTCCCACTCTTTACAAGCACCAGTGTCACGCTGAAAATTGCAACCTGACCCTTGGTCCTGCTCAACAGCAAATGGCTGGTGTGGACCTTATTTTTGGTGTATTTGGCCCTTGGCACAGGTCTGAGCAGCAGCAACCCGGTGCTGCTTCTGTGCTTCTGCGATGCTGATGCCGGCTGGAGCTCAGCCCTGATTGCAGGAATTAGCAGAACCGATCAACACGCGCAGTCAGATAAATACAGCCCTGCTGAGCACCAAGGCTTTCTGAACTCTCACCTTTTGTTCATGTCACATTTAATATGACAGGGATTTTTTTTTTTTTTTTTACCATTTGAGAAACATTGCCATATCGAAATCTTTTTCTTTCTTCCTTCATTAATGTCTGTGTCACCTCAAGGGTTGTTATAATTCCTTGTTGGCTGCTCTTCCAGAATTTGCTTTAAGAAAACTTCAGCTAGTTTTGAATGCAGCTGCAAGGTTAACTAGAAATAGAAAATGTCATGAACATGCTGGATATATATCCCTTCTGCTTCCCTGCCACTAAGCCAGCTTTTCATAAAGTTTGAAACTGATATTAATATTTAACTTTTAACTCACAAGATCTTTCTTGGTCTCAGCTCTGCTTAATTAGCTGACATTTAGCTCCCTGTATTCCATGGCACACACCTAGGAGTCCTTGGGTACCGGTTTATTAACATTCCCCAAAGTAGATTGGAGCAGGCGGTTACCAGAACCTTTATCAATTGCTCCCGAAGGCGATGGAATTTATTGCTGAATGCCATTAAACCAGCCAGGTCTGTAAATATGGTTAAAGGCATGAAGACACCCTTGTTTTCCAAAGCTTCTCGCTCAGTTTAAATGAGCTTTGTGAATTGGTCTCTCTCTTTCTCTTACTCTTTCGCACACAGCCTTGTTGAGGCACTCCTAAAGAAAGACTCTGTATTAACCTATATTGCATTAAGCACAGTTCTGCTGTTAATCAACGCTCTTACAGCGATATACGCTGCTGCAGCGCTGCTCCGGCATTGACACAGCTGCGTGGAAGTTGCCGAGCGTAGCAACTCCACCTTGTATTTGTTTGCTAACCTTTCACGCTCTTCCCTTACTAAAAGCTTTCCTCCTTTTCATCCAGCCTCAGAAATCCCCTGCTCAGACAATATAAGGCGTAGGTGCTAGTTTTACATGTACGCTGAGCCCACAGTAACGTATCAGGAGCATTTTTCCCCTCGCTCCCTTCCCTTCCCCTGGCTGGTCTCCTATTGCCCCCTCCACCCCTCCGGTGGCAGAGGAGCTCCTGCCCAGTGGGTAACTCCCAGAGATTTGTTCTCAGAGTAACCATATCCATCCCAGCACTAAAAGTAAGGAGAATTTTCAGAGACCGACATAATTTAAGATCACTCAGACTCCGTAACCGCAATACTAATTACCTACTTAAGCCTCCAGAACAAAGTATGCTGTACTTGGATGTGTATGCCATAATTACGAGGTATTCCTCACCACTCCCGCCGTAAGACCCATTAACAGTATTTCATTTAATACATATCTGGCTCTCCTCATTTCTGGTAAACTTGGTATGCATTAGGAACACCGTACAAGTTAATATTTTGCTCATAAAATTCTACAATGCTTGTTCTTTATGTCAATGAAACAGTGCCAAGCAATAAGCATTTTCTAAAATCTGTATTTTGATGAAGCTATCACAGTATGAGCAAATGTCAGACCACAAAGACAAATATGAATAAAAAATATGACTAGTTAGTGAACAACCTTGGTTTAGGGCTTACCTTAGTAAATAAAGTTTTGATCTTGCCCATTCAGGATCTTGCTTCATCCATTTTTGGTTCCTCAGTGAAATGAAGTTGGTGACTTCAACTCATTCAGCATAAGCCACATTTGAACTAAAATCTGTCACCAGGAAAGTGCTCTTTGCCTGGTATATTTGGCATGGAAAATGAAATAAACCATTTTAAACAGAATGTATTAACAGACCTCATCAACTGGGGACACCCAGTCTACCTAGGTCAAATGTAACAGCTGTATCCCAAGTCAACAGACTAAAGCTACTTGCTTTGGTCAAGGATCTGGTCCTCCTTTCCTAGAAATGACCTTTACATTTCTGTTGCATTGATAAAAGGCTCAATCATGCCTCTGGATATATCTCTGACTTCATCAGAGTAAGGTGAGATAAATAAGGGAAAAAAGACAGGGGCTGAAGTCAGGACATATTTCTCTGATTTTCCACATAGGTTTTGAGATGTTCATCTTGTGGAGGGAACTGAGGAGACCAGCTGAGGACAGCTATGTAAATATCTGGATAGATGGGATCCCAAGCTGTTCATGTGATGTCATGTCATGTCATGTCACGTCATGTCGTATCGTATCGTATCATATCATATCATTTTATCTAGTCTGCTAACTCACAGAAGATAAAACGCATGAATCCTTTTTCAGACAGAGCACTTCTTACTGAACCCAGGATGAATTTGGCTTCACAAAGGGCCCCACAAATTTTAAGTTTGCTTCTCAGTATCTGCTTCAATAAAGCCACAATAAAACAATCTGAGTATTTACCCCAAAGATAAATACCCCAGGCTGCTGACAGTACCCATCAGATTTGGTCCACTACAGCATTGCTCCAGTTGTATCCAAGTGACACCAGGATAAGACTGGGGTGATACAGGGATGAATCTGGCCCGTATCTTATCATTGATGCAAAAAGGAACAGATAAAAAAATCCTCTGGTAGTTTTTCACTGTGAAATTCAAAGACAGAATGCAAATGTGCAAATTATAGCTTAAAGAAAGACTTTCCTTCTGAGGGCCATATATCAATACTATCATCTAGTTGTGTTTTCTCAGCGTAAACCACACTAACCTCAGTGGTTGAATGCACTCATTGAGCACGGCACGAAAGGACTTATGGCTCAGTAAAACAACCCAGGCAGGTAGTCAGGAGCTCTTTCATATCATGATTGTGATCAATTTTGAGGGCATATCAAATAAAATACAAGACAGCACTAAAATTTTAAAAAGACAGAAAAGAAAACTCTAACATACCCGCCTGAAATAATTTATCAGTCACTGTAACAGAAAGCACAGAAGTTCCCTGTAATTGTTTAAAAAAAGGAAAAAAATCCCACAAATTACTCTATTGCCATCTTGGTGTGTTTATTTTGATCTTTTGATAATGGTCGGGTGCTTGCACTATGCTGTTCTCCTGGATAATCAATTTTCTTTGTTGCTTTTATGGGTTTTTCATGTTGAATGATAAAAAGATGCTGGAGAGAGGGAATAAAATTTTAAATTTGGGGGGAAAAAAGATATGATTACAAATAAGGTGAAAATTAACTAGACTTTAAAATAGCTGCACAGATTCTCAGCACCTGTGTTCCTTGTATGTGACCTGGTAATATAACTTTTTTAAACACGCTTTGGGCCAAATCTGTCTTTTCTGTCCACTCAAAAATCAGCAGATTTCACAGAATGGAAATAGGAGGGCAATCCAAACCTATCCCATTAATTTGATATGTGTATGTATTAGTTTTATATGTAATGTATAAGAAAGATTTTCCTGCTCTTGGACTTTAAACGAATCCAGCTGACTGTAGGTTTTGCATATGAGGTGAGCTCAGTATCCATACTGAAGACCCCACCTTGGCATAAATTGGCCATTTGGAAGCAGAATGAAGTAGAAAGAGAGTTCAAATATTTGAAAGCTTCTTTAAAAATCGGTGTTTACATACACATGAAAGAAAGTTTTGAATTGGATTAAGTGTGAAGAAAGTCTTCCTTAAATACTGAAGGCATTTCCATTTTATATAATATAGCTGCTCCACGATACTCAAATTATAACTTTGACAAAGTATTCTGCAAAATTGGTCTGTCAGTAGGATAGGGCAGAAAATATTCCATCCTGAGCAAAAACTTAAGTGTCTTTTTAAAAACACTAAACCAGACAACAAATACTTGTGTAACAGATTTAGGGGACCAGATGTTAAACTGTTGTAAATCAGTATTGCTCTAATAGGTCTGTGAAGCTCCAACAATTTATACTCACTGAGGGATGGACTATGTTATTGTTGAAATATTTAACATTACAAATATCGTAAAAATCTACAAATAAACTTTAAAATTATGTGACACATATTAACAGATTTTTAATCAGTGTGGGGCTTTTTTTGCCACAATATGATTCATCATTTTATATTCTTCAGTAGTTACTCAATCTGCAGTAAAAGTGACATATATAATTTTAGAACCCTTTTTTTGGTTACAAACCTTACTTTTTCTCTAAATATTTTACTGCTTTGAATAAACTATCCTTGTTACCTTAAACCCATGGTTAAGTAGTTAAAATCTGTTTAAACAGTGCTTTCATAGAGTATTGGAGCCTGAAGCAGATATTCTCCCACTTTATCTTCTGGGGACACAGTGACAACCTGAAGTAAGTCCCAGCTCTGGGTGAGATTTATGACCGAATATTTTATACTGATTAATAAATATTTGGGACCAAACCCCCCCCCAATGATGAAAGGCATAAGCCCTGCCGGGAATATTTTGATGTTTTTTTGACATTTCTTCAGCAAGAAAGCTTTAATTTAAAAAAGTTATTACACTAGTGGTGCTCAGGTTGAGTGAACATTTATATTGGGATCAGTAGGACTTTGATATGGAAATTTTAAAGGAATGGCTTGTTTTAAAGAAACTACACACATTCCACTACATCATTTCACCTTTAAAAGGAGAAATATTTGGAAAGTTTCCCATTGCCATCTCAACAGCAGCAACACAAACTTAGCAGCTCTTAGCTATAAACTCTAAACTATTTCTGTTATGGAAATACAGACAAATTGATCATCTGTTAAAACAAACACATGAATTTGAAAAAATAATAGGTTTATTGAAATTATCTTGGTTATCTTTTTCTGCTGGAGCAGGAGGCTCAGTTTTTACAGACTCTAACTTTTACAATCAGATGTTGATTTTGTGAAAATCAGCACAACTGAGATGAATACCTTGGGGTAAATAAAAACCTGAACACAGAAATAAGGTTAAATAGCCAGTTACCCCTTAAACTCCACATTCTCACCAAAACCTCTGCACATTCATTTCAAAATACTTTAATAGAAAACCACTTAAAATGAAAAAAAAAAAAAAGACTATGGAATGTGGGCACATTGAAAGTTAAAAGTAGAAAATACAGGAGATATTACAATGGCAAGAAATGATTATACAAGGAAAAAAATGGTGTTTTCATCTTACTTTACTCTGTAAAATGAGGAGCTGATCTCTTCTCTAACCCTGTGCGAGCAGCAGCCTCTGCACAGGCGCCTAAGGAAGGAAAAGTTGGCTGTGATTTACTGATGTCCTGAACAGTAACAATTTGCTAAAAGTACCTATTTCTTTAATAAAAAAAATGTATTTTTCAAACTAGAAAAGACAGGTTTTCTTCTTGAAGCATGTCCACCACTGAAAGTGTTAAGCTGAAAATTAAAGCACGTTCCACTACTTTTGCCCAATAAATCAGGAAGAAGGCACAGTTTGAGGCATAACCATGACACAATGATAGCGAGTCAGGCTTTTTTAGATATACTCTTTGAAACAGAGCAAGAAGAATTTTTTAAAACTAGAGTAAAGCAATCTATTCTCAACCCCCATCCTCAAATGTGTTAAATAATTCAGGGTCTGACTCTTCCCTTCTGAGGCACAAACACGACCCCTGCATCCCCACGCAAGTGACATTTTTGCAGAGCCCCGAAAACTCTCGCTCATTTTAATTGAAAAAAATATCCCACGACGCCGGGGTCTCTAATGATTTTCACATCACAAACCCACAGTTTATGGGGAAATAGTTACTAGAAACCCAAGCCCGGAACCGCCCAAGCCCTCACAGTGAGCCTGCTGCTGCCCAGGTGGGTTTCACATCTGGCTTTGGGCACTTGCTGGTGCAGCCTTGGATGGGGTTGGCCATGGATTGACTTTGGAGAACAGACCCCAGCATATTGCACCCTAAGAAAAATTTAACAACAGCAGTAAACATAGAAAATATCCCATCTCACTCTCCAGAGGGGCTCACATTAGCGTTTAAATTCACTTTCCCTTGTCTTCCCAGTATAATCTTATAGCTGCAGCTAAAATCTGTGGGTTTTTTAATCAAACGTGGTATTTTAAAACAAGGAGTGTCACGGCCCAGTTCTTTAATAAACCCCACTGATATGGATCCTTCAATCCCTTGTAGCGTTCAGGGAAATCTGTGCTCACAGATCCTGTTGCAGGGCAGGGGACTCAAAAGCTAATCTCTCTCTATACTGTTCTTTTTCCTAGTTGCATGGGGAGAAAAATGTGAGAAAATATGTAATTCCAGGGTGCTGTGGCAGCATTAAACCACAGCTTCGTACCCCATATATTGACTTTATTACCCATAATCTTGCAGAGGGTATTAAGGTAAATGGTAAATGGTTTAATGGCAGTTTAATATTCTGCACATACCCATAACAGACATTTTAGTTGCTTTTAATTGATGTAGCTGCTAGCTTTGTTAAACTCTCCAGGAGAGTAGTTCTCACTGGGAACGAACCTCCTAGAAAGTATCAGTTTGCAAAAACACAATAGTTCGAGCGATAATTGTGCAGAAAAAGACTTCTGGATTTCTTTGCAGTTGAATAAGAGCGTTTTGTTTCACTTTTGTATAACTCAACATTGGGTGCCTAAATTATAGTCAAACTTTCCAAAGAGCTAAATAAAGAAATACACGGGTTAAGTCACTTTTAAGATAAAACGGGGACTGGAAGATTTTAGCCAAACAGAACATTTTTATAGCTGTGAGCACATTAGGAAAAAAAAAAAAGATATAGCAGAAGTCCTGGTGTTACTTAAACAGTAGTTTTCAGCACTCATAAAGGATGCGGTATTAAATTATTTTCCACTTATAAATCAACTGGCTGTGGTCTATACATTAGCACAAGCTTTAGCTGGTTTTTGGCTTCTTACTTGTCTTCGCGTAACTCCATCTAACCCCGAATGAAACGCTGCTGGCATGGTACTGAACCCCAACTATCGCAACTAAAAATATATATAAACCCAGAAAAATGATTGCAATCGGCAAAAAAAATTAAAGGGCTCTGCAATTAAAAACCCCTCTATTATTCCATTGGTCCAACCGGGAACCGCACCTCCTGTCTGGGGGGGATAAAAAAAAAAGGGGGGTAATCTCCTTGAAAATTAACTTTTAGATTTTTTTTAAGCTTGTAAAAATAGTAGAGGATCTGAAGGTGTGTCTCAGCAGGTTTTGCCTGCCTGTCTAGTGCTGAGACTTTTTGCGTGATCAAAGAATACATGACAGCAAACGGATCTATGCTTGTAAATATCAAACGGTTTGATCATGCTAAAAGACTTTATTGAAGTTTCCCACTTTTTAATCAAACAAGAAACATCCACCTCCAGTAGCCATAAAAAAAGGTCTGATATGATATTAGAATAAAAAAAAAGTACTAAACATGACTTACGGATAAGGGGTTTTCTTCCTATAATATGGGACTTCCATTAATGTCATGTTTGTAGACTGAAAGGAAACTGCAACCCTTATTATTTTACCATAGCACAGTATAAAAAGGGTTTGATTACACCAATATTAATAAGTCTGCAATGGGCCACAAGAAATAAGGTATGTTCACATACACAGCCTTTAAAACAGAATTAAAAGCATAATAATGAAATGAATACATCGCTGACTTGTCTTGGTTTTTTCTTTTTCTGCTTTATGATGAAATCCACAGCATCAAAATCTGCAACTGGCCTGTGGAGAGGTTTTCTATACTATTTCTGTCACTTAGTATGATAATTCCTCCTCCCCCCCCACCAAAAAGTTAAAAATGCCATTCTGAATGAACACATGGAGCTCTGAATAAAAAGAGCCAATAATTTACAGTAAGACGATAAGAGTGTAATATTGCTTTAATATAATGTATTAATGAAAATTGCCATTCTAAAATAGATAAGACTTAATAATATAACTCTCATTGTGTTCTGTGAGTTGGAGGCTTTGGTAAGTTATATGTTAGTGCTGTGTGGCTGGCGTGAATCCTGACACAATTTCGAAGACTCGCCATTTCCAATGCCAGTGGAGCCTGAATTTATTTTCCCTGGAAAAACCCAGGCAGGCACTTTCCTGCTCTGTCAGGTATTACTGTGCTCCTCTGCCAGCTCCTGCCTGTTGCAGAGTTCATGGAAACATGTTTTCATTATTTGTAATGAAATTTAATAAATTTATTTTCATCCCACTTTATACATAGAGCGAATTAGCTTAAAAAAAAGTCTCTGTGCCTTTTTTTTCATATTTATTCTTTAACATACTGACATTTTTTAAATGGGCAATGGGGTGATACGGGGAATGGCATATTAATTTCTTGCTCTTATTTTTATGCCAGGATAGCTCAATCGCTCTGTAGTGTTCCTGCCACTTTTGCGAGCATCTTATATTTGCAACAATGAGGGCTTACACTTCTCTTTATTAAATGGCAGCTTGTTTATCTGTGCTAATTGCCAGGAAGAAAACTAAACTTCTTTCCTCTCTGCGGACCACTATTTATAGTTAGGAAGAGCAGCCCTGCACAAATGCAGAGTGGTGTTTGCGTGAATGAAGCTAACGTGCGGTTACAGCAATCTCTTCTGTCAGAAGCGAGAAAATTATTTTGTTGATGTGAGAAGGCTGGATGAGCACACAGTGTGGGTTTTAAACCCAAAATGTGATTTCAAAGGGAAAAAAAAGCACTTTTGAGCAGGTCCATGGGAAAAAAAAAAGATATTTTTAACAATGCGAGCTTTGATATCAGTATTTTGCATGCACCTTTGGCAAATATTTTTATAGTATCACTGAAGATGCACAAACCTGCAATTTGTTCTCCAAAAGGGTTAGAGGCTGCAATGAGGGCACCCAAGGAGGAGAGGGGATTTATCCCAATCTCCTCTTCTCTGAGAAAATCTCTCTGGAAGATGATGATTTTTCTACATTATCCCATGGACCCTTCTGGATTATGTTTCTGAAATGCCCAGGAAGTTTTTCTGTACAAGTCCTGCTACCAGAAATCCTGCGGTCCATTTTGGAGGAAGTACGTTGTTTTCAAAATAATCTGCTACTCGGTGTGTCTGCTCTTCTGGCACAACAGAGAGTAGCTCTGTTATGGCAGATATGACAAATAAGAAATATTTGTAAAAAAATCAACCCCGTCCTGGAAAGTTTATTTTTTGGAATTATTTGTCCACACAGAACTTTGTGTCGTCACAGATGGAGTTCTCCAGTGCTCTGCACTATGCTTTTTGAATAAGTATTAAAAATACGCTGATGCTTTAAAGTACATAAACTTATTTCTATGAACTTCTAGTGAGTCAGCTTTCACCAACTCCTAGTACTTTTTATGGGCTCTATTTCTTACATCCCAAATAATGCTTACGGCCTTTAAATCTCAAAACACACACCAATACTCACAGGCGTTGATTCTGAGATCAATATTTTCATGCATATTCTATCACTAAAGGCAGCATGTTGAGGAAGGATAATCCAACTTCATTTATAATCTTATAGTACTTAGTGCCTTAAGTGATGTGCTTTTTAGATTCGGAAATGAATATAAAAGTTAAAAAAACCAACACTGAAAATGAGGGCAACAAATGGAAGACTTTAAATAAGCTATAATTAATTTTTGCAAGCATTTTCTTACTTCGTCAGGACTGAAAAGAGGCCTTACTTGAAATTATACATTTTACAGAGAAAGAAAACATTTATAAAATACATCCTCCCTAGCAGGTGATGGGGCAGTGGGCTGGCCAGCCCCTCTAAGGACAACTCTTGTCTGATGGCAGTGAAGAGTTCATCTAAAAATGAACGGCACATTTCTAAAGCTGCATTCTCATGGCTCGCAGTTCTGCTTAGTGGCCACAATTAGCAATTAAACTGGAGAAACAAATCCCTGTATTTTGTTGCAAGAGGGTTAGTTTCATTTCTGACTTGGAAATGACAGCGCAGACACATAAAGAGCAAAAAATCATGTAACACCAAGAGGAAAACACACCGCGTTAGCAGGGATGCTCAAATTATGCTGCATTAATATGCACGAGAGAATTAAAAAGAATTAAAAGCCTTTAAAAAAAGGGATGTTTTTTAAAAAGTCATGTAGTGTCATTGCTTATTCAACAACAGCCCACTTCTCCTCCAAAGCAGTACGCTGGGTTTGAAAAAAAAACCCAACCCCACACCGCTGTAGAGAGAGCACATGTTACATCAGACACAGTACCTGATTTTTCACTGCACAGCTTGTCAGCTAGATAGTCTGCCTCTTGGGCGATAAGTGAGAATATTTCATCTTCATACTCTTCTACGATACTTTCCCACTGTAAGGATGAAAAAAAGGAGGATACTCGTACTGTGCCTTTTTTTTTTTTTTTTTTTTTTTAGCTAGAAAGAAGCAAGGCAGTTGCGACGCTGCGGCGAGGAGCCCCCGGCTCGCTCCGCTCTCCCTGCCCTATGCAGCGCAGGGATGAATGGGCGCTGCCCGAGAATTAATGCTACCAAATATTACTTAAACTTTATGCCCAGCCTCACTGTTGTTTCAAATCCACATTCATGGGTTGGGGGGGAAAACCCCTCCAAAAGGCATTTCACTTGGTTAGCGACACCCCCCCCCCCCCTTTTCAACATGGACTCAGGGAGGAGGCACTTGAAATTTAAATAAAGCAAGCCCATTTTGTATTCTGATATTAGCGGTCACGATGTGCAATAAATACAGCTCCCTGAGCATGCAGATGCAGCTCTGATTTCACTTCAGATAGAGCAGTCCACAGCAATGAACTGCCGAGCCCCCCCCAGCCCCAGTATTTAGGGAGCTGCTGGTAATTCACCTCAGTGCCACGAAATGGGTCTCTGACCCCCCGGGAAGGACGGAGGAGCACGGCTCCGAGGGGGTGCACCATCCAGCCTGGCGTTTGGTACCTTTTAGGAAGCCTGGGTGCATAATAAGAGGGAATTCCTGTCCCCAAATCTCCAGACTTCGACCCATAAACAAGGGGAAGCCCTTTAACGCGGGTAGAGAAAAAAACATACTGAAATAAAATCCGCTTGCTGGAAGTCGTGCTCAGTACACGCACAAAAAAAGGCCCTTTGCTGCGCTTTGCTAAAAAAAAATCAAACCAATATCTGCCAGGACATGCAATAAGCCCGAGCTGCCGGTGACCGAGGCAGAGCTGCCGCCTCCGCTCCTGGCCGGGAGCTCCGGCCCTCGGAGCGTGCACGCCGGCTCTCTCGCCTGCCTCTTTCAAGTCTCCAACTGCTTGAAAGGCCACGGCCAGCACAACCCCATGGCTTTTTTGGGGGGTCTTTTTTTTTTTTTTTTCCCCCACACACATTTTCCATTTAGAGCTAAAAAAAAAAAAAAAAAAAAAAAAGACCCCAAAAGCATTACAAAAAAATTAAAATACTTATTTGAGGAAGGTGCTGGCACGAAGCCAGGCAGAGCACCTCAGTGTTTTTAGCAGAATTAGCTGAGAAAAATCCATCCCTGCGCCATGAGGCCTAAGAAAAAAAAGATGACATCCCTCCTCTCCTCCCCTAATTTGTCCATAAATACCTGAAACTACTTTAGTAGCAATCTGGATTTTTAGCCACTAGTACAATTCCCTTATTTCCTGCACATAAATCAACAGAGATGTTTTTCTGGGAAATGCTGATTTATATTTAATCACTTAGAAAAAAATTCCCCAAGTAAAATGTAGTTTTGAACTGTTGGAGTTTAGGAAATATGTAACGTATAAAGCATCTGGTATAATCCATGGGTTACTTCTGCAAGTGACGTGCCTTTTGTAAATGCTTTATTCATATTTATGAAGCCCTAAATAGATCCGAATACGTTTCTAAATAATGTTATAAAGCATCTGACAAAACGCAGTGTTATCTCCAAATGCTCAGCCGGTTTCTGTGAGTAGCCAGTACGGAGTATGTTAAAATACGGCAAAAATCTTAAAACAAGGCACGATCTGCACGGATTTCCTAATGAGGAGAAAGAGTGGGCACACTGACACAGCTTTTGCTGGAAAATAAAAGGTTACTCATTTGTTATGTTGGCTTACGGCAAATTTCCAAGGTTTGTAAGCATCAGATTAAACCTGGATTTTTTTTTTTTAAAGTCTGCATAGATTTTTCTCTTCTTGCCTAGGAGCAAACCTCTCCCATCTCCTTTCCTGTCCCAAGAACTCCTCTAAGTTGCTCTCTGACTTTGCCAAAGGAACCTCACGGAGGCAAAAATTGATTTTTTTTGCTTATTACATCACCCCCCCCCCACTTCATACAGATAATGCCTACTCAGGTCGCGGAAAGAGAAAAAGAGCATCCCCCTCGCTCTGTAGAGCTGTTGACACATTACATTACACACGTAATTAAAAACGTCAGCTCGAGCTAAGGTGGCCCTGCGGAACCTGCCGGCTGACACCCAACGCGCCCCTCGCGCCCCTCGCCCTCCTCCAGAAGCCGGCCGCCCGGTGCGAAACCTCCCGGCAGCCCGAAGAGACGGCAGCGAAGGGAGACGGCCGCCGCCGGCGGGGGTTTCGGGCCATGAAAGCCCTTGGCGCTCCAGCCACTTGTTTCTCTAGTTGAAGCGGAGTTTGCCAAAGTCCCGGGCTTTCAGTTGTTGCTCTGTCTTTTAGCCGCTGCTCGCCAGCTCAGATGCAGCTGTTTAATACCTCCCAGGGGTTTTGTGCGGAAAATAATAGCTTACAAAACCTAGCTTCTCCCAGGTTCTACTATTTCAGCTTTATTTCCGAACAGCTGGTCCGTGTCTTTGTCCATCCCCTTCCCTCCCGGCCGCGGCGAGAATTCGGCAGGAAACCTCTGGCCGCTACCTACGCCCCGAGAGCCACCACCGCTGGCGGTGGGGGTCAAAGAGCAACCCTCGCCCTTGGAAACGGGGACAAAAAAAAAAAAACCACCAAAAAAACAACAAAACCCCAAACTTCGCGCCCCGTCTAGACAGGTCAAGGTGCAAGATGCTCCTCTCCCTGTTGCGTCTTCCGGAAAGGGGCGTGAACCGGAGCCAAGTGCACAGCAAACACCCGCGCCGCATCCCTGCCCCTTTAGAAGACTTCTTTTTTTTTTTTTTTTTTTTTTTTTCCCTTCTTCTTCTTTTTCTCTCCACCCTCTGCTGATCAAAGTAGGAAGTTTTCATGACAACCATAGTCAAAGGGCCTGCATCGCAAATGAACTCGATTTCGGCGATGTTGATATATCCCGGCTCCATTGTCTCTTTTCAGACACAGTATGAACCCTTCCGGTCTCAATGATTACATTACAGAAGGACTTTCACATGTGGGCTTCATTTGCACAAAGGGGTTGCCTTGCTTCACCACCATCTGGCCACAAATCAGATAAATAAAGGCAGGAGAATTAAAATTAAAGCTTAGAGGTTCCCCCCCCCCCCCCCCCCCCTTCGTCTTCTTCTTGCGCTGGGGCCCATTATGAAATCCCTCCCTCCCCCAGTTGCATACGGATGGGGAGTCTACTTTTTATGAAACCTGGGAAAAGCAAAAAAGTGCCTGCAAATAAAAAGACACACACAAAAAAAACCCCAAAAAAAGAAGTCTGGGAAAAGCAAAAAAGTGCCTAAAAAAAAAACGGGAAAAAAAAAAAAGACTGCCATCTTTCACTCCCAACCCTGTTTGTAGGGCAGTGTAACCTATTTTACAGTAAAGACAGGCTCATACAAAACTGCATTTTGCTATTAAAAGTCCATCTCATCCACTGGGACGTAAATATTTCTTTTTCAGGAAAACACAACGTCCCACAAGCTGGAAAAAAAAAGCTGGTGGCGGTGGAAGGCGGTGGCAGAAGTGGGGTTTGAAACTTGTGCTCCAAACTCTGCTGCTTCTTCTTCCCGCCGGGGCGGGGAGCGCAGAGGCTCAGGTGGAGCTCAGACACAGAGCAAGCACTTCCCCCCCCCCCCCAAAAAAAAGAAATACGTGGCAGTTTCTGCAGGTAGAAAATAAAATAACCTGCCAACACGGGAGGAAGGTTTTACAGCCCTTACGACAGAAGGTGAGATTCAACCTCACAATCTAATTTCAGCCCTGGCATCACTTCTATTGAGGTCAGTGTTGCTCCGGGAGGGATTTTTTTTTTTGCAATTTGATTGCTATAGCAATAAATTGCACTAAATTTCTTCCCCCTTTTAAGCTACTTCCAGGACAGTAACTTAAGTCAGCTGATGGGGAAAGCCACTTTTCATGGCTGTATTTCTTTACACATAGAGATATTATCATAAGCAGAAGGGTTTTACTCTGCAAATACTGGAAAAAAAAAGATTTTTCCATGCTTATACTCCAACCGATATTCAGGTGTGTAGTCACAACCCCTTCTGCCCCTCTGCAGCCCCTTCCCGTGGCTTCCTGGCTGTTCGGGAGCGCTGCGAGTGTGATGCCACAGGGTACCCTGCCCAAACACAGGGCACGCACCTCTCCTGAACCTTAGCATGTGCAGCAAAGCCAAGAACCACCCTGGAGAAAATGCATCCAACGTCTGAAAAAAAAAAAAAAGAACCCTCAAAATCCATAGGCCAAACCCCACAAATTTACAGAAATGGTTTTGCTGTGTGTGCTTTCTTTGGGATGTGCAAGAAAGTTTTTGTACGTCCGCTGGCACCTACACGGTGTGGTTCAGGCAGAGCATGGCTTGTATTTAGCATCATGTTTAGATTTGGGCTGTGTTCCCTTCTACCGTAATGAAAAGTATTTTAGAGATAGCAGATACATAAAGAAGATGTATAAAAACATAAGAGCATAACCTGCCAACAGTTGGATTTACTCATTTTTTGTTTCTCTTTAATAAATTACACATTGGATGCATAATGTCTGCATAACTTTGTCTTCTCTCATTTGTTTGGAGGCAGACTCACACTTTGGGTAGCAACTATTATTATATGAGCACATTTCTTGCAAATCCGTGGATGCAGAAGCTGCCAAGATAATCTATTAATTTCTGTTGTCTATTTGTTGGGTTTTGCCTAGGGAAATTTTTGCAGAAATAAATGCAACTTGAATTTAAGGGAAGTGTTTTTTGCAGAGCTGTGCTCTGCCTGGGCGTACAAGGCTCTAGGCAGTTGAGAGTGCTCTTTCTGAAAGTGTTTTAATAGTAAGAGAGGAATAAGTATTTGGACAAGTGGTGGAAAACTAAAGCCTTTCTTTCTATACTGTGAAGATTTTGAATAGTACTTGTCAATAAAGCAACTCCTATTGTAATTGTACCGGAGACATGGGCCTCCACCCCGAAAAAGCTGTCTCAGAGATACTAACCTCATTAAAATATGAATGAAAAGGCAGCCATCATTGTAATGGGAGAAAACCATTTACTTGGCAACAAACTTTATCTGCTATCTTTTGTAAAAATATAAATATGATATCCAGCAGATTTTTCATTACATTTGACAAGGAGGTTGATGAACACAGGGGGGGTTTTTTAAGTTTTCAAATAAGTCACAACATCTGATCCTTCCCTCCCTGCTTTTTCTACTGAGCATTTCAAAATGGGAAGCACCTTCAAATCATCTGAAATCTTTAAAAAGGAAAAGAAAAAGAGGGCTTTGTTTCTTTGGGGCTTTTTTTTTAAGGTTGAAGGAAACTTTCGTGTTTATTTTTGGTTGTGTTTTGTTGTCTGGGTTTTTTTTCCAGAATATCTCATCCAATTTCAAAACAAAACAAGAGAATTCATTACGGAGTACTGTGACGACACCTTAATAACAGTCAATTATAGGGTGCTCAAATGCCTGTTCATTACTATGTCTCTGTTAATCTAGTCCTAAATTTCTTGCTTGATAGATACCGCAACCGGCCAAGAATACAATTGCATTACAAAGTGCAATGAAAAATATACAAAATGTAACTGCAGGAAGTAGGCAGTTTCAAAATAACTGAGCTGTCAATCAAACATTTGTCAAAACAATTAGACATATCTGGTCATTTTTTTTATAAAATATAGACAGACTTGGAATGGATAATAGGCGAAGCTTTAGGTTTAGATAGGAATTGTTTCAAAGACTTGGAAATAAGTCTTTTAAAATGTTTCATGTAGTTTAATCATTATCTTTTCATCCACAAAAGTGTTCACATCATTTTTGATATTAGTTAAAAGTCAATATTTAGAAGTGAAAATTCAAACCTCCTTTGCTCTAGGCTAAAACAGGAGCAACATGAATGCTGAGCTACTCTAAAGGCTGATGGGATATATAATTAGCTATTATGTTAATTGAATCCACTGTGAGTTTGTTGTATGAGATTTCTTCATATAATATGCAAATAGCTTCGAAGGTTTAGTTTTATTAGACAATATAATTAGAAATCTTCTAAAGGAGTGAATTCTAATGAGGCATAATAAAGCTTTGTAAAATATCTGTTTGCTGGGTGAGCAGACCACCTGGGCTTAATCAACACCGGGAACTTTATTGTGTAATGGCATATTTTAAAGAAAGTTTAAGAATTTACCTTTCTAGGTCCATTCATCATAGCTTTATTTTAGAAGAAGGAGAGTTCATTTTAGCAAGGAAGGAGATGAAATTCTTGTAATAAGGAAGGAGGTGAAATTCTTGTAATCTGAGGGGAGGAAAGAACTTCAGAAACAAACAATTCGAATTCTGCTTATTTAAAAGAAAATAAAAATTAAAAAAAAAACCTCTCCCAGCTGTAGCGTCAGTTATGTGCACCTTGAGACGCTTAAAGTGAAATGTTACATGAGCAAAGTTAGCCATTATTCCTGCCATTAAATGCCTGCTTCAAGCAGATGTACATACTTTAGCTTCTGTAGTGTAACTAATCAGCGTAACTTCACTTTTGGTAAGATAGCCCAACATGTTAATATGTGGAATTAAGCACTCTCTTCTAAAGCAAGAAATTCACACCAGGGTAGTCCAGAGCCAGTCCCGAATTCCACCCTCGCATTCCGCTTGTTTTAAGACCACCACTAAAGACAAAGCTTAAACTATTTTAGTTAATGCCAGAATGCCAAAAATGTGTAATCTCTCGTCTAATTCGCCTTGTTCACACTTTAGGCTGTGCCAAAGCTGCACTATTCAATCTTAATTTTAATTGAAAATAATAAATACAGGATACTTTGTGCTAATGTAGCATTCAGAGAAAGGCTTTTTTTTTTTCCCCCATCAACAATAATCAGTAGCAACCCATTAAGAAAGAACCAGAAGCCCTGACTAAAGCTGCAGATTTAACCAAACCAAAAACGCACATTATCATGGCAAGTGCTGTGCCAGCCCTGTTGGGGAGGAGAGGCAGAAGACGACCCAGACTACAGCCAGGCAAGGTGTCCGTGCAGCCAGGCTGCAACTACCTGGAAAATGTTTCATTTCTTTGTGCCGTATCCAAATATCTCTGGTCCTATGCTTCACAGAGATACTCTCTGCAACGCCAAAAACCCAACACACCCAGACTTAATAAAGGTGATATTGTGAATATATTATAAACTTATCATGCCTCATATAGTGTATTATAAAACTGTTGTACCTAGGTCTGGGTGGAGACCCAGCTGGTACAAGTAGACGTCCATTAACACTTCTCTGATCCATAGACTTAAAATCTGCAGCAGTAAGTGCTTGTTCCTCTGGATAATGAGGATCTCAGCACAGCAGAAAAGGATGATATTGTACACATCATTTTCAGCTGAAAAAAAAAAAAAAATCACTGGGTGTGTTTTCCCAAGTTCTGCTCTAAGCTGTTCAGAAGTTGTTTGTGAACTCTCAGAAATTTCCCCACTCCCCACCACCACTTGAAGAAACAAATAGTCAGTCAAAGCCAACCTTCCTCCCCAAATGTGAACTTTATTCACACTCCGGTTTTGTATTTCTTCCTTAGATTCCAAGCATCTGGAGAAGATAGCCTGGAGCAGCCTTCAGAAATCAGGACCGTGCCCTGGAGAATTAGTGTCAGAAGAGGATGTTACCTGTTTGCCTTGCCTGCTATCCTCCCTTTACCCCCTAAGGGAACAAAACCAGGCAGATTCTGCCTAATGTTAATTAAACCACTCTGTTAATTAGAATTAAGGTGCTTTAGCAACAAGCAAACAAAGGGCCCTATTCCTCCCTTGCTTTGCAGGATGGACTCAAAAGCACTCAAACGCTGACCGGATAAACTCAGGAAGCAAAAAGAGGCTGAGGAGGAACCCACGTGCTTTGATCATCCTTTCCCACCTCTTCCCCAGGCAAAACGAGCTCTCCTAACGAAGGGCTGGCTGCCTGCAAGGGACGCTGGATGCTGTGAAGAAAGGCTGACTAGGCAGAGAAACTGGGAACAACTCATGTATGCGACTGAGTCCCTGGCAAAGGAGAGAAAATACGAAAAAAATTAAGTTTGGTAGTCTGCTGTGCTGGAGAAGGTTTAAGCGTTCAGTCCCATGGGCCACACATGGGTTAACGGACTCAACAGGCACCGAAGCAGGTATTGAAACACGACTGTCTGTGCTGTTGAGTTGGGCTTTGGCTTGAGCCAGCTCCTTGGTGGGGACAGCTGGGGAGGTCTGCAGGGTGGAGGGCTGAGGGGGTCAGGCTGGAGGTGAACACCCCATCTTGGAGCGCACAGGTGGACATCACCCCTTGTCGGGAGGCTTCGGTGCTGGAGAGCACGTTGTGGAGTTTCATTTAGGGAAAGCGAGCTAAGATGAAGTGCTGGCCGGCTGGGATTCCCACGGGATGCAGATCTGAGCTGAGTAACGGTGCATCCCCAGAGCCATCGGTTCCCAGCTGGGGGGTGGCTCTTCCCACTGATGCCGGCTGTGCCACCTCCTCCCTGGAGGTGACACCCTGCACCTCCTGAACCTCTTTTTCCACCCCCATGAACAGGTGAGTCAAAAGGGTTGCTACTCGCCCGTGTTCAAAACAAAACAGCAGGTTCTTCTCATTGCTCTGTTAAAGTTGTAATTTTAAAGCAGCAACACGCCTGTCAGGGGACAGGCTGTGACTACAGTGCAGGAAATAACACTGATAAAGGAAAACCCCGCTGGAAATTTTTGACTAGTCTTATACATGACAGTAGATAAAATTTTCTAATCCATGGACATTCTATGCTTCATAGATTTCCTTGTTAAAAGCTCAGAATTTCTCAGACTCCTCTGTCCTCCTCCCCCAGCACTCTCCGCTCAGAAAGGCAGGTCTGCAGTCTCCCCCCGTGCTCCCCGGGGAAATCCGGCACATCCTCCACAGCACTAAACCTGCACTGGGAATATCGCACGAGCCTCCATCCACCGCTGCTGCTTGCACGCTTCCAGGGCAAGTAAAGGGTGGCAGGTTTCAGCTGCTTGACTGCAGCCTTCTAAGACCACCTATAGACTTAAGCCTGTTAAATTAACCTTAATACCTTCATTATTCCTCTGCTGGATGGTAACCATCTGGCCATGACTTGGTACTGCAGTTAACCTAGGCTCCTGCTTAGGTTTCACCTGAAATCCCTGGGTTTTGCCCACACTGTCTGAGCACTGACTGAGTCTGGGACCGGTTTAAGCTGCGCTATGTCTCCCCAGTGTCAGCAGGGATGTGAATCGATGAATCCCATCCCAGCTTACCCCAGAGCAGAAGCCGCCAACTCTGCCAACTTTACCGACACATTGCTTATCCTCTGCCTGTCCTCCAGTGCCCAAACTCTTCCCTCCATGAGTACAAGGGGTTGGAAAAACATAAATGTTGGTTCCTACATACTTTTATCTTGGCTTTTCTCTTTGCTTGGGGATGCAGTTAAAACAGTTTAATTTTCACTTAAAACAACATCTAACATGACATTAGTAGCATGGATGCTGCCTAAGCTAGAGCTGTGATAGCTCTCCAGTTTTCCTCAGGGGCCGGACTGCGTGTCTGCTCTGCCTACTCCATCCCCACTCACTCCACATGTGTCTGAAGCTCCTTACGTACCCCTGACCCCAGCACAGGGCCACTTCTCACGGCCTTATTTACTGTGCCCTCCCCTATGACAGGGTCATTTCTGTCCTCAAGGTCTCACGTGCACATTTCCACTTGAACAAGGAATGATGAAATACATCACACAGTCCTTGTGGACAGCAGCTTGGGGCGATATTGCTTGTCCTCAGTCAACAGCAAGAGATTTTTTTTTTCCTTTCCTATTCCTGGACAGACGGTAATACACCCTTTCGCTGTCTGAGAAAGCTCTTTCCAACTCTGTTAAGCCATCCCAGCCTAGTGGCACAAAGCGTTTTGAGGAGAGGCCCATAAATTAGCAGACAAAAAAAAAAAAAGGCTTACTAACAAAAGACAAACCTGGCTGGTTTGCCATGTGATTTTACCACATAATTTCTTTTTTATTTCTTAACAGAGCTTTCAGTTGCATGCTGCTTTGGTTTTCGAACATCCAGCAAACAAGAAGTGAGCAGGAGGTATTGTTCAAAGATATTGCGGGGTCACAAAGTAATATAAAGCCATGGCAAATTGTCCATTTGAGGTGTATTTTAAAGCGTTGCACAGCATCGTGTTGTTCTCCACTTACAGGAAGCACTTCAAAGCATTCATCCTTTGACTTTAATGGAACATAAGCATATACCTATATGCTTAACTATATGTGTCATATATATATATGCTTAAATATATGTGTCACGCTTGAAGGGGATATCTAAGGGCGCTGGATCCAGAAGGTCCAGAAAAGCCTCACTCCAGTTTCTCAACACAAAATTGCTGTGAGTGTGCCCATCCTGAGAAAGGACGTCCAAGTGTAGTTTAAGGCTACCTGAATGATGGATCAAGAGCAGGTGTGATCCAGGTGAGCTCTACACAGAGAAGAGCAATTGGCCACCCAGGAGGTTTGCCTATTTTACACCAGATTTTCTATGGCAATGCCCAGTCCCAGCCTGTGTCTTGCATGGTATAAATCAAAACTAGGGAGAGCAGAGCACTCGTCCCAGCTTCAGGGACCTGCTCCTCCCTCCTACTACAGACAGCTGTAACTCACAAACCTGGGATGTTTGGGACGTGGAAAGGGAGCACTAAAGCCAGAGGCCTCCCCACTGCTCCTTGACGAGCCTCAACGAGCATCCCCAGCATCCCGGCAGCTGCGAGAAAGCCAGGTACTGCCTTTTCCTTCGGTCAGTCTGAACAAAAACAAGGGCATTTAGCCTTTGCGAAAGGTATTCCAGGAATGTTGAAGTTTGGGTGGTTTTTTGCTTTTTCTTTCTCAAAAAAATCTATTGAAAACATTTAGAGCTGCCCTCTAACACATCTACCCTCATACCTGCCCAGGGGAAGCCAGCAGAAATTCATAACCTCACCTATGAGCAATCTAAACTAAGCTTCCCTACACAAAAAAATTGACTCTGAGTAACTTAGCAGTGGTTAAAAGAGCCCCAGTTGATAAATAAACATCACCAAGTAATTCTGTGCAGACTTATCAGCTATCGCTTACCAGAGGCAGAGGGGATTATCACCCCAGCTGGCAGGAGCGGCCGCCTCTCTGCTGCACTTACAGGTACCAAAGGTCAGCTTCTTCCAGCGGCTTGCTGGGACTCCCAGCGTTTCTCCAGGGAGTTAACTCCCCATTCTGCAGAAAACTAAGAGCTGGTTTTACTTAAGCACTGAGAAACATTTATGTAGGGAAATTAATGGTAAGAGCTACTTTCTGGTTTTATCTTAAGGGGATGGTTGTCCCTGAAGCATCCCTTGTGTACAGTTGGTAGGACAAAACCCAAGTCTGTCTGCTTTTCTGTTCAGTGCATGAAGGTACTTGATACAACTGGATGTTATTTTAGTTAAAAGAAAAAGTTGAGAGCAGTTGATTTCTTGAATTAAGCCTAATTTTCTACAATTAAGCCTTTCTAACGTCTAGCTTGGTTTCTAGAATTTTGTTTCTAGGGATGGTAGAATACTCCAAGCACATGCATATTTTTATGAGCCATCTTTTTTAAGGATACATTTGATAATGCCTTAGATACAGCTGTGCAACTTTTCCAGATTACTGTAAGCATTCATGAGTGTTTTTCTACAGCAAAAGTGCATACAAATCTACAAACACCAAAGTAATCTGTTTTCAAAGCAAATGCAAATCAGTGGGCATGACTGCATACACGAAAACATAGTATAAAACCAGGCATACCTGCGTGCCGTGAGCTAAATACCATGAGCATAAATCTGTGTTGAACCCCAGGCACCCAACCCCCAAATATCTGGCCGTCACCGATTCCCCATCCCACAGCGATAGACTCCACGTGATATTCGAGAGATGATTATGAGAGTATTACCCCACCTAGCAGTGCTGAAGAAAGGCTCCCACGCTGAAGGGAGTCACAAATAATTAAATGTTTCAAAACACAATGGATATGACATGCTTTCAAAATAGCATCTATAGAATCGCTTCCACTAGGGCGAGGAGCTCTCGGGAGGGAAAGCCCTTTCACTCACTTCAGTTGATTACCTGTATAAAAGGGCTTAATTTCTCCCGAGCGTTTCCTTTCCAAATCACCTTTTTTTACCAAAGCCATTGCAGCAGGAGTGGCAGGTATTCATGCGACCTGTGAGATGTTTCCCCAGACAGAGCTATAATGACATGGGTCCTGGCTAGATTTAATTTTTAACATGCAATTTAAAAAAAAAAACCCAACCTTAAAAAAAAAAAAAAAAAAGAATTGGCAAAAAATTGCCACTCCTGGGCTTGTAGTTCACTGGTAAAATGCCCAAACTATTAATCAGAAGTTTGACCATGACTTAAGACTTCAGCTCAGGGTGTTTCAGCGATGTCTGGGAGCTTTTTCTTGGAAATCACCTTTTTCATCCCAATTCTGCTAACCTAGACCTATCAAGAGATGCCCTTCCTTCGCCCAGTTTGACATGCAGCAGGTTCCTGAAGGATTTTGGCATCCCCTGGCTGAGAGCCAGCCTACCTCCTGTCCCCCCTTTATGCCTGTTTGGGAAGAAGGGGTTGCCCAGCCCCCTCGGCCACGGTGCCCTGGGAGTCACTTGCATGCTAAAATCTCACATTTCTTTGGTGGGTTCATGGAGTTGTGTCCTAAAGTGGTCATGCCATTGTCAAATGCATTTTGATGGGAGATGCTGGATGGGCAGTGGTTTTAAAGGATTGCCTCACCTCTTTCAGTGGAGAAACAGTTGTTGGGGAATGTAACTGCAAGCACTTATTAAGAACATCTTGGCCAAGTGAAAATAATTTCCTTAAAAACTAGGTCAATATGTTAAAATCCACAAATAATTTACATACTTCAAGAAACAAATATGTGCCATTATAAAGCTGTGTAAAAAAAACTGTCCTGGTTTCAGCTGGGATAGGGTTAATTTTCTTCCTAGTAGCTGGTACAGCATTATGGTTTGGATTTAGCATGAGAATAATGTTGATAACACACTGATGTTTTCAGTTGTTGCTAAGTAATGTTTGTACTAAGTCAAGGATTTTTCAGCTTCTCATGCCCAGCCAGCAAGAAGGCTGGAGGGGCACAAGAAGTTGGGAGGGGACACAGCCAGGACAGCTGACCCAAACTGGCCAAAGGGGTATTCCAGACCATGTGATGTCATGCCCAGTATATAAACTGGGGGGAGTTGGCCTGGGGAGGGGCAGATCGCTGCTCGGGAACTAACTGGGCACTGTTTGGTGAGTGGTGAGTAACTGCATTGTGCATCACTTGTTTTGTATATTCCAATCCTTTTGTTATTCTTGTCATTTTATTATTATTATTAACATTCTTATTTTCTTCCTTTCTGTTCTTTTAAACTGTCTTTATCTCAACCCATAAGTTTTATTTTTTTTCCCGATTCTCTCCCCCACCTCCCTGGGTGCAGTGGGGAGTGAGTGAGTGGCTGCGTGGTGCTTAGTTGCTGGCTGGGGTTAAACCACGGCAATACCCAAAATTGTAGTGAAAGGCAGCACAGAACACATAAACAAAACTGATATCAACTTTCAACATCTGTGGTGAGCTGCTATTGACTTCCCATGATCAATGATTCGAACAACTGTCCCTCTGCCCCTGATATCCTATGGCTAATTCAGGATCTGTGTCTCATTGACAGCAATAGTACTCTCTATCTGACAGGAGCCAGATCAGGTCATCAGAGACTTGTGTGTTTATTACCTTAACACACTTTTAATTCTTCGGTAGAGTATATTTATATCTGGACTTCCTGGGGGTTTTATGCTCTTTTTAAGGATAATTACAACCTGTTAGGAAAATGCCCTTAAGTTCTATAAATACATTCTCAACACTGATCTTCATTTTATACAGCTGTTTTCTCTGGGATTTTCTCTCATTTAAAAAGATAACATTTAAAAATGCATATGTAAGGGAGTGAGATTAAGAAATACAAGAGTTTGGGGTAGGCATGCATTGCTGAAATGTTCATGGACTTGTGGGCTTTCCCAAGGACTTTATGGGATGTAAACATTTTTACAAGCTTGAGACGAACGAGGATAAAGCACATGTAGTTTCTAGAGAAATTTGATGGAGATAAGTGCAGCCAGTCTGGACTTTCTTGTCACCAACATTACATTTCAGAGGGAAGCTTGCATGGTGGTTGGCTGTTAAAGGTAGGATGTTAGTGTCCCTGTGTGCACAGAGGTATGAGGCTGGTGCCAGTAGAGATGCAACTGGGTGAGGACACACAGAGGTTTTAATCCTCGTGAGTTTGAATTTGGCATTTACTGGGTGCTGATGTTCTCCCTGGAAGCCTGGGTCTGGCGGGTCAGCTGCAGTGCCCCTCTCTTGGAAATCCCCATTTGTGTCAGTGGGACCTCCTTCATCATCACCTTTGTGCTCTCTCCTCAAGAAACTAAAAAACTCTAATCACTGAGCAACTAAACAACTTTAAACTTGGATAGTGATGGAGATAAGAACAAAGAACAAAAGAAGAATAATTAAGCATTAAAAATCCTATGTGAAAATGACTTCATTCTCAAGTGGGTATAAAACTAATATACGTGTGGGACATTTGAAGAGCACCAAAGGCTCATGAGATATTGCGGTGAAATTTAGACCACAGCTAATTTTATCTTCTCTGATGGAATGGTTTTTCCTTTTATCCTTCAGTTTACAAATTTTCAGGGCAAACTCTGATTTCTCCTATTTAAAAATTACCTATTTTTATTATTAAAATTATTTGGATTAGAAACACCTTTGGGCAAAAGCTGATTTTCTGTAATGTCTTTAAGCTGGGTCATGTAGAATTGGTTGCTCCATGATTAAGACTGTTGGTACTACTGAGGTGCCAGCACTAAATAGTAGTAACTTTTTAGTGCATCTTTAGTGTATCTTCCTTCAGGAGAGATGGTGTAAACACTGCAGAACAGGATGAATGAAGAAAAACCAATTTGCTTTGTAACAGAACACAATCTCCAGTTCTTCTGAAGCTTTCTGTTTAGCTTCCATACAATAAAATCTTGGAAATATCTGGGAGTGGGGAAGCACCTGCTTCCTTCTCCAAAAAGCCAGGTGCCAGTTCTCCATATAGGAGACAGGGTGGTCCAGTAGATGGTAGCACCCAGCTCCAGGTTCTAGCTCCACTGTCAACCAGGTGAGTCACAGAGTCAGTTATGCCTCTGCCCATCAAAATGTTCAGAAACAGCAACCCTGCTTCTATATACATGCCAGGGGCTGAGCTGGGCTTACATGGAGATTTTTATTTCCATTTGGATTGTTTAGAGGGATTTGGGGAAGCAGACTGCAAGGATGCTCTATGTCTGTATTTCACAAGCATCTTTAAGGTGTTGGACTATGTCTTTAGCTTCTCCTCCTTGCAAGAAAGTGCACACCAGTAAAATGGGTGGCTCCCAGGGTGGGAGATTAGACCTGTTCACACCCCGAGGGATATTGGAAGTGACAAGAATATCTTAAGAAGACCTTTAGAAGTACCTTACATTGCCAATCTGCCTTTTGCTGAGAGCTGCCTGGGAATGGATTTCCCACTGGATTAATTAATTCTAATTATGACCTTCCATCATCTACCCATAAATTGGCTTGGTGTGGACGTAGGTGAGATTTCAAATACAGGCTGCACATTAAATATACATATATATATGTATATCCATGTGTGTATGTACATACACAAGCAATTCTCCATCTGGGACTGCACAGCAACTGTGCTGGACGCCGTGTGCGCACACACCACCAAAGGTTATTCTTGTCTCCGTTGAGTAATGAAAGCCAACCAGGCTGACAGGTAGGTAGAGAGTGGCATTTTATAAGTGATCTGTACCTTCAATAGCAGATGTTGAGTTTTGGCCAGATTTCTTTTTTCTTGGTTGGTTTTTCAGTAGACCCACTCAGCCTCCATTTTCCTCCAACTACAGTCAAGGTTAGTTTTGTCTCTGGGTTAATATTCACCTCTCAGCTCTATGTGTCTTTGCTTCCCATGCGCTCCAGGATCTCAGCAGCATCTCTCAGGGATGCAGCAGTGCCTTCAAGGCTGTCCTCAGGGCTGTTATAGAGCACTGCTAAAAGCACCCACAGCCTCCACTTCCATTACACTGCAGAGCATGAAAGATATGGATCTATATTGGATGCTGACATATAAATTAATGTTAACAATGCTGTTTGAAATAATGCACTGGATAGAGCCTGAGGGGTGGAAAGCCAAGAAAATGATTGCAAATCTTCCACCTGCAACTCACTCCATTGAGTGTGGGATGTGCAATGTATCTTCACCTGATAAACTCAACTTCTCAGGTTGGACTGGGGGGATGGGGCTGCCCCGGTCTTGCTATTGCTTGCCCTTGGCAGCATCGAGCAGGCTATATTCTCCCTGCCAAAAGACATGCAGGTCTCAGTCTCAGCAGGGAGCTCAGCCACTACCACATCTCTTGGGTGATGTGTGCGGCATTATCAGAACCCAGGCTTGGCCCACTGTTTTCTTCTTTCCAGGAAAAGTTTTGTAGAAAACTGCTTTTCATACAATATTTTGATCAAGCAGATTAAAAAAAAAGGAGGGGGGGATTATCCCAAATCATCAGAAAGGAGAGAAATAAAAGAAATAATTTTCCTTTCTCTGATACTCTGCTGCAAATTTTCTAGCACAACAGTTGCAGTAAGTATCAGCTACTGTTTGTAATCCATACGTGTGGAGCCATATGTATTACAGTCTGGATTAAGGCAACCAAAGCCCATCTGATCTTGGTTGTCAATAAATCATATAGACCCAGAAGGACTCATAGGAATCTCAGGAATTGAAAAGCTATGGTTACCTCTTTGCCTTATAACATTACATTCACTGAAAGTTTAAGACTGGTGATGTAAAGAAAACTTGTAACTACTCTGAAAATGATAGTCATACATAGCTACTCTGAAAATGCTCAGAACGGGTCTGTTTCAAGAGTGTCAAATCTGAATTGCAGGAGATTTCTGAAGAAAATAAGAGATGAACAGCCACTCCTTTATAAGATTTTTTTTGTGTGAAAAATAAACACTTTACAGGATCATATAATTTTAGTGATGCTTATAAGAGCATTATCCCCTTTAACTACATTTTGCAAGATCAGAATAATGGGCAAGGAAAGCTCAGAAAGCCGATTTATTTAAGTTAAGGAAATATATGGCAGAACAGCTCTTCTTTAAACAGAAGCTAAATATTTTAGTGCCTCAACTCCACAACTCCTCCCGCAATTCACCTAACCCAAGGGCATCTTTTTCCTTGATTATTTTTTTGTGGGGAAAAAAAAAAGAAGAGCAAAAAGATGCACGCCAAGCTAAAAAAACCCCTATCACTGCTTCCCCCCCTGCCTCTTAGTGGAGGTCAGGCTGTCTTTGGGGGCATCCTTTTGGGAAAGCATTGCCCTGAAAGAGTGCCTGCCCTGCAGCCCAGAGGTGTAACGGCAGTAGTGCAGTCCAGCCCCGGCGCAGCCCCGCACTCCGGGTGCCTCAGTGGGGCTTTTTAGGTTTTTGGCTGATGCTTCACATTTCTGCGGACGAAGACACATCGCCATTGCATAAATAGAGCGGGTTTTCTAGTCCAGAGCAGGCTCTTCGGAGAAACCTCATAGCTCCTCTCAGTTATCTTTTTGTAAACCGCGAGAGAATGGGAATGTACACTTAAGACTTCAAGCTCCTGCGTGTGAAATATGTAAATACAGGGGTGGGTTTGCAGTTTGTTGTTTTTAAGAGAACACTTGCTGTTCATTTTACAGCTCCATGCTGCAACTGGAAGCAAAATTCCTTCTCTTTTCAATTTTCAGAGCCCACTTATCCCAGGTGTACTGGACGAGCCCCCGAGATGCTTTGCTCCAGCATCTCCAACTAACATCCCCACTTGTTTCACCATCCAGGACTGGAAACCCAACAAGCTCCTCGGCAGGTCTGGGAGCCTGCAGCCCAGGCAAATCCCAGGGCTGACACTCGGCAGCAGAGACTGTGAAAAGCTTTCACTGATCCCAGCACAACGTGCTGCTGTTTCACCCCTTATTGTCTCTCCCGCTCGCAATGTGCCATCTCGGCATTTCCTGCTGCTGTTATGAGATGCTTCGATGGCTGCACAAGTCATTTTTCCAGTCTTTTATAACAGAGTAATGCCTTTATTTGATTGCAAGAGCAAGATCTGCCGTGCCGGATATTTTTGCGGCTGAAAGACCAATGCAATCAAATCAGGCAGATGCAGCATATAGGAAACAAGGACTTCACGCCAGAGAGATGACACTTTGAATCACATGCCATTTTAGACAGAGGAAATGAAAATCCCAAAGAGCCTCCAAAGAAATGGAAACTTGTTTAACATTTCGATATTCCTGTATCAAAATCTCCAGGTAATAGCCAATACCAGTCTTCATCAATTTAGGAGGCTTAGCAGCACCACAAGGAGACAGAGATGAGGATTCCCAGGATCCAAATCCTGGCAGCAACAGGGAGGACAGCAGGTGGTTTATTTGCCTGGGAGGTGGGTGGTGTATGGCAGCGCACCCCCCCGAGAAGGCAGGCAGGTAACAAGTCAAGCCCGTAGAACGCATTGCACCAAAACTGCTCTTTGTTGTGCCCTCTGTAATGCCTTAAGCAATTTATTGAATTGTCCAACTTGCCAATTAGTCATAAACTAATGCTTCTGACCCAAAAGGTGTCACACTTTCCTCCATCCCTTCCCAGCCTCAGCCGCCACTGAGAACGTGGGGGTGCAAAGAAACCACGAATGTACGACTAATGAGTTTTGATAGACACTATGGAAATAGGAAACAGCTATATTTTTGTGTGTACAACCTGGCAGAGAAGGTGTTTCTCTTCCAACAGCCCAAGCAGCCCAGCTGGGGGGGCTTCCCGTACCTCCTCCCCACGGAGAGCAACTGCAGCTGGTAACCAAAGGCAGAACAAAGAAGCCAGTTTGGTGATAGGGAAACATATGAACAGCTCTTCAGACCCACATAGGGAATTTAAAGTAGGAACAAGACAGAAGTGAGCACTGTCTGGTAGAAGACCAGCAGGGACCAGAGGACGTGAGCTGACCTGGTGGACTTGCAGCTGCCTCTACATAAATCAGTGCAGCAAATCTGCGCACTGCTGCTCCCGCGAGAGGGTGGGGGACGTGGGGTGTGCCAGCCCTGGGGAAAGGTGACTTGGCAGCCCTTCTGCCGGCTCCACCGCAGGGTAGGGGCCAGCTTTCCCACAGGGCAGAGGGACTGGAAAAGAAGGGCCACCAGGCTGGAAGCAATGGTGGGGACCGGTAAGCAGAGTAAGCTTAATATCACCAAGAACAGACAACGAAGAGCTGTAGAGTTTGTGTAACAATGAGGGCTCTCTTAAAACAGAAAAGAAGACAGACATCACCTGTCGTGGTTTAACCCCAGCCAGCAACTAAGCACCACGCAGCCGCTCACTCACTCCCCCCCCATCCAGTGGGATGGGGGAGAAAATCAGGAAAAGAAGTAAAACTCCTGGGTTGAGATAAGAACGATTTAATAGAACAGAAAAGAAGAGACTAATAATGATAATGATAACACTAATAAAATGACAACAGTAGTAATAAAAGGATTGGAATGTACAAATGATGCGCAGGGCAATTGCTCACCACCCGCCGACCGACACCCAGCCAGTCCCTGAGCGGCGATTCCCTGCCCCCCCACTTCCCAGTTCCTAAACTAGATGGGACGTCACATGGTATGGAATACACTGTTGGCCAGTTTGGGTCAGGTGCCCTGGCTGGGCATGAGAAGCTGAAAAATCCTTGACTGTAGTCTAAACACTACTGAGCAACAACTGAAAACATCAGTGTTATCAACATTCTTCACATACTGAACTCAAAACATAGCACTGTACCAGCTACTAGGAAGACAGTTAACTACATCCCAGCTGAAACCAGGACATCACCATACAAGCAAAGTGGGAGAAAAAGGCTGTGCTGAAAGAACAGGAGCAGCAGATGGGAATAATTCAATAAGCCAATATTTCTCTCCTGAAAACTGCACCAGAGGAGTCCTACCTTCCCAGATCTCACCTTCCCATCTCACAGAGAGGACGTGGCTCCAGACTTTGGGTCAGCTGAGCCTTGGCCAGCTGTGTTAAGGATGGGCACTGAGGACATTTGTGTCACCCACCTCTGAAAAGTAACTGGTCCTGCCAAGTCATCTTGCCCAGGGAGAGCTCAGCTATCCTGGTTTGTATCAGAAACAGTGTGGCCAGCAGTAGCAGGGAGGTGGTTGTTCCCCTGTACTCGGCACTGGTGAGGCTGCACCTCAAACACTGCATTCAGTTTTGGGCCCCTCACTACAGGAAAGACATGGAGGTGCTGGAGTGTGTTCAGAGAAGGGCAACCAAGCTGGTGAGGGGCCTGGAGCACAAGTCTTATGAGGAGCAGCTGAGGGAACTGGGGCTGTTTAGTCTGGAGAGAAAGAGGCTGAGGGGAGACCTTATCACTCTCTACAACTACATGAAAAGAGGTTGTAGTGAGGTGGGTACTGGTCCCTTCTATCAAGTAGCTAGTGATAGGATGAGAGGAAATGGCCTCAAGTTGTGCCAGGGGAGGTTTAGATTGGATATTAGAAAAAAATTCTTCACCGAAAGGGTTGTCAAGCATTGGAACAGGCTGCCCAGGGAAGTGGTGGAGTCACCATCCCTGGAGGTGGTAAAAAACTACATAGATGTGGCACTTCAGGACATGGTTTAGTGTGCATGGTGGTCTTGGGTTGATGGTTGGACTTGATGATCTTAGAGGTCTTTTCCAAACTTAATGATTCCATTCTATTCTATTCTATTCATTCAGCAATGCAGGGTCAACTGGATCATAGAATCATAGAATGGTTCGGGTTGGAAGGGACCTTTAAAGGTCATCTAGTCCAACCCCCCCTGCAATGAGCAGGGACATCTTCCACTAGATCAGTTTGCTCGGAGCCCCTTGCAGCCTGACCTTGAATGTTTCCAGGGATGGGGCATCTACCACCTCTCTGGGGAACCTGTCCCAGTGTTTCACCACCCTCATTGTAAAAAATTTCTTCCTTATATCTAGTCTGAATCTGCCTTCTTTTAGTTTAAAACCATTATGTCTTGTGCTATCACTACAGGCCCTGCTAAAAAGTCTGTCTCCATCTTTCTTATAAGCCCCCTTTAAGCATTGAAAGGCTGCAATAAGGTATACCCACAGTCTTCTCTGCTTCAGGCTGAACAATCCCAACTCTCTCAGACTGTTAGAGAGGTGTTCCATCCCTCTGATCATTTTTGTGGCTCTCCTCTAGACCCGCTCCAACAGGTCCATGTCTTTCCTGTACTGATTAAAGGCATTTGGGGAGCTGTCACAGGCTAGAGTTAGTGTAACACAGCTGATAGGACCTCTATGCATAGGAGTTGAGCATCCCAAAGATGACACTAATGTCTGTCTAATGTGGGGAGTAAGGAGATGACAGAGAAGAGGAAGGAACCCATCCTGCTCTCCGCACACCACTGGGAGAAGGGGATGCTCTGCACAGGAGCAGAAGTTACTTTCAAATGTCATGATGTTAGTATTTCTTGAAATGCCTCCAAAAGCTTGTGGAGACATCAGCAAAGCTTAGCCAGAGTTACCGCTTCTAGCAATTTCTTGTTGTACCAGAGTTTGTCATTTGGGGCACTGCAGTCCAGGTCAGTCTCCTCTCACCTATGATGTGGGGAGGGAGAAGATATGGCTGCATGTGGGCATCCTGCCCGGGAACAGGATGATGGCAGTGTTAAGAAAAGATCAAACAAAGGCTAGCATGTGCTACAGCTTTGCAGATTTCAGAGCTGACTTAAGCCAAGAGCTTTTCTGACACAGGTTAGCATGTCCTGCACTGTCACTGCTTGGCCGTTCCTGGCTTGCATTGGGGGCTGCCAAAACGCCAGTTATGTGATGGTTTTGTGAAAGTAGCTGGAATCGGCTGGACCAGGCACACAGCAGAGGCACATGGAGGGAGACACCAGAGCCTGAGCTGCCTTCCCCTGTGCTCTGGGATGGTCTTTTCCATCCTGAGTTACACAGACCCATCATCCCAGTACAGTGGAGTCAGTCCCACAGCTAGTCCAGGCCGAGTAAGACATGAGATGGGTCAGCTGCTAAATTTGTCAGACTAAACCCCAGATTAGACCAACATTTAAGTCAGAGCAGTTAGTTGATGAGTATTTCATTGTGAAGCCCTCACAGAATATCAAAGGGTCTAAATTGCAATGCCCTGAGGTTAGACAAAAAAGCTCAAAGAAACACAAAGCAGAAAACCTGAGCATCTCTGACAGAGGACTTCAGGGACAGGTAACAAAGAAAAGCAATCAGTATATGGACTATGTGATAAAACATTATCGTGGTTTAACCCCAACCAGCAACTAAGCACCACGCAGCCGCTTGTTCACCTCCACCTCACCCAGTGGGATGGGTCAGAAAATTGGGGAAAAAAAAGTAAAACTTGTGGGTTGATATAAGACCAGTTTAATAGGACAGAAAGGAAGAAAGTAATAATGATAATAATAACAATGATAATAAAATGACAACAATAATAATAATAAAAGATTTAGAATATACGAAACAAGTGATGCACAGTGCAATTGCTCACCACTTGCCAACCGATGCCCAGTTAGTTCCCGAGCAGCGATCTGCCCCTCCCCAGGCCAACTCCCCCCAGTTTATATACTGGGCATGACATCACATGGTGTGGAATATTCCTTTGGCCAGTTTGGGTCAGCTGTCCTGGCTGTGTCCCCTCCCAACTTCTTGTGCCCCTCCAGCCTTCTTGCTGGCTGGGAATGAGAAGCTGAAAAATCCTTGACTTAGTCTAAACACTGCTTAGCAACAACTGAAAACATCAGTGTGTTATCAACATTATTCTCATGCTAAATCCAAAACATAATGCTGTACCAACTACTAGAAAGAAAATTAACTCTATCTATTCCAATATTCTTGGAAAACATGCATATGCAAGAAGTTGAATAGTATTTGTCCTGACAAAAAGGTAAGAGTGCGGCACTGGGGGGAAAATAACTGGAAGTGATCCTCATTAAAGAAAAACACGAGAGAGGGATGTGCTCACTAGCTGGTTATAGCACTGCTGAAGGGTGTTCAGGGAAATGTCAAGAGCAAAGTTTTTTCCCTTTTTGCTGCCAGAGCCCAGTTAAGATCTGTTTGTGGAAGACTGAAAGCAACATAACTGATCGGCAAGTAAATGAGAGGTCTTTAATGCCTGCCAAGCCTCCTGGATCATTTCACTTTAAAGGCTCTAAAGTGCCTAGGACTTCTGACAGATGAAAGCAGAATTGGTTCATTTGTTGAATGCAAACTGAAATCTCTCAAAAACGTTAAGTCCCATTGTAGGGTTAAAAAAAAAATCCAGCTCAGAAGTCAGCCTGCAGATTTCTGCTGTGGAAGACAGAAAGCATAAGCTTCATTACTACAGAGCCAGGTTTCACATGCCAAGCCTGTAAGAGCATTTTACAGCTCCAGTGAGCAAAACACACTAGACCTGATGACAGAGAAAGTGATGTCTGTTGAGTTTCTTAAACGCCAAAGTTTGATTTGGTCCTTCAGGGGAGCTCAGGCTAGGAAATATGGAAAGCTAGGGACTGAAAGGTAGCTTGGAGAAACAGAAGAGGCAGTGCAAAGAGCTTACAGCAGTGCTGCATGAAGCAGCAAATACCTTCAGCAAGCACTGAGATTCGGGCAGTCCACACGCCCTACTGTGTAAAGTCTATAGATAAATCTTGGATATCTTGATAGCAAATGCTAGAAATAAGGAACCCATATATATGAAGGAACTAATAAAGAGGTCCAAATGTATTACGTTACAGGTCTCATCACACTGAGGAGTAGTCAGGACTACTCTGGATGAAGACTTTATTTTTATTATGGCAACATGTTTCTCTCCATACTCTGTGATCCTGCCTGCAGTACCACAGTATACAGTCCGTGGCAGAAATGGGGCCATAAAGCAGTTGCTGAGAGGTGGGGTAATGCTGTTGAGTTGATGATCTATAGGGAGCAGTCCTTATGGAGAGCTGCATATTGCACAGGAATTACAAGCTACCAACTGGAACAACAAATGGAGAATTACAAGGAAGACTTGTGCTCTGCCTGTGGATTAGGGAATTAATTTTATGCTACCTGTCCAGTTTACTTTGGCTTTGGAACAAATAAAATTGTAGTGTGCAAAGGAAATATTGGAACCTGGAAGCCTAGAAATATAGTTTTAGTTGTAACATCCAGTTATGTCATCTCATAAAGTATACACCCTTGCCCTGAACTGATGGGTCTATCTAGATTAAAAGCAAAATCTTTCCAGTCCTGAATAGGGAAATACACTGCTAGCTGTATGTAAGTTAAATATCTCTGCTTGCTTCAGATTTTTTCACTAAAGGATCATTACATAAAATGCAAATATAACTTTCTGAGGAAGGGAAAGGGGGCTTGACAGTACAGCCTTTCTGGAAAGTTTTCCAGCATAGGATTAGGAACTATGGATTGTATTTCCATAAGCCCTTGTTTTTGGCCTGACTATGACTCCCAGAGAAGCTGATGGTAAATCTGCCATTGTATCCAAGAGGAACAGCCTTGAGACAGCACTGAGCAAACTGAAGATCCCAGCCTTTGACTCAGTAGTGTAAATATTTTGCCTTTATAAGCAGAGATTAGTAAATTCAGGGACGTTATTCAAAATGCAATTTGGTAGCTGCTTCACTGAGCAGTATCCATACACACTGAGCATACTTTATCTCCCACGGTTTTAAACACTGCTTCGTGCCGTTAAGGAACAAGGACATAAATCACAAAAGCGACTGCACTCAGTGTCGTAGCGGGTAATCTCAGCTCAAAGGAGACAAACGGGTCACAGACATATTATTTCCTTTGCACCCCTTATGATGATCCCCCCAAGGAAGGGTGCGTGGCTGTAGGGATGGGTGCTAGGAAATACGAACGCTGCTGTTGGCATAGGTGCTTGATTCTGCGTGAAAGCTAGTAGCACTGGTCTCCCATGTTGTCGATGTGCTGTTTTTAATGAGAATGGAGAAGAGCTGTGGAGAAAAAAGTAAATCCCTGTTCATGTTCAAAGTCAGAAATATTGTTGTGTATGGAGTGAACTTGATCCACTCAGTAGAGAGTCCCTGGCTGAAAAGGTATCCAATAAAGATGTTCAGATCTGCTTAACTGAGCTGGAGAGTGGATTTTCTGTAGTTGTCTATCCAACATACATAGCAAAGATCAGAAGAGTGCAACATATCTTACCTTGTAGCTACAGGAGAAGCCAGAGTGGCTTAGATATCCATAGACACTGTTACCCACAAAATGCTTCATGCACTCAGTCCTGAAGGAAGAAATGGGATTTCAGACTGACGTTTTAGGCAGTCAGGAAAATATACTTTCCTGAAACACTTCATTTGAGTAAAGCAGCCTACAGACCCATACCAGTATTCATCTGAGTACTCTGCCTCAGCTAGGAAGTTATCCCGCCTTATTACTGAAGGTTGGAATTTAATTAGATGAAGGATTTAAAACAATTTCTTGATCTTAAAAAATGGCTATAATTTTTTATTTTGAGAGTTGTCAGGATTCCATATCTGGCTTAAAAATGCAATAATGGAACTTGACAAAGATTTCAGTTCAGAGGAAGTCCCTGACTTGAAATTTGTGTGTCTGGAGACTCTACTTACACCTGATGAACAGAAGTAGAGGTCAGCTGGCATGGTAATGTAAAATGCAGAACATCATTGCAAAGTTGTCATCTGCAACTTTGTGGGGGAAGAATAAGAACTATTTACAGTTTTAATACTTGGAGCTCTTCCCCCAACGAGCTGGTAACATTGTGGCATGCCAAATTGATATTTTGCTTAAATATTTGCTCCTGCTGCAAGATCTGACCATACAGTTACACTCAACCTGCCTAAAGTATTAGCTGAAGAACTACCTTTCATGTCACACACTAGGTTAAATCCTGTTCATTGACTTCTCTGGGTGTCCAAGACAGCATTAAGAAGCCCATCCATCTCTGTACTTTGGTCTGACAGACACTTGCCTCAATGAGTTTTTGCAACAGAAAACATTTGTTGGGAAAAAACCAAGAAGCCAAAGATCCAGAGCAAAGACAACTGGCTGGAGAGAAATCATCAGAAAACCCATATGACAGAAAGGGATGAACAGTACCAGAGGCTTTTGGTCTTTCTATCTGCTGTACAGTTTTGAAGAGCAGTGCAAAAGTGGCAAGGCATTAATTTGAGAAATGGCCTGAGCTTATTTATTCTCATTCATCTTAGGACTTGATAGATGCAGAGGAAGTCTGCCACTAGTCCACCAAAGTGACTTATATGAGATGGGATCGCTCCCTAATTTAATTTATTTTAATGGAAGCTTTGGTGATATCTGCCCTTGGCAGGAGTGCACACTGGTGAAGCACCTGAAAGAGGCAACATCTCCCCACCTAAAACTGAGAAATTGATATATCTGAGCTGGGCTGAGCTGATCTTATTCCTTTTAGTTTGCTTACGCACTTCCCATCAGACCTGCTGACACTGACAGCCCAGGAGAGCCTGTCAGCTTCAGACATGCCTTAGGTTCTTCGTGAATCACTGCTCTGGCTGCTGGAGCCATCACTCATGGATTTATGGAGCCTTCTCATTATTCTGGAGACAAACTCTGGATTTTGAACTGGGACTTGAAATGATAACCACAGCTGGTGTCAACACCACAAGCATGTGTGTGTCATCAGCAAGTGTGATACTCCACTCGAAGTTCACAGTAGGGAAAAGAAACAAGGAAACCTCTCCCAATCACATCTGCTGGCAGAAAGCAAGAAGAGATGAAAGGAATTACTGCACAACCCGCATGTGAACAGGAGATCAGCATCCACCACAGGTTTCCATGAAACCTGGATTTCTGTTTCAGTGCGGCCACTTGTTTTCCTGTATGGTCATGGCAATCTTCTGTCAACTTTCTTCTGAGGTGACACTTTGCATCCAATCCTGTTCATCTTCAGCCCAGATTCACTTCCTTGGCTCCATTTGCCTGCATTGAACGTGAATTCAGGATCCTCCAGAAACAAGTATCCAGCAGTCCTTTGAGTCAAAAACCCTGGCTAAAAACCACAATAACTGTCCAATGAATTCCTCTTCCTTAAAATCGATGTTAATGCTACCATGACCCAGAAAGAGAAGCATTTGTCAGATCAAGCAGTAACAATCAGATGTCAGGGGAACAGGGAAAGCCGACCTCCAGATGCGGTGTGGAAGAGCCGTCTGCAGGAGCGCATAACGGGAACGTGAAAACCACCTTCCTTTGGGAACAGTCGGACACGGAGCCCTGCTCTGCTGGTTCCTCCTTGACGCGGCTGGAAATCAGACAGAAGAAGGATAGTACTGCCTTAACCCAAAGCAGCTGAAAAAGGATTTCATTTACACCTTGGCATTTCCATGGATTGTTTGAGCACAGGAATGACAAAGTGGTGTTGCATAACTCCAGAGAGTAAACTTTCTGGACAACATCCAATTACATTCTTCTGAATAAACTTATAAGTACCCCTTTCCCCCTGAGCTGGAAAAAAACCCTTGTCCCAGTCCTTGGGTGTGATGCAGGGCAGAGCCGAGGTGCTGGGGACCAAGCGCTGCATCTTACACCAGACCCTGCGCTTGACCTAGTCACCGACTGCCGAGCGCTGCTTTATCCTCTCACCGTTCAAGGACTCTAGCAATTTCCATATGGTTTGTACTCCTGCCAAGGACTGTAACTTGATTTTTTTCTGATGTCTGATTAATCTCAGCTTTTGCTCTATGACTTTCTGCCTCCGAAGGAATTCCCTCTGCATGCCAGCACTAGTGCCCGGTCAGAGGCACTGGTGATGGCCGTCAATCTCCTCTCTTCTTCACTGCACTGTCACCCTGTGCACCAACAGTGATGTTTTTCTTTCTGGATGGATGCCACCCCTGGGATTTGTCCCCATTAGCCCACCTCAGGAGGGAGAGGCTGAAACTCTTCCAAAAATAGTTCCAGTGGCTACTCATACCCCTGATCTCCAAGAGACTGAGCTTGTTTTCCCTCCCCAACACATACAGACCTTCCTCAACAAAGAACCCGGGGTTTCCTGGGGGTTTGGGCATGCAGGGAAGGGACAGGATGGGGCAGGGAAGCTGGGATGGGATGGTGGGGAAGAGAGCGGGGTCTGCACTCTCCTGCGTTGCAAATGCTGGCTGCTCTCTGGCCTTTGGAGAGGGGGAGAGATGGGGCAGAACCACAGCTGTGGGGATGTGGTGCTGCCTCGGGCACATTTCCTCTCACCAAAATGGCAGCCAAGGGGCTATTTGCCTAGGGAACTGATTTCTTGGTTTGGGGGGTTTTTTTTCCACCATGAAAAAGCAAACCCAAGCACCCCTGCCCGTGCTGTGGGACCGAGCCCAGCAGGCTAGCCTGGCTTGCCTCCCATAAGGGGAGCATCAAGCTATTTATAAAGATGCTTCCTTTTATCTCTGCCCAATAGGCCCATTTTCCTTCTGAAACCTGCAGGGGAGCCAGTCACGGTGTACACTTTGGTGAGAAAAGCTCTGTTGAACAGAGAATCACCCCAAAATATAAGTACTGCTCTGGCACACGCCTTGTGTCTGATAAAAGCTTGAGCTCAGACATTCGTGGCATCTTGAAGTTTTGCGGATGGAAATCCTGGCCAAGCCACCTACCACCCACCACCCTGGGGGTTTGTACGATGGCTACGGGATTTGCCTCTAGGCTTTGCTTGCCAGTGGTTCGCTTGGGGGGTGCGGTATCATGCAGGTAAATACAGTGAATGTATTTTTCTTTTACTGTAGGGGGGCTGCAGAGGACGGGGGGACCTGATCCCGCGTTCAGACTCTCCGGAGGCTGCTGCAACCACTGGCCCTTGGCACAGCAAAGGCACCACAGTATTAATGTTGTTTTAGAGAAATAATGGCTACAAACCTTGTTGCTTAATTGGTAGCAATCGGAAAGCAAAGCTTGGGTTTTAATAAAACCTGAGTTTGGCAAATCTGAGGTGGAAGTGCAGATCTGCCTAAATTCCCCATAGTTTCCCACCTTTGAAGGGTTTGCGAGTTGTGTTGCCTTCAGCCTGCTGGAAAAGCAAGGGGAAAAGGCATCCCTGAGCAAAATTCTTTCCCTGAAATATGTTTCAACTTGCTCTCTTCTGATGATTGCAGTATCCCCCTCCCTGACGCTGCTATCACCGCCACAGCGTGTACGTACAGATGATGCTACTGAAATGTATATGTGATTGACTTCAAAGCACTGAGCAAGTGCATGTGTAATCAAGTGTGGTGAATGAGTCTGAATCAGTCTTGACATGGCTTTCCTCGCCGGCCTGGCCTGGGTGCCTAGACAAGGTTTTTATTCTCATTGCTTTCTGATATGATAGAGCTCCTCTAGCTGACTTTTTTTTAACCTCCTCTGACATTTAGGGCTTGTCTATAGTGGGGATTTAATTCAAATTATTCGAGGATGTGAATTTAGAGAGGAATAATTATTCTTGATTAACTCCCCATGTGGACAGTCTTGTTCCAAAATAAAAGTGCTTTATTTCAAATGGGTTTAACTGACTCCAAGATAATCAGTAGGTTGTTTTCTCTAAGAAAAAGAGAAAGGAAGGATACAAAATGGAGAATATTCTTTCCTCTTCAATTTGTTGAAAAATGCAGGGACTTTTGAACGTTATGAAAGTTTTAGCTGAAAATTGCTGTATGATATTACGTATAATTTGCACCTCTGATAAACTGCATGCTGTTAAAATTATTGTTCCATGAAAATAATTACACAGCAGCCAACATAATTAGACAAGCAACACAAAATCGGAGGCAGAAATGTAGGATGAGACTCTGACTGGGAGGGCTGTTTGTAGGGAGGTTGCTCTGAGGTGTATTTTATTCTGTACACACACTGGCATCCAGCCTGATTTGCTGGAACCAAAACTGATTACAGAATGTAACAAGCCTCACAAAAGCTTAATAAAAAAAATTTCTCAGGTTTAGGATGAATTTTCTGTTCAAAAACAAGAAAAAAGATGAATCCCAGAATAATCAATACTCTGCTAGGGAAAATCAGAGATCGAGGTGCCAAAAAATGTCCAACAACCCCAATGGTGGGGGCACTGATGCTGCTGATGCCCGTGGTACCCAAAAGGGAGAGCTGGAGTTAGGCAGGGCTCTGGCTGCCAAGTGTCACACATGGGCTCAGGCACTGATCTTGTATCGTCCATATTATTGAATTGATCTCATCCCAGATATCACTATTTAAGAGTATTAAGGTATTTGTCTGGAGACAGTGCAGGATACAGTGAGCACTTTAGGGTGAAGAGTGTTTAGCATGGATCCAGACACAACTCGTGTCATACCTTTTGACTATGGGGCAGGGAACTGGTCCTAGCCTTGTTGGTTACCAGCACAGACTTGCCCACCTAACCTCCTCTTTCTAAATAACTGCTCTGTCTAGGTGGCAGTCCAGCCTTGCACATGAATGACCTCCTGGAACTGAAAAGCTTGCCCTTATGAAATTGTTATCAGAGCTGGTTCATGTGATTCTTCCAAAAACTGTCATCATCAGCAAATCAGTGTTTTCTGAATTAAAAAAAAAAAAGAAAAAAAACCCAACCTAAAAAATTCAAGACTCTTGTGTGATTCAGTAGATGGCAAATCTTAATCTGGGGCTGACCAGACAGTAGGAGCTACCAGTACCGGCCCGCTGGAAAACATGAAGCACAGGCTTTTCTTAGCTTCCTTTTTTTTGTTTGTTTTGTTTCTTTCCAGTGTAGGATGGAGAACCTTTGAAAGACTTCTTTTTTTCTTTCCTGGGGCAGGAAACCATTTGCCACCCAGTAGCAATTTGCAGTGAAGCAGTGAGAGCCAGCCCCTGGATTGCAGCTCTGATTTTGAGAACACATAGGAGCACGCTGGGATTGTGATAATACAGAGGTCTACAGGGTGGCTCATGTGCATAAAAACATGCAGAACTCTGCAGAAACAGAGCCTAGAATTGAAACTCCTGCAATCACACCAAGGGAAATGGGAATCTTAAATTTAAAGCTTCCAGAGGAGGTTTTAATTTGCTTTTCTGGCATTGCTTTCAATGCTGGGTTTCACTGACCCAGTGACTTTCTTTGCCAAAGTGGAAGAGCAATCAATAGACAGGAGAAAATTATGACACTCTTTTAAAACCAGTTCTACATGTTACACAGTTAACAGCTCAGATGAAAAGAGAAACCCTATGTCCACATCTATCCATTCCCTACATCCACTTCAAGGTCCATTATGAACCCCTACTCACTCATACCAAGCCAAACCTTTCCCTTCTTGTTGAAGAGCAATATCCTAATAAAATGCATTCCTTTAATTGTCCAACCCATCAGACCAAAACAGATCATGGCCAAAAACCCTAGAAAGACAAAAGAAATTACATTTTTTAAAACACTGAAGCAGCTTGAGCTTCCTAAACCTGACGGCCGTGGGAGACATGGGTTATGTAGGGAGTGTGGGCAGGTAGGCTTCACTGCACATCTCACCATCCTGGTCACCTTTGCCAGGTCCAGAACGAGCAGAAGCAACCTCAGCCCTTCTCTAGCCCACACACCCCTAGCTCTTGGTGGGAGGGAAGGCGATGGGTGCACAGACCTCCCTGTGGGATGGAAATTGGATGTGGCAGATGCAAACATCTGAACTCAGGAGCTCAGGAAAGATCTCCAGTGCCACACTTCAGATATGGCATTAGTAACTTTGGGGACTTCCAGTAGAGCTTGGGCTCTCTTGGGCCTGAGCCATTCTGAAAATAGGACTTCAGGATGCTTTTGTAAATTTTAGTCAAGGTAAATTTATACTGAAGTCTAAATCCACAGTTAATTACAATGAAGTAGAAATTGTTCTGAAGAGATTAAGGATGAGCTTTTGAAGGAGGTCTCTGAATTTTAAGTAACCATTTCTCATTGAAAGTCACTGGGTTTGGGCATCTAACTCCCTTGCTCACTTTTGAAGATCCAAAACAGGGTCTAAAACCCACTCTGTTAACAAGTCAGCCAATATTTCTTTCCTGGGAAAGCAGTCTTCTGATATCCCAAAGTTAAGACAACAGGGGGCTACATTTTTTGTTTTATTCTCAAAGGCTAATACTGAAACAATATAGAAATCATTGTGAAAAATAAACTACTGCAATTTAGATACTTAGTTTTCAAATAAGTTGACAGGCATAGCAAGGAAATGTTTTTACCTCTGAAGAAATAAATGTAATGAAATACTGTTTAAATAATGTTTAAGTGATGTGATGAAAGATGGGTTCACGAACCCTCTGTTATGTTAACAATTAGCAGTGCAGGACATGGATTTTGTTTAAGAAATATGTACTGTTAATATTGGGGTCAACATATGAATAAACAGGAATGGCAGTATGCAATGCTGGAGTCAGACTTTATTAATGTACGCTCAGTTATCTGTGTTGCTTTACTTACCGTACCAAGTTCTACTGCAGTCAGGTCCTGTGTGTCTGTGTGTCCACAGGCAGGTGTGGGCACCCATTCATTCTCTTGCCCGCATCCAGACATCATTTGTGCGCTGAAATTACTTTCTTGCTCAACGTGAGGAAGGCACACACATATCAGCCCACTCCTGAAGGCTGACACCGACCACGCTGTTAGAGGCAGCAAGGCCCAAGGGTTGGGGTGCTGATTTGGGACCACCCCAGGAGCACCCCAGGAGCTATCACTTGTTCTGCTATAGACTAACCATGTAATGCCAGGCAAGCCACTGTGTCCTCCTCTCACTTTCTCTTAGCTATTAATCTTACTTGACCTTAAGCTGGTCTCTTGCTGTTGGCAACAATGGTACCCTGAGCCTGAAGTTCTCACTGACAGTAAAGATAAACTTCTTGGAGCTGGACTTCAGAAGACTCAGACGTCTTAGCTTCCAATTCATCTCACCTCCTGCTGCCTTGGAAAGCTGTGGCCTCTTTCCAGATGTATCCTTGGACAGCTTGGTCCTCAGTGCTTCTCAGTGATAGCTTGGGAATAGACATGTAAAGCCGGGCCTGAGAAGCATCATCTCGAGAAGGCTGCTGCTGTTTACAAAGAAGCTTTCATCTTCATTATGCCTTAAATACTCTCTTAAGCCTTTTAATTTACAGACAGCAATGATGGAAAAGTCCATTATCTGAGTCAACAACAATCCTCTGAAATATTTGCTGAATGACCTAGCTCACCAAATGTTTCCAGAGGCTTTTCTATTTACATTTGTCTAGTATGATCTCTATTTTCCATGCTGCAAAATATATAGAGTAAGCCAAGCTCTGCTCCTGGAAGTTGGCAATGTGAGGGCTTGATCCAGCAAAATGTTGACCACCCTCAGTTCCCACCACGGGCAATGAAAGTTGAAGGTATCCAGCACCCACAAGAAGCCCATGGACAGCAATGGACAGTATTTGGACCTCCAGTGCAATGCCTGATGAGATAATGGTCTGTTTCTAGGTAGAACATATATTCTCTCCCTCTCGTTCTCCCTTTTTCTTTCTCTGTCTTAATAATGTGTGTAGCTCTGATTTATTTTTTATCAGGATTAACAATGGAACAATACTGTTTCAAATATTAAAAAGGCAAAGAAATGTAGGTACTGAAAAGGAAGGAAAATACCTCAATTTCAAGCCTAAAGATTACTTTGGGTCCCAGAGGAAGCAGAAGCAATTTAGTGGCTGATACCCTTAGCAAGAAAAAAGGTTGTAAGATTAAGACCAACTGCTGTTTGGATAAGTGGTTGGTAATTGCACATATCAGCAATTATGTGCTGTCATATCATTTTTCTGTTACCTTACTCCTCTCTTGTGTCCCGTCAGGGTTTACTTGGAATGACCCTACATCTATGGTCCTCTTTGGATTCACCTTCGTAATGTCATACAACAGTGCCTTGCAAGTTCAAAGAAAAAAGAAGTCATTATTACAGGAGATGCCTGGTGGAGGTGCTCCTCTTCACAGATGTAGCTAGAGGCTACTGCTATAATAACCAGGCTTCCAGAAAGAGAAATAAAGAAAGGCCTCCTGAACCTGCAAAACCCCCTCTTTGTCCTCCAGCCTCACAGGGGGAGAAGTGGGTGTGTGGGGAGAGAGTTTGAGCAGGGAGAGGTTTGAGCAGGGTAGGAGAGGGCTGTCTCTGCGGGTGGTTCGGGTGCCATCCCACCCACGATGCTGCAGCACCTGACTCCGGGTTCACGCTGGGGGGGTCTCGGTGGGAGCTGGGGGTCCCGAGGCTTGCTTGGTTGGGGCAGTACAGGTGACTATATTGAATCATTTTCAAATAAAAAGGGGGAGCTTGAGTTCACTGTATGTAGGCTGCTTGTAACTCCTGCCCCAGCTAGGGACATTTTGGGGGCTAATGGTGGCCCACCCTTGAGCTGAGCGGCGGGGTTCACTTCTGTAGCTTGTCAGAGGCTTTGCATCGCTCAGAAAAGCAAACACCATCAGAAACACCTTTTCTTTCACTGAAGTAACTGATTGCCCAATAAAGTGTCAAAAGATAACAAAGTCTGTTCCAGCTAAACTCATCTGTTCATTGCCTGAGGGAAGCCTCCAGCTTATATGGCACTGGGTACTCCCATGGAGCAGAAAATATTTAGCTTGCTAATCATATTCAGGCAGGACTTGTAGCTGCTGCTGTCTGTGGTGTGCCTACAGTATATATAGAGGGGACGGGTGGTAGCTGGCTTTCAGGTATCCCCGTACAGACCTGCAGCAACGCCTCTGAGGTCAACGACTTCATAGGGATGTAAAGGAGAGCAGGGTTTTACACGGGGATCCCACCGCACAAGCAGAGTGAGTCCTGTCTCTGCAAGGGCCATCCATCATGGTGAGAGGCTCTGGGAAGGACCAGCAAACCACTGCGTCAGGCTGTGGGAGATGCCAAACCCAGCTGAACGCAGGAGTCTTAGCAGTGATAGCGAGGTGCCACCTAACAGCTCATGGAAGAGCTAATACCCTTTGAAAAGCAGATAAAAGATTCATCAGCACAGATGAAGATATGAGGGCTAGGGCTTAGACAGCCTGTAGCTCCTGCCAAGAAATTGTGTGGAAGGTAGAAATGAATTTAAAAGGTTGAGTGGGGGCCAGCAAGTCAATAACTGAATAATCCCACCCAGATAGGAAACCAAAGCATAAACAAGAGTCTCCACATACTGACGAGTTAGCACTGGTTGCACTCTGGAAAGGATCCTAAAATAACAGAGATTCCTGGAGACAGAATAAACACATCTCTCAGTTGTCATCCTGAGCAGAGGGTAATTGCCTAGATGTCTGATTGACTCACTGCTAGAACTAAACACGTAGTTCTCTGACATGCTGTCACCTCCTTTGCTGTACGTTTGAGGTTTTTCAGCAAAGCACATCAGGAATCAAAGCAAATGTCCACAAGGAAAGATGCATCTTGACCTTGAACTTTAATCACCGGCAAAGGGCTGAAAATGTATTTAAAAGAAGTGAAGTTACTGCATTCCTGAGAGTGACATTTAACCTCGAAATTCCCTGGGGGCTTATGCACGTACGATCCAACCCCCCCAACAGAGGAACATGGAGTTGCAGCCCCTGTCTGAGGGCTGGGGAGTTGGTGCGTGGCTTTCTGAGCTCCCCAGTCAGACCATGAGATGGCCCTCAACTTTGCATCTGATCCCCATTTCCTTTCCCAGGGTTTCCTTCGGGTTTTCCTTCAGCACGACTTTTCCCAGTTTGTGGTGCTGGAAGAGACGGAGGAGCAAAGTTCCCAAGTTAGTCTTCCTTCTAGTTTTAGCAGATCTTTTACCCTGAACCTGAGTGCTTGATGCCTTCTCAAAGCCACCACAAGGCTCTTGGTTGGTGATTCTATTGAGCGCTGAGGCTGAGCAGTCCTGTCTACCCTACTCATGCTTTGCTCCTTTCCCACCTCAGAGCTAGTCTCAGTTTCAGCCATGTTAAATGTTTATTTATGTAAATGTAAGAGAACCTACCCAAAAGCCTTAACACTGGAACGTTAATATGAATTTTCAATAAGTCTGGGAAGTTGCAGGGCGCTGGACAACTGTCAACATAATACTGATTTTTCAAAAGTAAAATGACCTGGCCAAACCCTAGGCTGGCCCAGCTCCTGGGAACAATGATGTGCTGGTTTAGGGTTCAATTCATAATAGATATAAAAAATAATACACTAAATGCAATGCAGTGTGAGTTCATGAAGGTACCTGTTTGCTAACTTGATATTATATTCTAACGTGTAACAGACTTCTATAAAATAAATTGCTTGGTACTCTGTGACAGCTTAGGTACTGAACACAAACAAAAATTAACCTGGCACATCATAGGTGAAGGGAAAATGTTTGAACAACAGGCCTTTAAAGGTAACTATAAAAGAAAACTACCAGTAGATTAAAGTAATTCTGAAAGAGTCCCGGTTCTAAGTCCTTGGTCTCATGTTATGCATTTGAGGAAAAAAACAAGATCATCATCAGAAGGCACAGACTTTGGATGTGTGATTAACAGCAAAAAGATAGATTACGGATGTGGGGTGATCTGCATCACCTGGTGAACTGCACATGGGCAATTGGTGTGGTCAGACACGAAGTAATTCCTCAGCAAACAAGGAATGCTGGATGAGCTTCCATGCAGGCTGCACTGGAACCAGCCACAAGTCAGCATGCAAAATGGGTAATGCAAAACCTGGGGAAAATCTGTGAGTGGCAGACTGGAGGAAGGAGGTCACATCACCTCCCACTGTGAGTCTGCTATGGTCCCTGCTGTGAAACTGCCTCCAGGACACCAGCCCAGCACGACCATCAGGTGATGGAGCAGGAGAGGCTCTGAGAAGCTCCACAAAAAGACGAGGAATCATGGCATGGGGTGGGTGGACGGGCAGCTGCTTCTTTTTCCACCTAGAAAAGGGACACTGGAAGCACAGGAGGGTGCAGGCACGTGGCGAGGCAGTGGAAACCATGCATCTCAAATCCGGGTTGGTGGCCCAAAGACGAGACTATCTTCTCTACCTCTCTGCGTTTGAGAATTCACCCTGGAGTGAACTGAATTCCAGGTCAGAGCAAGCTTGTGAGGCTGGTTTACAAACCTGTTCCCTCCCCTTGCCTCCAGCCTGTGCAGGAAAAAAGCGTTTTCTAACAGAAACTTCAATGGAGCTATCACTTTGTGAGCACTGCAAATATATATATATATATATATATGAAACAACTTGTCTAATACATGTTCAAGATAGAAGTTTGAGATGTCAGAGAATTTTATCTGAAAAAAACAGGCATTCATGCACAAGAGGATAACTTCAAACCTATCTACCTATCTATTCAACTCCAAGCTCTAGGTAGATAGAGAAATCAAGTGGAAGCTAAAGCAGGCGGACACATGTAAAATGATTCCTGCAGGCAGAGAAGAACAGGATGTCCCTACAAGTACTACTAAACCGAGTTTTGGAGAGAAAAGCGGCAATTACCCAGCCTGTGTCTCCTGCCTTCACACGCACGACCTCGGGAGCGAAGTGATGTGCTCAGCTGAGACAGTCAAACGTGCCCCAGGGGCTGGGATGGCACACGTCTCCGCTGCAGCCAGCTCTTTTTCTACCCATGATGACCTACTCATATTTCTCTTTTCTTTTACTGTAGGAAGAATATTACAACAACCCCGGGAAAAACGTTGCAGGAAGGCGTGCAGCACAGACAGGAGGAACCCAGCCCAAGCAGAAGACCAGGTGTTCTGTCAGTGCTCCCTTGGTCTGATTTCATACCAGTGATGATCAAAAATAAGTCCAGCAATTTAAAACCAGTATAAATGGGTCCTAGCTTGGGCTCACCATACAGTGAATTCCCTTTTTCTCCAAAATTATATTTGTCTTTGTGCTGGTTTTGGCTGGGATAGACTTAATTTTCTTCATAGTAGCTAGCATGGTGCTATGCTTTGGATTCGTGCTGAAAACTGTGTTGATAATACAGAGATGTTTTCGTTATTGCTGAGCAGTGCTTACACAGAGCCAAGGCCTTTTCTGCTCCTCACCCCACCCCACCAGCGAGGAGGCTGGGGGGGCACAAGGAGTTGGGAGGGGACACAGCCGGGACAGCTGACCCCACTGACCCAAAGGATATCCCAGACCATATGATGTCGTGCTCAGTATATAAAGCTGGGGGAAGAAGAAGGAAGGGGGGGGACATTCGGAGCGATGGCGTTTGTCTTCCCAAGTCACCGCTACACATGATGGAGCCCGGCTGTCCTGGAGATGGCTGAACACCTGCCTGCCCATGGGAAGTGGGGAGTGAATTCCTTGTTTTGCTTTGCTTGCGTGTGCGGCTTTTGCTTTACCTATTAAACTGCCTTTATCTCAGCTCATGAGTTTTCTCTTTTACCCTGTTGATTCTCTCCCCCATCCCGATGTGGGGTGGGGAGTGAGTGAGCGGCTGTGTGGGGCTGAATTGCTGGCTGGGGTTAAACCATGACAGTCATCAAGAACCTTCGCTCACAGAAACTGCAAAGCCAGAAGGCTCTCTCCATTCATTTACATATTAAAACTAAACAGATGATGAAGCAGAAGCAATTACTGGAGACAGGAATAGTAGTTTTCTTAGTTATGTTTATTCATTTTCTTTTTGCTCATAGTGAAGTCTATGCTCAACAGAGAGCAGACTGTTTCAGATACTTTTGTAAGTGGTGTTTTACATCATCATACAGCAGTATATAGCACATTAACTTGAAGTGATTTAACAGTCAAAATGAATGAGATAATGTAATGCGAAGGAAATGTGTGGTGACATCTTTTGCTCCTTTCATGAGCAACGCCTGCCTACACTCCTGTAGGGAGCCCCGACATTTCAGCTGCGCTGTGTCTGCCTCTCTGTTAGAGGAGAGGTTTGTCTGCAGAACCAAGAGCAGAGCAACGCCATGAGGCAGTGCTTAAGCAAAGGGTGCTGCTCCCCTGCCCTGAGCAAACAGAAGTTCACCTCTGTCCCAGCAGCAAAGTTGGCCATTGCAGCCTTATCTTCATGATTGCTAATGGGATGGGTGCTCTCTCTCACCCAAAGCCCTCTGCGCAGAAGATGGATTCTGGGGATGATATTTTAAACTTCCATTTTCCCTTCAAGTGCCATTTGGATTTATTTTTTCTCTTTCCCACGTTGTTTCACATTAACTGTATTCAACTACAGGGAGTATCAGAAAATATTACCTTAGCTTGAGAATAGATTTGCTCTCAAGTGGCATCTTCCAATACTACTGATTTATACCTTTTTCCTGCATTGATCTGTTGGGAGCTTTCATCAGCTATATCTGACATAAACACTATTATTCTGTATTGCATTATACCCTAGAAATCCACTCAAATCCCTTTGCTCCTCAAATTAAAGCAATATGCATTACAGTGTCCTGATTTCCTTCTATTCTTGCATTTGCATTTTTGTATCATGCTCTAGATTACTCATGTATATTTTGGCATAGCATCTCCCTATTCTTTTAAGAATATTGCCTTTAATCTTTGTTATACCTTGAAGCATACAAAATCCCAGCCCCAAAGGACGCATGGAGACATTGCGTTCCCACAGTGGCTGAATTTCCGTGGAAGTTATTTAAAGCAAATGTCACGTTGTTCAGAAGCCCAAGCCTTGTTCCAGGGCGATCCCGTGGACACCCACGATGTGCCTCTGGTCTCACTGCTCCACACGGCCTGTGAGGTTCGTCTGCCGCACTGCAGATCACCGTGCTTTCGGGAAGGGACTTCTCTTCTCCTGCCACAGCGGCACAGACTGCAGCTCTGCAGCCAAAAGGCTTTAGTTGTGTGGCCATGCTGGGATGCCTGAGCTCCTCAGTAGTTTAACCACGGAGTTCATTTGCCTGCAAGCAGCTTTTTGATGGCAGAAATAGAGGAGCAGCTGTAGGCTGTACTTTTGCTGCAAGAGATAGGGTAGATTCATTACATTGTTCTCATTCACTTCCAGCATCTTCTGACCATCAGAATGATCCACTATTGTATTTCTTACAAAACATAATGCTACAAGAGTACACCTAATAATGTATCTTATAGTTAGGTTGTTTGGGTGGGGTTAGGATTTTTTAGTGGATCTACATTACTTCCCAGATTTGTTCTGTGGTAGGACTCCATATAGGTCCAATGGTTGCCCCAATCAGATATTAATGGTTATACTGGAAATCTATTCAGTCAGCCAGTGCCCTGAGTTTGGTAAAGCTACACAACACATATGAAAGGGCAGGATTTTCCTTGAAAGAGAAGCTTCAGACTTTTCTGAGGTAGTATATAGGCATGTTGGTTCAGAGTTGCTCCATTTGATAGCCAGTCTAGATAACCTGGCATAATCTTTATTCTAGACTTTCCTGGATTATTACACCCCCAGAATGTGGTCCTAAGTAAAGCTGATAGGAAAAGATATCTGTAATTTAGGGACAAGTAAGTCCTTCCATAGGTAGGAGGAAAGAGAGAAGACCCAGGCTTTATTCCAATTAAGGCTGAGACTGTCCTGTTCAAAGTGACCCTATTATTGTCTACACTTATTTTCAAACATCCACCGTAAGATATCTGAGATCTGGCTTAAAGATCTGAGCACCACGGACTCTGCAGGCAATTAGAGCACAAAGTGCACAGAGACACTAAAAATGCCCATTCGACGGGGCTCAGGACAGGCTCTCAAGAAACATCTTGAAAGCTGCAGCCCCTTACAACAAGCAGCAAGCAACCCAGAATGCCAGGGAAGATCCAGTGGCATGTGCAAGCCGTGACCCATTGCAGTGAGCACATGCAGTGTGGCCTTTGGGTCCAGTGTCAGCAAAAAACTGAAATATCGACCATGGTACTTGGAAGGGAGGAGCCTTTGTATAAGGCAGATCAGAAGGTGAAGATGGTTTGGCAAGAAAACCACTGACACCTGGAGTCATAGGGGAAATGTGTCTGCAGCTTCTACATCAGAACAGAAAACCTCTTTCTCCACCCGTAGTTAGGCAATGCCCTCATGCAGAGCCACTAATCAGCCCAGCATAGCTTCAATCACAGCCAGTAATGTGGAGCTCTCCTTTGGAGGACAGTCCAACATCATTGATGTACCCATGAGGACAGCATCTCCTGAAATCTCCCACAAAACGCCTCTCCCTAGCCTGTTCACATACAAGAGCAAAAGACACTATCGCTGTTAAATTGAACAAAATTTTATATCCAACCCAAGCCAAAGAGACCCATCTCTGCTAATGTCCACTGGGCAAGGAGTGAAAAGGACAGACAAAAAGACAGAGGGCTAACAAAAACAGTTATGTTGTGCCTATCAGAGCAAGCAAAATACCATTGCATATTCATTAAGATTTGTGCAAAAGTTCAGAAAATTCCCTCCAGTAATGTAATGGGTGATAATTCAATTTATTTATGTTTTTAAGGCATGAAGACTTGCTTTAATTTCCTTCAACTGTGCCTCTATTATTATTAATCTGCTTATCTTCTAAAAAGATCATCTAAACTACACTTCTATAGGGAATGTGATCTTTGGCCATGTAGGGCTTTGCAATTATCCAGTTCTGAATGAACTTGTTGTTAAAACATTTTTTAAGTCTAATGAAAACATTAGATCAATTCCTTGCAGTGATAGTTGTCATTAAATCAATAGCGTGTGTAAGTCCATTACACTGATATTTGACACGAACTGCCGTAGGTCTGCTAACAATGAAACCATACTGAAGCGTGTCCTCTACTAAGCATATTTCATATGAGATAAAAATCTGTTAAGTCTACAGTAACCGCAACTTTTCTTCTTTAACTAAAATAAACAGATATCTGAAATGTTGCTGTAACTCACACTAGGACCACCATGATCACACAGGTTTTGGAGCCAGTCCTTTTATCACACCTTTATCACAGCTGTGCTCTCAAATCAGTTAGGAAAGCTTTTTTTGATTGTTTATCCATATGGATTACAAAGCACAGGCAGAGATTTTGTAATAAAGTTCTGCTAAGTATGGAGGACCTGATCCTACCCCCTCCGAAAGCAATGGCACTGTCACCAAATTCAGTGGAAGTTGAACTGTTCCTCAAGTCCCTGGGAAAGGAAAGGTCTTCCCAAGGAGGAATAGCATCTCTGCATCACAGCGGAGCAGCTTGCAGGGGCAAGAAACACAACCAGACCCATTTCCCCACGGAGAATTGCAGTTTCTTTGTACATGCCGTTATATTGCAAATGGGAAAGATTATTGAAAGACCTCTGGCTCTGTGTTCTTTAAACATTTTTCCAGTGGCCTGCAAACTCGATTTCCACTCCTACCATGGGTCCTTCAGAAACATCATCACTATCAATGCAATCCTGTGAGAGTGTGATGTCTGATGTACGTAATATATTATGGGATTTTTACCATGAGAGAAATATAAAACTTGGGAAAATGTCTAGCTGATGGAAAGACTGAAGTCCAGACAAGAGCAATTTATCATGCCATTTCTTATGATTTATACACCTAACGATTTTTCAGTAGTAGTACGTAACATTTGCTCACAGGCAAAGGAGCTGTGAGTACACAAGTGTAAAGGGAAATAATGGTCAATGGCAGACATGAAAAGACCACTTTAAACTGAAAATTCAAACTAATTTATTTGAACGATGTTTAAGATTTACTCTGGAGTGGGCAGAGGACCACTGAAACTCTTTATCAAACAATTATTGGAAATTTTGGCCCTCAGAAATGACATTTTTTCACAAGCAAATGAACTAATTGATAGAAAAAAAAACCCACCAAACAACACCTGAGACATTCTCTGAGACTTTGACTTCTGTAACTCTTGCAGCAGAAAATCCCGACCAGTGCAGAAGTGGAGCGACAACCCAAGCAGAGCAGGATCCTGCCCTGTCCTGTGCTATGGCTCCCACTAACGGCAGCAAGGGAAAGCTCCGTCACTCCCAACAAGGCAAAGAGAGCAGAAAAAACTCTGCAAACGTTCTTCACCCCATTTTTGGTGTTTGGTTTTTGAATGTCAAAAAATACAGTTACCAACTAGATTTTCCTGCATCGTTTCCACAGTCACAATATTAGTTTAACAGAAAATAATCTGAATATTAGTCTCCTTGGATGGGTTTTATCTCACCTTCAGACATCTGCAACGTAGACCTCTAGAGCTACATACTCGTTATAGCCAGGGGAGCGAGATCCAGGGTGTGATTCCCATTGACGGTCTGACCTATTTCAGGCACGGGATGAATCACGCTCTCAATTTCGCTGCCGACTTCTGCCTTGCCTGTACACGGAGCTGGGGTGAGTGGTTCAGATGCGTGGTGGAAATGTCCCGGTGTGACTGCAAGGAGATGTCACACGGAAAATAATGCCCTTGTGCTCAGCCGGGGAGGATGATGGTGGTTGAAACAAGGACGTTATGTAGGACTCCCCTTTAGGCAGCTGAATCGGGGGATCAGCGCCATGGGATGGAGGTTCTTGTTTATGGTTGAGGAGAGCTTCAACCCCCTTCACGTGAGGTCTTTAGATTTTGGTCAAGTCCATGCTCCAGTTCTGCTACAAGGGGGGGAAAAGTCCAAAAATCTCAGGTTAGAACTGGTAACTGTGGAAAGTGATGGAAAAATATTTTTGTTTTACATTTTGGTTCTGAGCACAATGGAGATTATCAAAGCAGCTGAGTAATTTTCTGTTGGTAACACCACAGAGATATCTCCCCGCAATCATACGCAGAGACCAGGTGCAGGCTGTCCTTGGGTCCCACTTCTAAATCTCAGATACATTTTTATAAGGCCTCTGACTCAAGGAATAAACATGAGAGGATTACAGCTAATCAGATAAGTATGTCTTTATTTAACTGTAACATCAAAAATTAAGCTTGCAGTATGTTCTTAAGAGATAGAGTCTTCAATCTAATTCAAAGATTTTTTGAAAAGATTTTTTTCCTTTTAATTAAATCGTGTTGATTTTATTTGACATTTGATTTCAAGAGAACCGCCAGTGTTTCTCCTTCACCGTCTGTCTCGAATCCGTGTGTAACATGTCACAGCCAAAAGGCTACCCCGCTCCTCCTGAAGGTTGCCGTATTTTAGCTTCTCTGTGGGTCATACAGATCAGCCTAGGTACAGATCAGCCACTTAAACATTTCCCACCGAAGATCCGCATTTCTATATAGTGCAGCAGAGCGCTGTGCAGGTAGCACAGTACACGTGGCACGTATGTATGTGCAGGGAATGTAAACCTGCTGACACAAGGTAGGCTTTCCTCACACCGAGGAACAAGTTACGCTGGGATAAGCAACACAGCAAATACCCTGCAAATACCAGGGAAGAGGTTTTGGCCAGCTTGTCCCCCTGCACTGGTCCGTGGTGGGGCCAGACCAGCACCCAACGGGTGCAGCCAACAGTGGGAAATTGAAGCAAAGTAATATTGCTCCTTCTCAGCAGCCTGTCCGTATTGCAATGTATTTTATATTTCAGCTCCAGGGATGAAGTCTCAGCCTTGGGTCTTCGTCTGGGTCAGTCGTCTGGTCTGGCCCCCCGCGTACTGCAGCACGTACCCATGACGGTGGCACCGTGGGGGAGGCGGGAAGGGCAGAGCTTCCCCTCTTGATGGCAATGCTCCTTGCAGGACCACAGTGGTGGCCTTTGGGGATCTCCTCGTCTTCGAAACCACATGCATAATTGCAGAGCCCAAGGAGGAACTTACAGAGATACTCCATCTGTTAAAACACAGTGTAAGTTCTTTGAAGATGAGATCTGATGTATCAAACCATCGAAGAGCTAAAAAAAGGATGCTGTGCTATATAGAAGTAATTGCACAAATATATTAAGGTTGCAAATCAGGATCTCAGAAGTCAGAAAATGCCTGCCTTAGCATCAGCTGGGAAAGAGCCCTGTGTCCACTGAATTCCCCTCTCATTTTTTGCTGAAACTGGAAGCTGCCCAGTGAATGAGGCAGGAAATTTGAGGAGGAGGAAGGAGACATGGTGAAGGCAGCTGAATGGTGTCCTGGGGAACTGGCTGCTATCACTGTCCCTGCTGAAGAGTTTCTCTGAGATACTGCCAAGTCATCCAAACCATACATCGAAAGCTTTGTCTCAGTAATTGTGTGGGATTTTGTTTTTTGAATGCATAAATTAATGCCCCAAGTTCTGATTCACAAAACTGCTGAGCACTCGTTGCTGTGAAAGAAAACAAGGGCACTGTCCTTCCAGCACATAAAGTGCTAGAGAACGTGAAGTGTTCAGAAAAATCAGGTCATTAGGCATGCAAATTGGGTCATCAAAATTAGTGGATCTTTTTGACATTAATCTCTCTAGACTTCTTCCTGGGAAAACAGGGAGATCCCATACCCTACAGGAGAGTTGTGAACTAAATTAATTTAATGTTTGTTTCCCCACCAGCTCCCACTCCATCTGATGCTGATGCTATTTGCATGTCAGGCGAGCTGTTTCCATCTCTTCCTCGCTCACTGCAGTCACCGAGGACACGGTCGAGGCGTGGATTGCTGCTGTACCGCTATGGAGCATCCCCAGTCCTGGGCAGACACGGAATGGGAGATCTGCCCTGGCCCCTACAGCCACACCAGGCACCTCTGGTGCTGATGGGTCCATCTGGGCTGCTGAGCACTATGATTTCAGCTCCCAGATTCTCAAATTTGGTCACATTTGAGCATTGTCTCACCTGTCCAGAGTATCGTGAAGGCCAGAATGACCTTCCCACTGCCCAGCTTTAGGGCAGTGCTCCACTATGTAGAGCTTCCCAACAGCAAAAACAACTTCTGAATGTGCTTGTTACTCAAGGTGGTTCTGCTCCCCTTCCATTTAGACAAGCCCAAGTCTATTATCCCTGAAGTAAAATGTTAAAACTCCTACCGCAGATGTTTAAAGTAAGCATTTCTCAGAACAAAGAGCTTATTCAGCTTGAAAAGACTTACTACCTACGGAGAAGTACTAACGCCTTAGCTCCCTGCCTCTCCAGTCCCCGGCATCTGGGGGCCGTCTCAGTCACTGCTCAGCCTGCCGCCCCAAATCCTGCTGCCGGCGGAGGCAGCAGGGTGGGACCCCTCAAAACTGCTGTGCCTCCATCACCCACGGCTTTGTCAAGGGATTCAGGGAGGGAGGTACGGCTGCATCTGAAGCCACGGTGTTCATCAGGGAGGACTTATTTCAATATGTTGTTGAAACTATCTGATGTCAGGTTATATGTCTCAGGGGGACGCACGTTTCGTGTAGTTTGTTATGCCATCTGTTAAGAAATGCAGCCACTCGTCTCTCCGCTACATGACCACAGATGGGGAGTTTTTCCCCCTGTGTGCATTACTGTCAATATATGCCAAAGCCTTCTTAGCTGGAGCCAGGTGGAATCACCACCACGATGAGCGCGCCTGGGAAGAAGGGTGCTGCACGGGTCTTCCCGAGCGCCTTGGCTCACGGCGTGCAGACGAGCTTAACGAACAAAGCCAGGCTACACCAGCGAGGTCGGGTCCCCAAAATCCCTCTGGCTTGCAGGGTGCTGAGCGATGACCTCAAGGAGAAGGTCACACAGTTTTGTGCAACACGGCACGTGGCCCCGGTTGCAGATTGGACCCTCCTGTTGGCTGCTGTGGATGGTGCTTGCCCCAAATCATCGTCTGGCAACAGCACTGTGAACCTCAGATGCAGAAAAAAATCCAAAGCCTCAACAGTTGCCTCTGTGGAGATGCCGCAGCTCTCAATGGAGGTTTGGTGCGCGCTTAACTAAACACCACGTCTCCAGCGCTCCAGACTGCGAAGGAAACCGTGCTCTGCTGACTGACCGACTGAGTCCTGCAGGGAAAAAAGCAAACACAAAGCGAGCAGCAAGTCCCCCAACGGCTATAAGTGCTTAAGCATCAGTAACGTTCCTTTTTTTCAGGGGTGATTATCGCACCTTTTAATATTGAGCTGACACTTTTCCAGTGTGACTAGGTCCATTCCTGAGCCTGTGCGTTGAAAATTTTAAAGGAAGGTTTTACAGAAAGGGGACTGTAACTGGAAGTTTTATTGAAAACTGGAAGTTTTACAGAAAGGGGACGTTGGTTAGGAAAGGAAGTTTTACAGAAAGGTGATTTCATTAGGAAGGAAAGTTTTACAGAAAGGGGACTGCAAAGCCAGCCTGTTCTGATCACCCTCCACTCACTGGTGTCTTTGGGGCAGGTATTTCACCCAAGCAGAATAGGAGCTGGTATCAGATTTATTTTCACTGGAAAGCAAATGGTTGCCCTGCTCTCACGGCACTACTCCCATCACATGGGTGGCAGCACCCGGCGGCGTTCCCCAATGCAAGCAACACCCCTGTCCTCCGGGAAGACTCAAGCAGCAAAGCAGCTCCCTGGGGATGAGGAAGCTCTTCTAAGGTTGGTGGGCATGCTGGAAAGTCTGTCTGAAAACCGAACCAAAAAATATTATTTTTTTTCTACCAGTGTTAGAAAGATCTTTCCCCTCTGCCCCCAGCCCTGCTCCCAGGCGCAGGTGGTGCTCAGCCCTTCTGCAAACCCACTTTCAAAGCTCAGACCTGGGATGCTGCCTTGGGAGGCAGCATTTTGGGGTACCAGCGGGTGTTTGTGTCTATCACTTCTTATAAAAGCCCAGCTGGCCTCAGCAAACCAGCGGTGCCACAGTGCGGTCCTGAGGCACCAAATGACCAACGCTTGCCCATCCTGGATTTTTACAGCCAAATGCAACTTTTGGCTGATGTCCAGTTCGTGCAGCGAGAAGGCAGATGCTCTACGCAAAGATTTCACCAGTCGTCTGAGTGGACTTCAGGCTCCTTCCTCCCATCTCACACTGCAGGACTGGGGCTTAATTTAGCAAGTGACATAACCAAATCAAACAGTGAAAGCACTTTAATAGAATACTGTGACTAGTGGAAAGGATATCTTAATTTGCAGATATCTTTTTTACTTCTGCCATTAATTTACTTCTGCCATAATTTAAGTTTGCACATACCCATGGAAACAACCCCAACAACTTATAAAACCCTTTTCAAATAAACAGGTATCTTCTTATATCATGCACGTATGTCTTTGAGGCATATAAAGCCCTTTATCTAACATAACTTCCAGCAGAGCTCTGCCTACCATGAACTCTCAGCAGGGACTGCCCGTGCACATTTATTTTGAGTGCCCACATATTGCACCTGCATCTCTGATGGAATGGCAAGGAGTCAGCTGGCAGGATCCCCCGGCTTGGGGATGCTTCAGCCACGGACCAAGTTTGTCAGAACTTATGCAGAGCCTCACGTAGCCAAAGTTTTCCTCCATGTCTCTTACAACTGGGAGGCTGGCAGTGCTACATCTGCCTCTACACGTTACGAGTCCTGTAACAAATATTGGGACTCCAAAAAATAGGGCCTCAGGAGAGAAAGGATAAGGCACAATCCTTAAAAAAGTGAAATCTTTGTGTTTTAATGACCGTATTCATATCCCAGCCTCTGTCAAGCTTTTCACACAGTGCTTTGGGTGGGGGGCAGCCAAGAGTCATGGCACCTCGGAAGGAGCTGCTGGTTGAAGGAGCACGTCCTTAGATGCCACGAAGGACAGCAACAACACAGGCCTTCGAGAGGAGAAACACTGGCTCCTTTCTGCACCTGTGTAATTCCCCAGATGGACACCCACTAGGGTTGCCAGATTTAAAATCTGAAAATATGAGATGCAGCAGCCGCAGCAGCTGGAGGAAGATGTGAGGAACTATTTTTCCATCATGTCACTGAAAAAAAATAATTGGAAATTGAAGAGAAGATGGAATAGAAATAGAAAAAAATAGAAATGGAAGAGTAAAAGCTGTGGGGAGGCCAGGATGGAAAGGAAAGGAGTAGAAGTAAGATACAGCTTAGAAGGAAAAAACACCCACTTGCAATCCTGAAAATGAGTAAATTTGGAGTGAAATTACAATTCTGCTCTTTCAGAAAATTGCAAAAAACCCCTAACAAAAAACCCTAGATAGGCCAAAATGCTGGCCCAAATAAAAACTCATGATTTCCTCAATTTTTTAGGCAAATGACCAGCAACATGGCAACTTTTGTGCATCGATCCTTAGGAAACAGCACTCCCCCCGACTCATGTCAAGAAGGACAAGGGATTAGCTCAGGCACTGAGGAGCTGACATAGTTAAACACTGCTGCTGGCAGATACAATCCAGTTTATGACTGAGGTTGTAAAAACATGCATGAAAGCAAATTCGTAAGAAAGATACTCTAATGAAGATGTATAGAAGGGCTGTAATGCCATGTAGCCTCTTGATAGCTAAGGCCCTGATCCTGCAAATTAAGCTAAGCGGTGAAGTTAATCAGATGCATAAGCATTTGCAACATCAGTGGTTTTTTTTTTCTTCCCCAAATGAGCTAAACTCAAAAAGCCTTGGTTTAAATTACACGAAGATATTAGCAACGTTGGTTCTTTATTAGAAGCAGTTTATTCATTCAGGGTGTACAGTACGGAGCAACATGCCTGGCATGGCTAGTGATGCGTGAACCTGAAGGGGAAGAAATCCCTTTGCATTCCCTTCACAGCCAAGTTGCACAACAATTCAGGCTACTGCCTCAGCAGCCAAATGGGCAATTTTCCAAGCCTAAAAGTCAGCAACGAACCAAAGTGTTAAGGCAGCTTTGTTCTCCCTTAAAGCTGACCAGATACCCTTGGAAAGCTCCCTCGGATCATTTTGCTTCCTCCCCATCTTCTCCCCGACAGCCTCTTTCACTAGGCGAGTACAACCTTGGTGTTGTATTTCCCAGCCCTCCGCTCCGAAGCAAGGGGTGAAAACCTCACGCGGCTTCACAGGGTCAACAGCAAAACCTTTGGCTCATGGTAAAGCTATAAATTTCCTGGTGAGGATGACAAAATTAGAGCAATGCACCTGAGGGACGAGGAGAAGAAAAAATCCAGGCTCTTCGACAACTCATCTCCTATCTCAGAGCTAAGTTTAAAGCTGTGGCAAATGCGTGTTAGCAGCAGGCATGGCAGGGTAACCCTCAGGAGCCATCCTGCGCGTGCCTTCATGGCAGAGAATGAAATACTAACTCAAAGCAGCAAATCCCGCTTATAATTTGCACACCTCAAAGACATCACTAAAATCATCTCTTTTGTACGATACAGGATGTCTGGTTCAAAGAGAGAGAAAAACTGTCGAAAGCTCAACAGGCAAAGGAGAGTGAGAAGTCCTCTCCATGAGCAGAGCATCTCTGAGATCGTAATATAACACAATCAAGGCTGGGAGGCCAGGGGACCTTGTTGTCCTCTCAGCACACCCGTCAGCACCCTGGTAAGATTTTTTGCATTGATCAGTTGAACGGTAATGGTTTCCCATTTCGGTACATTTTGAGAGAGAATAACAAAGCGCCCGAGCAGCATCCATCAGGTATGCTCATGAGATGATCAGGGTCTACCTCCTTCACAGTGAAACATAGGCAATGTTGGGATGGGATGTTTAAGCTACACTGTAATACACAGCAATGCTGTATAAAGGGGAAAATTGTGTAAAACCTTTTAGAAGAAAATTACTTCATTCAGGAAGAAATACAACACCGAGGGGAAAGAGGAATACAAAAAGAACAAGTGAACAAATGGCTCTTGTTTTTCTCCACCATTTTTTAAGAGGCTTCAGTGAAAATTTTGAAATATAATTTTCAGTTAATTTCCAATTTTTTCTCAATATATATCCTCTCCATTTTCTACTGGCTCTGACAAGATTAATTTCTCATCCAAGCATTCCAGGCACCTCCTTGACTAGTAATGCCTATTTAACAAATATTTTCATCCCACACCATGGCTGTACTTAGCTCTTTTGTAGCCAGTCTATGCTGAATGGCCACAATGCATTTAGAAACCAAGAATGCCTATAATTATTTCACTGTGTATGACCTGAAATTTCAAGGAAACCCCTCAAATTCAATGGTCACTTGTAGTCACTCATGACTTAAATTTTGCAGCAGGAGCAAAGGATCTAACCTTGTCTTTGAATCTTGGTCCCATATCAAGAAGCAAGTCGGCAATGACAAGAGTGAAACAGTATTACATGCAAAGGTATAATTTCTAGTTGCCCAGCCACAAATGTATGGAAAATATTTTGAGTACTTGTAATTGTTCTTGCTCCCTTTTTCAGTCTTGGCTCTACATACCTCTTACTGGTCATTGCTGGAGATAAATACTGTGCCAGACGGACTTTTGTTCTGATGTGGTACACAACTTCTTGCATGGTGTAGGATCAAGACCTAGCTTTTCAAAATTTCCCAAGTTTGGAAGCTTTGGAAAAATAGAAAAGAAAAAGAAATGCCATCAATCTAGTAACATTTTTAAGTTGGGGGGGGGGGGGGTGTGTCCGTTCTTCCCTGCACCATTTATAATAACCAGAAAAGTATTAAATAGTTACAGAGTGGCAAGAGGAAAAGCAGAGGCAAAAAGGAAAAGAAAAGTCCCTAATAGCTCATTTCATTTCCTACAAGGCAAAAAGAGATGAAGCAAATATTAAAATTCTTTTAAGAAGTGAAAATAAATGCTAAGAATGATTAGCAAAACAGAATGCTGTTTCATTTCAAAACTGCAAGAGAAAATCTGCTTTTCTTTTTTTTTTTTTAATTCATTACAGTGGAATTAAATGAATTCAATTCATTCATGAGGTAACCTCTTCATTTCAGTCTAACCCCTCCACATCAGAGTGCCGGATGAAGGGGACATGGAGGGAAAAGAAGAGGGGGCTTCCTGGGGTGCTTTGTGCCGAGGCTATTTTGGGTTGCATAGCAGCTGTTGGGCAACTGTGGGCAGCATCTATAAGCTATAGCAACGCTTGGGGTGATGGCTGGCAGTTGTGCCAGCCCTTGGATCAGTCCCGAGGCCCAGAAACGCAGGGACATCACGAAGCTGTTTTCCTCCCTTGTCTTGCGTTGAGCCTCCTGGGAGGCACAAGACAAAACCTGGCGCTGACATTCTTGATCTCTATCAGCCAGAGCTTCCACACCCAAAACTCACAGAGACATCCACCCCATATGCAATCACAGAATTGGACCAATGTGTTTCAGAGATCACTCTTTTCTTACAGTCAGAACGATAACAAAGTCTACATGTATGTCAGCTCTTTGGAACAACTGCTGGAACAAGATCAAATTGGTAGGCAGGATGTCTAGTCCAACAAAGCCTGGCTTTCAAACCAGAAATGTTTGATAACAGCGCTCCCTTAGCTTGCTGCAGAAGATCCCTTTTGCTAAATTCAGGCACTAAACAGCACTGCTGACCTGTTATGCTTACAGGATACCCAGCATGGTCTGAAACCACTTTCTGAAATAATCTGTTTAACACAACTCCACAGCTGCTGTGCAAATTTAAGGATTGAACATGACCTGGTACTTGTGCAATCACTAAGACATTTGATCTTGAGTTGATTCATATTGACAATGTAAATATGTAGGTGAGCAGGTTCTGGGAGGTACAATTCAAAGTCAGCACCTTGGTACTGGAGCAGGCAGTGCTGGTTCATGACTGCCAGCAAATGTGCATTTTGGCATAGTCCTGCTGGAAAGAGAGGAATGCCATCCTCAACCCCTGGCTTCTGAATAACTAAACACAAAATGCTTGCCAAGAAAAAAAAAAACCACAACAAAATTAATCTTTTCTTTAAGTGGCTGCCAAACCTGAGGTAGGCAAAACATTGAGCAGGTGAAAGATGCTGCAGTTTTCCCTGCAAATCTCTAACTGCAGAGAGCACTCGGCCACGGTTCTGCCCCAGATTAGCGAGGAGGTCAGCAGCTCCCATCGAAGAGCAGCCTTTGCTCTGCAGCTGCAGCCTGAGACCTGTCAGCTTCATCAGCTGGAACTGAAACCTTCCCCAAACCCTCCAGCTCCACCTGGGAGCAGGCAGCCCAACTTCAGCTCAGGCTGGACTCATACGGAGCCCGGTGCTCATCGGTAAGTGTCCTTCCTCCCATTACCATCTGCAAGCTGGCACCTATGCTGGAGAGAAACAGCACTTGCTGGCCTGTCACGGGTCTGCTCCAAGGAAAGTGGCACCAGGGACCTAAACGAATGGAGAACCCGGGACCCTCAGCAGCAGAGCCTCCTTGCCTTGCCTGCATGAAGCTCCAGCCAAGTCGCACCAGTGCAAGGCTGGAATTGGAGTTACCATGGCAAACCACCCAGCACAAAGTGACCTCATTGGAGACTTTCTGCTTATAGGATTTCTGGGGGATGCGGGAAAGCTGATTGTAATGCTAATTTTCTTACAGGACTGCAGTGCTGTGCTTATGTCAGATGCTGAGCATCACTGGTTGCAGGACCGGTCCTCTCCCCCTCAGGGACTCAGAATCCTGCTTTAAGTCATCAGTAAAAATAGGGTTTCACTAATCCCTGGTTGATTGCATCACAGGAGTAGCGTGCGCGCGCGCACACACACACACACACACACAGAGCAGCATCTGCTCCGGAGAGATCCAGAGCAAGGATTTGGGGACTGTAAGGAGGTTTGGGCCGCAGCTTGCAATGGCTTCAGCATTGGTGGCTGAAGTCAGGTCTCTGTGCATCTTATAAATGCTCTCATATTAAGCATAGTGTCCTCATCCCAGAGCAGAGGTGAACACTGCTTCCAAAATAACCTTAAATGCAACCCAAATGGTTGGACGTGGCTGGTCTGCTTGGACAGTAGTTTTGGAAAGTGTTATATATATGTGTGTGTGTGTGTGTGTGTGTGAAGGGGTGTATATGGGACATCCTGATATAAACAAATACTGGAAATCTCTGCTCCTCCCTCAGCTCATCCGCATCACTCTCCAGACTTGCTGCTTCACTTGTGCTTATGTCCCCCCGTGGCTACCTTGCCCAGTAGAACGTTGCAGAGCTGAAGCTCATCAGGGCAAGGGACAGAGCAAGAGTCTCCTGACAGCTCCACACACTGTTTGCAGGATGGTCTTTGCAAAGGAAGCCATGTAGCGTATTTCTCAGCACTACAACCTGTGCTAGCAAGCCACTTTTCAGGGCTCCAAGAGCATATTTCAACAGGACATGGCTCAAATCTCAAGTACATATTGGTAAGACATCCTTCTCCTTTTGACACCAGGGGAATGCTGGTTTCAGGCTGTAAGATGCCTTCATTTTAGGTGTCAGGTTGGTGCAAAATGGAAGAGCCCTTATTCCTTTTCCCATCTTCTCTGTTTTACCTTTCAGACTATCATTTTGTTGGGACTGGAACTATCTTACCCTGAGCTTGTGCAGTACCTTATGCAACAGGATGACATTCTCACTAAAGTCTTTTGATTGACACTGGAATGTTGAAAACACAAAGCAAAAATGGAAATCTAATGTAGATTATTGCGCGCTTCATTTTCTCCCCTACTTTTGAAGTGAAACTGAAGACTTCATTTCACCCACCTTGGCTTCCCATCAAAGCCGAGCCAAAGGATGTTCCCGCAGCTGCGATTCTGAAATCAGACCACATAAACAGCCACCGAGCAAACGGCCATGCAGCCAGTTCTGCTCTTGTCCCTGGGATTGCCCAGGGGTGCGGAGCATGGGCTTTTGCCCCCCGAGACCTCAGCTGCCACCCTTCTCCCTGGACAGCAGGGCATGAAGTCAGCACACCGGGCAGCAGGTGCTGCACAATATAGTCTCCATGTGACCTTCATATGGACATCTCTAGTCCTCTGGTGTCTCGCAACTCATTCACTTTTCTTGTTTAAGCAGATGACAGAATGGTGGGTCTTGTTGTTTTTCCAACAGGTAAAAATCAAGCTTGTTCCATAGTGTTAAACAGATTTTTAACTGTCTTGCAGCTATTGAAAAGAATTTTAAAGGTATTCTGCCATTTGAGCTTGAAAAGTGCTCTTCTCTTGAAATATTTTGTCTAAGCTTAGTTTCTTTGTCTAACTAAATCAGTAAACTGATGTGCGACCCAAACATAATGACTGCATTTTTAAATCAGTAAAAACTTCAAAGGAGTATGTTCATTGCAGACTACAAAACTGTCCTAGAATATTCACTGAGATACTCTACATCAGGAAACATATACATATTCATTAGCAGTTTTTATTTATCTTCAAAACACTACAGTTCTGAAATAGAAAATCAAACAGAAGTCTAAAAAACCTTTGTATTCAGCCAAGACTCTTCTCAGGAAATGATTAGTATTACTGCAGTTGTACTGAATAGACAGCATTATTAATTAAGACATATTGGTTTGCTCTGGTACGCTCTATCCTCAGCAGAAGATCTGTCAAGTTATTGTGGTTTGTACAAAAGTTTTCTCCACATACCATTTCTCGTTTTTTCTAAAACGAAAACTCACTCAAGGTCTTCACGCTTTCAAATTTCTAAGGGCTCTATTCACTGAAAACAATGGCAAAATTCCTACCAACTACAATCTTAACAGACTCAATCTAGAAATATATTTGTTACAGATTTAAAAGTATCTTGCTGTCCCCCCAATAGATAACCACATAATTTATTTTATGGGCCTTCAAGTCTGGGAACAACTGCCAGCAGTCTGTGTTCTGTGGAACAACGACCTTCAAGAGACTCATGTTTGATTTGCCACAGAAATGAAATCTAATCTCCTAAAGAGAGGACCAATGAGTCAACAGTCCTGTATAAGGCTGAGATTTAGGGGAGAGGAATTCAATTTTGCCATGAGGTCAAACTTCTTGCGTGATCTTGGACAACTCCCTTGTGAAGGTCTGTACTGCGCTGTCTGGGAAGCAGTCTGACTGTGACGAATTGCTGTTATCTGGAGCCTCACACTGTTGTGGCTGGCCTATTTCTGGGTCCTGAGCCAGGTCCAAATGAGTTTATGCTGGTATCTTTACATTGATCCGCATTGTAACCCTGAGGGTATACCTGTAGTCATAGACCTGCGAAGACTGGAAAATTAGCCTACATTGAGTCCTGCGACACTAGACTTGTAGTAATAGCTGAGGTAGCTCAAACATCTCTACAGCCCATTAGTCCTCTTTTATTCTTCATTTTAAAATGGGGATGATAGTGCTAACTGGTGAGGTGAGTCTGGCCACCCTGTTTGGGGGGTAACAGAGTTCAGTGAGCTGGGCCACTCATCCCCGGGGCCAGAGGGTAATCTCTGATGTCTTCTCTTTACTGATACAGGTGTGGCCACTCCCTTCATTGGAGGACTTGTTTGCTTGTTAAATAATGATCTGATGGTAAATGGTGTGAAGTGAGATTGTGCTGACTGAATAAATGGCCTGTGAATGTGTCATAGTCTCAACACTTCCTGACAGTATTGATGCCTAACAGAAGGAAATCTCTATTTTCCTTAAACCAAACCTGCAAAGAAATATAAGCAAATTTGATCCAGACTTCAATGAAAGGCAGTAAACAAGATATTTCTTCTGTTTCTTGAGCTACTTTTTCCATAGCTTCTCAGAGTAGAACTGCATACTGATTCTTAACCTTCTTCAAGCTTTGACCAAAGTGATGCTCTTATGAGGTCTTTGTGTTTCATTACACCTGGAGACTCTTCTTGAGAATGGGATCTGCCTTTTCCTAGCTTTTGTGACTGTTGCTACCTCAAAGACCTCACAAAGTAAACGTGCAAACCAAGACAAGCAATATATCTAAAAAACAGTCCGGAGGATCATAAAGGAACAGAGGGGCAATTAGGCAAAGTGAAACAGCCACTGCCACAGCATGCCACCTCCACATAAAGCTAGTTGCATGTTCTATGTCCTAAAGTAAGCACAGCCCACAAAGGTGTTCTTTGGAGATAAGCACAGGTCACAGCAACTCTTCTTCTACCCATCACACCCTCAACGCACAGTCCCCAGCATGTTCAAGGCTGCAGACTGCATTAGCACAAACTTCTTCCTGCAGCTGCCTATTAAAATTGGTCTTTCTTAAAAAGTATTCCATCTGGAAATTTCACAGATAATATTTTGTTTGAAAAATGAGCATCAAATGCCTTTTGGAGGGTTTTTTTTCATTCTTCCCTCAAAGTTAAGAAGAACATTTTGGTCTCAATGGCAAATATCAAAGTGTTTAATTGATATTCTTATCTTTTTCTCTGTCAAGTAGATGTTACTGGATTCAGCCCAAATCCCTGTGTCCAGCAAAGCCTGAATTATCAACAACCTGACGTGACTATCTACGGTTTGAGTTCTGTTGTGCTTAGCTGGAGCTCTGTCTTCTTTTTACAGTTTTTGTAGTTCTTTACCTTTTTTATTTTTCAACTTTCCTTACCCCACAAGTCTTGTAAGCATCTTTTCCTTTGTTTAGGTTCTCCATAAGAGACTCCTCATACCCTGTAGTGGGAGGATATACACAAAACTGTTACACTTTCAGCTCCCTCTGCAGTACAGGTCATCTCTGAAGAAGTAAAAGCCTGAGCCTAGATGGATGCTGTAAAATACCCCATGGAAAATCCTGCGACTATTCCAATTAAGATGGGTAGTCTTCATACACCATCTAGCTGATGGAGTAAGACTTGATCTTTGGCTTTACTGAAAGGCTCTTTGCAAACATCAGGGGCTTGTCTGTGCTGAGGTAATGTAAAACTCTTCTACTTCTGCAGATTTAGGGTGAGCTGTAAAAGCAGAGATATCCACAGCGATGTGGAGCCTAATACAGAGCCTCCTACAGTGAGCAGCCCATTTGTTTCTTCAGGACTCCTCTGGGTGATATGTTGTATGGCTGGTGCTAAAGATTTGCACACAAAAAAATCATTGCTTTGAAATAATGAAAGCACTTAAAATTCCTTTGGATAATAATATCATCAAGAGTTCACAACACACACATCGAGAAGGATGGAAGGAAATGGAAGCAGAGGAAGACATTGTGTCTTGAGGAAGGTCACAGAAAAGGTTGGTAGTGAGACTCAGAACAGAAACCAGGTGTGCTGGCTGGGGCTTTCACAACAAGAAAACACTGTCTCTCTTCTCACAGGGATTCCTCATCTTAGTATAATGCTGAAGTAACTGCTGAGGGGACCATGTAAACCCAAGCATCAGCCAGACACCTTTTCTAGTAAGGAAACTCTGAGAAATGTTGGCAGGTGTCAAATGATCTCCTCCCCAGAACACAGCACCAACATATGGTTGTGACATGTGCAACACCGCAGCATTGTATCAGCAATACCTGGCAATGTCCTTTGAAAAAATATGCCACATTCAGATGCATACAACTTCAAAAGCAGTAATAACAAAAGTACTAGCTGTAGAGTCACCCATTACGGACTGACCGTTTCCCACAGAACTGTTTTTACCTTCAGCCAGTGTTTTTTCTTTGATTCTTGTTTAAAGACTAAAGGACTTTTCCCTCATTATTTTCTCGTATTATACAAGGTATTCTAACAGCTGCTGGAAGTTGAATACCATGTTAACAATAAATAATTTAGTAAATATATGCCCATATTGACAGTGAAAGAAAACCTGAGATTGCACCACCGTACTGTGTGTTTTTATTATACTGTAAGTACAGTTTCAAACATAATAGGATTTATTCATAGCAAGAAGTGAGCATAAATATGTAAATGTCTAAGGCTTAGACTGGGAATTGCCTGCTGCTGCTTTCAAGTCATGCAGCACTCTCTGCACTCTAAATGCAGGCTGACAGCAGAAACGGCAGAACTGTACTTCCAAGGAAAGTATTACAGAAGGATCAAGCTTGCATATCATTACCTTACCCCTGACTTCTAATTCAGAATGACAGTGGACACACAGTTGTAGCTTTCACACTACCTTAATGGAACAACTACACAGAGAGAGCGAGGGAGCAAACATTGCTGATTGGGCAGCTCCCACTGGAGTGGGATTTGAAGGAAGAAAAATCTCTTTTTGTAAGATACCATTCACACATACGAATCAAAATAATTTCATGTTGAAATACATGTAAGCAAAGGGGGTTGATTTTGTTCCCTAGTTGTCAGGGAAGAAGAGGACACCAGACTGCCTGCCAGCAGCACTCAGGTGAAATCTTTTCTGAGAGAAAGAAGCATGAAGTATGTGGTGGGAAAGTTACTCTGCTGAAGCCAGTGGATGCAGCTCTGTTGGCTTCTCTGGAGTATGAGCCATCAGAGACCTGTTTCAAAGGCTTGCAGGCATGAGAGGCTACACTGAGGTGAGGGAGCTCTATACGGGGTATATTAAGGTGAGGGACTGTGCTTATAGCTTTCTCTGAAGCAGAATGCTCAATCAGTTTTCAAAGTTGCAAATAAATAAGTAAAAAGACACAGCAGCAAAATTGCTCATGAGGCAATTACCGAAGGGTAGTTGGAGCAAGAGAGAATAATCCCAGCTTCGCAGCTGGGATTTCAGGTCTAAGCAAATATCTGAGTAATCATCTTTAGCTGTGTACACAATTTAATTCACACCTTTCCACTCACTTATTGCTTCCGTGCCAGATACTTTTTTAAAAAGTGAATCAATTGCCCATAAAAGGTGTCAGATGGTCAACAATGGAAATGAAATCCCCTGGTTACTGAACAAACAGGCTTGGAGCAGCACTACAAACTTCCACTCACTGCTGAGGCAATTTGCCTCTCGTGTAACCTGGAGGGTATCTCTCATTATAATTGCTACTCGGTCCTGGCTTGAATTGCTCCAAGCACTTCTAATACAATCTGATCCCTTCAGACCCTGCTTTACTGCCCCTGTTCAAGCATGAAGAATTCAAGCTGGAACAGGTGCAGAGCAGGATGATTAATACAATCTGGGGAACAGGGAGTCCTTCACAAGCAGAGCTGCCAATGCTATCAATTTATGTGGTAGACAACTGCTTTGGGCAGTAACCTAGTGGATTTCCAGTATCTGGCAGCTTAGGTTCTCGGATGCCTGGAAATTCAGGAGAATTACACAGAGCCAACACAAAGCAACCTGAAGTGGAATGAACAGCGAGTCTGATACATCCTCGGTCCCTGCAGGGGTACAGAGTCAATTCGTGCTCGTCACTTCTGGATCTGCAAGGGCAGAACTCTCCAAGGGGGCTTGGTTTACATAGAGTAGTGTATTGGTTTTATGTGGCAAGGTTTTGGTAGCGGGGGGGGTTACAGGGGTGGCTCCTGTAAGAAGCTGCTGGAAGCTTCCCCTGTGTTCGAGAGCGAGCGAGCCCATACCAGCCGGCTCTAAGACGGACCCACCGCTGGCCAAGGCCGAGCCAGTCAGCGATAGTGGTAACGCCTCTGTGATAACATTTTTAAGAAGGAAAAAAAAGTTGGGACAGTGCGAAAAACAGCCCCAGAGAGAGGAGTGAGAACATGTAAGAGAAATAAGCCTGCGGACACCAAGGTCAGTGCAGAAGGAGGGGAGGAGGTGCTCCAGGTGCCGGAGCAGAGATTCCCCTGCAGCCCGTGGGGAAGACCGTGGTGAGGCAGGCTGTCCCCCTGCAGCCCAGGGAGGTCCACGGGGGAGCAGATCTCCACCTGCAGCCCGGGGAGGACCCCACGCCGGAGCAGGTGGGTTCCCGAAGGAGGCTGTGACCCCGTGGGAACCCTGCGCTGGAGCAGGTTCCTGGCAGGACCTGTGGATCTGTGGAGAGAGGAGCCCACAGAGCAGGTTTTCTGGCAGGACTTGTGACCCCGTGGGGGACCCACGCTGGAGCAGTGTGCTCCTGAAGGACTGCACACCGTGGAAAGGACCCATGCTGGAGCAGTTCGTGAAGAACTGCAGCCCGTGGGAATGGCCCACGTTGGAGAAAGTTCGTGGAGGACCGTCTCTCGTGGGTGGGACCCCACGCTGGAGCAGGGGAAGAGTGTGATGAGCCCTCCCCCTGAGGAGGTGGAGCGGCAGAAAATAACCTGTGTGTGAACATCAGGAAGAGTGGAAGAAGCCCATGGAATATCTATCTCTTAAAGGACAGGGGATAGTAATTAATAAGAATGTATAAATCCGTACATTTGGTATAAAAGTGGTTTAAGTATGTAGTTTCAGTTGTAAGTGTTGGTAAGAAAGGATTTCAGTAATGAGAATTAAATACAATAGTATGATTAGAACATATCTGTATTAAGTTATGTGGAACCTGAGCAGGACGCAAATGGTATGGAATAAGGGGTGGAGATTGTATTGGGTCTGGCTGAGATGGAGTTAATACTCCCCATGGCAGCCCTCATAGCGCTGTGCTCTGCATCGGTAGCTAGAAAGGTGTTGATAACACACCAGTGTTTTGGCTACTGCTGAGCAGTGCTGGCACAACATCAAGGCTGTCTCTCCAACATTTTTGCCTCCCCCCAATGGCACGCTGGGGCAGGGCAAAGTCTTGGGAGGGGACATAACCAGGACAGCTGACCCAAACCAACCAAACAGATATTCCATACCATATGACATCAGCTCAGATATAAAAGCTAAGTTAAGGGAGACGGAAGGGGGGGCATTTTGTCTTCCGGAGCAACCACTACGCGTACTGAAGCCCTGCTTCCCGAGAAGCGGCTAGACATCGCCTGCTGATGGGAAGTAGAGAATAACATCATTTGTTTTTTCTTTGCTTTCGCGCGCGCAACCTTTGCTATCACTTTATTAAACTGTCCTTATCTTGACCCACGAGCCTTTTGTTATATTTTCTCCCCCCCGTCCAGCTGAGGAGGGGGAGTGATAGAGTGGCTTTGGTGGGCACCTGGCATCCAACCAGGGTCAACCCACCACAAGTAGTAAAGGCTGACTGCTGTCTGGGCTTACATGGGAATGGGAAGGAAAAGAAATGTCACTTATGCTAAAAGATAATATCAGCACTTAAGAACAAACAAGTATGGACCGGCCAGGGATACAGTCACACTGTAAACTGGAAGATCTCAGGTAACTATTAGTACAAGGATGTTGCACAACAGTCTCCCTCTGAGGGAGGGGGAGGCAACAGCCTAGCTACTTCTAAAAAAAAGCTTGAACCTTTATGAAAGGATTCTATTAAAAAAGTGTCTGTAACATTAGGGATTAAATCTGCTAAGTCCAAAGATCCTGTCCTGCTTTCAACCACACAGTAACCCTTATGTGCCTTTCTCATAAAAACCACATCATCGTCTCTCCTTTCTCTGGAATTTCCTCTGTGTTCTCCACTGAACATTAGCAGTAGTATTATTTTGTGTTTTCCAGTGTGCTTATCTTATTTTAAGTGCCAGTTCTTTGCATTAGCCTTAATTTCTCTGTATGTTTTCTGCTTATATGTCTTTACATCACACAGGTAAAGGACTAGAGATTTTGGCATTATTTATCTTAGCTGACAACACAGTCATTAGAAGAACTGTCTTGAAATTATCTGTATTCCTCATTTTCTTCTATTGTGTAATCCCAATTTTTTCTAAACTTTATAACATAATCACAATTGCAGCCCTCTGAAATCAGCAATGAATGAATCTCTTTCGTGGCCATGGCATCATGGAGTCACTGGAAAATCTCCTGTAGATCAGAGGCTAAATTTCCACTTGAGCTGAGAGCTGGTGCATTGTGAATAAAAACTATATAAAACCTATTAATCTCACCCAATGAAGGCCACTGGTAACATTCTTTCCTGTTACAACCTCCTGTGTAAAAGTCCATCTGAATCTTTAATACGAAGCCGTGAAGAAAAGACAACAACCTAGAACTTAAAAAATAAGGTCTTTTCAATTAACGATTTAAAAACAGGGGAAGGCACCTTATGTACCTTTTTCTTATCTTTCAGATAAAGACCTCTTGGGTAAGCTTGGTAAATCCTTATCTGCTAGATAAAGGACCACTATGATGGGCCTTATCGCTTAATTAAATCCTAGTACTATGTACAATGAAGTCAATAATTTGCTATACAAGATAGCACTTCAAACCATGGCTGCATTGGATAATGCATCTCTATCGGTTCCCTGTACCACAGCATGCTGTAATGGGTCATGTTCCATAACCTGCTCCTGGGCTGCAAGGAACTCATTATAGAAAAGGTGCCCAGCTTAACGTGGACGGGCTGTGATAAATAAATCTGTTGGATCGACAAGATAAACTAAGGTCCCCGAATGAAACTGATTTGATATGTAGGGCCTAATGCTGTCAGTCTTCCTTGTAAGGAAATCAGTTGAATGTGAAAGTTTTGTGGATTTTGGCCCAAATAAAATACTGATGCTGCCGATCACTGTAATGGAAAAATAGTATAACCAAAGTTAATGTTAGAAGATGTTGTGAAACCTGTGGAACAAACACTGCTACTGAAAAAACACATGGTAAGATCTAAATCCTGACCATCCTTTTACTGATCAAGGTTCACATCACTCATTGCATTTACATCCTCACATATCAGGGCTTAAAAAGAAACTGGTCAATAATAGCTATAGCAACTATCACCAGATATCACACTAGCAAGGTCTTCCTGAATACTAAACCCAGTTCAAATGATTCTCTTTCCCACACAAACATATTTGCATAAAGAAGTCTAATACTTGCAAAGCTTCATTTCACTAATTGGCTTATTGGTATTGTGCTAGAGCGATCTGTTCCTGAGTTGTTTGGCAACAACACTTTTGTACGTATGGATAATCCATAACATCTGGTGCATCGTATCGCTGAGTCTCTGAAGGACTCCATTATAGCCTAAACCCATTACCCATTAGGCCCAGCAAGCACAGACATGGCTTGATCCTACAATATGCACTGGAGCTCTAAAAGCCACGAATGTGTTCCTGGTAAATGTGGAAAATTTTTTACTTGAGATCTGCTACTGGCTCTAACCTTGCTCGGCACTATCAAAATAGAGGCTCTACGGTTGGGATTTATTTCTCTTCACTTTTATCAAGACAGGTCTCCCACAGCTAAGAGATGCTGTTCAGCCCATCTAACGTAATTAAATGGAGGAGGTTCACACAACAAGCTTAGATTAGGTACCTAACTTCTAGCCAACTAGAGCTAGAGAACATTTCTCCTTCCTTTAGAAAGAATCCCCCAGGAGCGTCTGAGCACACAGCTGTAGCAGTGCTACGACACAGATGTCTGTCCGTGAAGGACAGAGCATCAAAATTCTTGAGTGCTCAGTAAGACAAAAGGTCCAGATGCAGATCTTGTTCATACTGAAGATGCTGACTACTTTGAAGTGTGTTATCTTTACTTATTTATGCCAATGATATGCTCAGAACTACACTCTCAGTGTTACGCAGTGTTACGACTCCTGGTCATTGGGATAAACTGGAGTAACCATAAAACAACTCGGATTATGCCAACTAAAATCATCCCTATTAGGGCTATTCTGTTAACTTAGCATCTCCACACATGTACAGGGTTTGCTACAATCACATTCATGCTTACATAAAGCTGAGGGCACAAAAACTGCTTCCAGGAACCACTCGTATCGAGGCCAGGCTAAATACACTCCAAGTTGCTAGAGCTGTGTGCAGAAGTTCTTGGATTTCACAGCTGGGTACTTCTAGCAAATTGTACTCCTTTCTGTGCATAGTCCCAAAGGATTTCCCCATAAATGCATGGACCTCGTTCTCGCATGTCTGGCAAACTCTTCCTGTATGCTTGCCAAGTTTTAAAGGGCAAGGAATCAACAGCTGATAATTTATGCCAGGAACCTACAATGATCCAAATTCACCCCTTGTGTAATTCTGGTAAAGCCAGCAGAGTTCCAGGGGAGAAGTTGTTGGCTTAGCAAAGTAAATTTTCACTGACATTTGAGGAATACACAGTATCAATTAAAGCAGAGCTAATTATTGCTACTATTATTTGCATTGCAGTAGTTCCCAGAGGCTTTTAACAGGATTACAGCCTTCTGCTACGAGGAGTTCTTAGGAACGTAAGCTCTGATCTGGAAGTTCACGTACGATAGCTGCTGACATTTGGTACCTGTGCACAGTGTCTCTACGTTCAGTGGGGCTCCAAAGAGCGCGGGGCTCTGCTCACAAGTATGGGCCACAAGAATCTGGGCCACCAAAGTTGCTTGTGATGCTCTGAGGTTTGCCTAGAACCATCACATGTCCTTCTGCTCTTTACAGAGTGGAAGGGGCCAGCCTGGCCTGTGTCCAGAGAAAGCAAGCCCTTCCCAAAACCTGGCACTTGGGCAAGGCCCACGATGCTGTACATCGGCTCCTTGTCAGGAAACCTTGGGAAACACTCAACCTCTACTTATTCTGACATGTTTATCGTGGGGTACTGCATTGGGTTTGCAGGGCAAGGTTTTGGTAGCGGGGGTGCTACAGGGGTGGCTTCTGTGAGAAGCTGCTAGAAGCTTCCCCTATGTCCGACAGAGCCAAGGCCAGCTGGCTCCAAGACAGACCCACCGCTGGCCAAGGCCGAGCCCATCAGCAACAGCAGTAGCACCGCTTGGTAACATGTTTAAGGGAAAAAAACTTGATCTGGCACAGAAACTGCAGCCGGAGAGAGGAGTGAGAACACGGTAAGGCAAACAACCCTGCAGACCCCAAGGTCAGTGCAGAAGGAGGAGGAGGAGGTGCTCCAGGCGCCGGAGCAGAGATTCCCCTGCAGCCCGTGGGGAAGACCATGGTGAGGCAGGCTGTCCCCCTGCAGCCCAGGGAGGTCCACGGGGGAGCAGATCTCCACCTGCAGCCTGGGGAGGACCCCACGCCGGAGCAGCTGGGTGCCCGAAGGAGGCTGTGACCCTGTGGGAAGCCCGCGCTGGAGCAGGCTCCTGGCAGGACCTGTGGACCCATGGAGAGAGGAGCCCACGCTGGAGCAGGTTTTCTGGCAGGACTTGTGACCCTGCGGGGGACCCAAGCTGGAGCAGGCTGTGCCTGAAGGACTGCAGCCCATGGAAGGGACCCACGCTGGAGCAGTTTGTGAAGAACTGTAGCCCATGGGAAGGACTCACGATGGAGAAGTTAGTGGAGAACTGTCTCCCATGGGAGGGACCCCATGCTGGAGCAGGGGACAAGTGAGGAGTCCTGCCCCTGATGAGGAGAGACCAGCAGAGAAAAGGTGTGGCGAGCTGACCCCAACCCCCATTCCCTGTCCCCCTGTGCTGCTGAGGGGGAGAAGGTAGAGAATTCAGGAGTGGAGTTGAGCCGGGAAGGAGGAAGGGGTGGGGGGAAGGTGTTTTAAGATTTCGTTTTATTTCTCATTACACTACTCTGCTTTGATTGGCAATAAATTAAGTTAATTTTCCCCAAGTCGAGTCTGTTTTGCTTGTGAGGGTAATCGGTTGAGTGATCTCTCCCTGTCCTTATCTCAACCCGTGAGCCTTTTGTTATACTTTCTCTCCCCTGTCTACCTGCGCAGGGGAGTGATAGGGTGGCTTTGGTGCTTAGTTGCTGGCTGGGGTTAAACCACAACAGGTACCACCCCCTTTGCCTAAGAATGGGGCATCTTAGACATTTTCCACTACATTCTGAGTCAGTCTTGAAAGGAAGGACTTCCTTACATTTGTCAGCTTCACCCTGATTCTCCTGCTGCCCCTGATACCAAATGGGCTTCCTGATGAAAAAAAGCAAAGCTTAGTCAGTAAGACTTCCAGCATCCAGACAAAAAAAAAAAAAAAAAAAATTACAAATAAGATGATGTAATATCTTTAACACTTGGATTCCTCTGGTGTTTCTTGATCTCTTTTCTCTAGATCCCTAAAATATATTGCAAATACTGGGGTCCAGAGCAATACCCAGGCTTCTGCATGCTGCTCAGTTTAGAATCCAAAGCTACAGCCCAAACCTCCCTGCAGCCAGTTGGAGCTGGTAATAATTTATACATTTTACACTATACTTCAACAATATATGTGTTCTGTTGAGATTTTGATCCTTTGTGGGTGACCAGCTTTCTAGGGACTCCACACGTGACACACTAATAACACACTTGATAGACACATTGCTTGTTTAGACCATTTCTCTGCACACAAGCTCTCCTATTCTCCACCCTAGCAGCTGTTTCAGGGGTCCTTAGGTCATGTTGCTCTGAAGAAATTACAGCTGAAATGAGATGCAGCGAGTGGGTTACAGACAATAAGGCAGATAAGCTGCAACAAGTGGATAAACAAGTAACAAGAATGGTGGAAGAAACAGAAACAGAAATTACAGCAATAACAAAATCTGATACACATGAACGCTGCCTGCAGCTCTGAGACTACGGTAGTATGGAGGCTGTAACACACTCAGAATGTTTTCTGCTCAAAGTTTATCACAGCAGTGTTTTTCATATATTTTAATTGTTTTAATCCTCATACTGTTCTCTTTCCTTAAGTAAGATATTTATTAAAGTCTTTCCCATTTCTTACTCTGCCTTTGCCCTTCTGGGGAATACACTCAAAGACAATGCATCTTTCACCTGTGTATATCTTTTAAAAGGTACTGCTGCCTCCTAAGATTGCTGCCACTGCCAATGGGTCACAGATCAGCCCCAGTGGCACCTACAAGAGAGTGAGTTTGCTTTTGTACCCCTCATACATTTTAAATCCAGAATTTCCTGTCAGGTGTGACAGAACATTTGCTCCATCACAGGATGTTGCTGAAATAACCCAAGACCTATTTAGTGTCTGATTTGGAGGAACTCATCTGAAGACAAGCTTAACTTCGAATGGAAGACGGTGCCTTGGAGTTAGGTGTCACTTTGAGAGGTTCATCGCAAGAAGGTTATGAGCCAAACCCACGACCGGACAACCCATCTCGGCCAGCCTGCCATGCTACGAAAACTCAAGTCTGATTTTGCCAGACAAGAATGAGAGCTCACAAAGAAGTAACTGCGGTTAAAAAATAAGCCAGAAGCACATTTTCTCTAGGGTATTAGGAGCCATTTGCTGTTGATAACACTGTTCTTAATACCCTCATATTAATTTTAAGTGTTTAATGGAATTAAACTTGGAAGTCTCCTTTACTGGATTTCTGACTGGTGATTTTTAACCATTTGAGTGTGCATGCAAAAATAAATAATGATTTAAATAAAAAAACAGTTAAAAAATGAATGTGCCTGCTCCAAAAATAAGCTACTGTCGTGGTTTAACCCCAGCCAGCAACTAAGCACCACGCAGCCGCTCACTCACTCCCCCCCCATCCAGTGGGATGGGGGAGAAAATCAGGAAAAGAAGTAAAACTCCTGGGTTGAGATAAGAACGATTTAATAGAACAGAAAAGAAGAAACTAATAATGATAATGATAACACTAATAAAATGACAACAGTAGTAATAAAAGGATTGGAATGTACAAATGATGCGCAGGGCAATTGCTCACCACCCGCCGACCGACACCCAGCCAGTCCCTGAGCGGCGATTCCCTGCCCCCCCACTTCCCAGTTCCTAAACTAGATGGGACGTCCCATGGTATGGAATACACTGTTGGCCAGTTTGGGTCAGGTGCCCTGGCTGGGCATGAGAAGCTGAAAAATCCTTGACTGTAGTCTAAACACTACTGAGCAACAACTGAAAACATCAGTGTTATCAACATTCTTCACATACTGAACTCAAAACATAGCACTGTACCAGCTACTAGGAAGACAGTTAACTATATCCCAGCTGAAACCAGGACAGCTACTAAGTATTTTGGAAAAAAATATTAGCATCCAAACCCAGTGTAAATAAAACTGATAATGACTATTGCAGTGGAAACAGCTTAATGTAGAGAAGTTAAGACACAACAGTTTTTACCGAAAGGTTTCAAATAATCAGAAAAAAAGAAGTTTAGCATTATTCTCCCCAGCTTAGAGAGGGAAATCTGAGACAGCAGATGCAAGGCAACCTGCCACAGTAACGCAGCAAGCAAGTGCAGAACCAGGATTACAGGTTTCTTGAGTTCTGGCTCAGTTTGCCCCTGCAAGACAACCTGTTGCATTCCCAACTGCAGCTGGATTTGCTTTTGAAGACACACTGGCAAATACATTATTTATGCAGAACTTCCAAAAGTATTTAATAAATTGGTGATTAGTTCACATACAGTCATTTTAATTCATGGATTCCAGAGGCAGCAAGTGTGTTAACCCCCATTTACAGAAAAGACACGAGCACACTTGCATTTTATAGCACAGGTCAGGTAGTATCAAGAAAAAGCTGGAGTTTTTTACACAGAATCCAGACCAACTATAATTCATGGAATTTGAAAACTCACAGGAAGTCCTGAGTGAAGGCAAGTAGAGTCACCATACCTGTCTCTGTCATCATAGTTTAGGTCCCTGTTCCACACCTGCTGAAGTTCAGACATCTGGGAACAGCCATTTTTTTGTACCAGAGCTGTGCAAAACGGCTGAAGGGTCTCTCTATTACCAGAGTAATAGCGAACTATCCTGTTATTCCTCTTTAATATTGGATTGGTGTGTTAAGCAAATGGTAACTTGATTTGTGTTTGGACTGTCAGTCATGGAAATCAAATCAGCTATTAGAATGAGCAAAAATAGACCATAATATATTCATAAAATACACTCTTTTGCATATCTGAATGCCACGAAGATGCTCATTGTGAATACTGCTTATATTTAACACTTAATTTCCCAGCCTGAAAGAGAACAGATCCAGAGAATTATGACAAGAGTGCTGTGGATTGTTAACAGGCTGCTGCTGAGACTGGCTGAGTGTCGCCCCACACACTTCTCCGTCCAGCCTTTGAAGGGTCCAGAAAACTCCCTCCCTTGCCAGGAAATCCTTTTGTGTTGCAAACCAGCTAGCCAAAACAAAGATCAATACCAAGGAGCAATGGCTGAAATCCTGGCCCCACTGAAATCATGGGGTTTTACCACTGACAGTAGCAGTATTCACTTCACTTACCACCTCCACATCAGGCGGAGCTGGACTGATGGACTATACATTAGATTATCAGCAAGCATCGCCTACTGATGGTCTATTTCCTAAATTAAAGTCAGAATTTGGCTGTGAGTTTGTAGGAATATGTAAAGAATAAATCTCTGGCTGTACAGTTGTAAAGAAAACCTAAAAAATGAGACCAAATGCAATGCAGAAGTAAGTCTGCAGGGAGCCCAGAACAAAGTGACATGAGAACTTCCCTATTCTCATAGCGAGGGTTTAATCAGATAACGCTGATAATTTAAATACTAACATTGTTAATTATTTCCACGAGGACTTGTCCACCTGGGAAAGTTTTGCCGTTTACTTGAACTAGTCTTGTTATAGTAGGCTCCATTAAACTGTGTCGGATCAGATTTGGCTTCTTCACAAGTAGTGTAACCTAAAAGTTTGTTTTACATCAAGGCACAATTTTATACTGTGTTTAACCCTGTGTTTATACTGTGTTTATACTGTGTTTAACTGTCAGTGCAGAATGCCTCAAGTCCCAATTCCCCTGTTAAAAGTAGGAAAAAGTAGGAAGGAAACTCAAAAAGGAAAACTCTTTTTTGGTGAATCACTTTTCTGTGGCATCAGTGATCCAAACTGATCTACTCTGCAGCCACATGATCACTAGGACCTTTCAAAAGGAAGGGGGGGGGAACACGTAGCTAAGCAGCCAGGAGGGAAGTGTTTAGAGAAAGGGCTAACAGAAAAGGACTTTTAGCTTGCAGTGAAACTGGATTTAGCATGTTTTGACACTGAGCCTGTAAAGTATGTACCCAGGTGAAGTTTGAGTGGTGAAGCAATAACTACACGGCCTGAAACATTTTAGTTTATGCAAGCGCAAACTCCCCTGCACGCTCAATCCTTAAGACATGGAGGACCACAGATCTATGTAACACAGCCCAAACTGTCCCTTTCATGGTGTATTTTAATCCCATTAACTCATGGGGTTTTCTTCCCACGCAAGAGGCAGCTGTACTTGGGGGCTCAAGCCGGACCTACGGCCTACTGAAGCCTAGATGCAGCCCAATGCGAGCTGGGCATTTCGGAGGTGCTGTGAGCAGCCTCCCACTTCGACATAAGACATCTACAGATCCTGAGGTAAAGGCACCGCAGCCGGCTCGGCCGCCTCCGCACGCAGCCAGGCCGCGGACAGCAGCCTCCCTCAGGGCCGCAGGCCGGCGGGCCTTGCTCCCCTCCGAGGGGGCGACTAGGCCCAGGCACCACGGGCTGCCCGCAGGGACCCCGGGCAGGGTGCGGGAGCACTCGGGCTCCGCTCCACAACCCTTCCCCAGAGCCGCCGCGGACCCGAGGCCCGAAGGAGCCCGGGCCGGCAGGGGCCCTGCCGCCATCCCGCCCGCAGGGCGCGCCCGCCTCCCCGCCCCGCCCCGCGCGCACGCGCACCCCCGCCCCTCCGCGGTGGCACGTGCCACGCTGCGGCACATGCGCACGCCTGCCCAGCTCGGCCCGGCCGGCCAACCCCGCCGAGCGGGGGCCCTTGGGCGCATGCGCAGAGGGCGCTGACGGTGGCCGGCGCGCGGAGCGCCTGGGCCCTGGCTAACCAACCAGCGGCGCCCGCTGGCCGCCCTCCCCGCGAGGGAGGGTCCGGTCCTCCGCCATCCCATGATGCAGCGCGGGGGCGGCGGCGACGACAGCGACGGTGGTGGCGGCGGCCGCCATGTTGTGGTAGTTTGTTGTTCTCCTGTGGTGGGTGCGTGCGGAGGGGCGGCGGGAGGGGGAGCCTCCGGGCGCTGAATCCGAGCCCTTCCCCGTCCCCCCCCCCGCTCCCCGCCGCTCCTGGGGGCGGCACGGGGTCGTTGCCGGGAGCCGCCGCCGCCGCCTGGGCGAGGCGAAGAGCCATGGCTGCCGCCCTGGGAGGAGGCGCAGGTGGGTGCCGCGGCCCCGAAGGGCTTCGCCGGGGGGGGGGGCTCGGGGCTCCCGGGCCTCGCTTGGGGGTGCGGGACGGGCTGCAGCCGCGGCGCGGGGCCTGGCTAGGGGCGGAGCGGCCGGCGGGGCTGAGGGGAGCCGTGGGCTGCGGGGCCTTCGTGGGGCGGTGGCCTCTGTCTCCCGCCTGGGCGGGGGCGGCCTGTTTTGCGTGCTCGGGGGTGCCGGCGGGGCGCGGATCGGGTGGGCCCCGCGCTCCCGGGGGGGAGCAGGAGCACCGCAAGGCCCCAGGGGTCCTCTCTTGCGAATGGGAACTGTCGTCTCTCTTTGGCCGGGGCAGGGCCGGGAAGGGGCAACAGCTTCATCACTGAGCGCAGGTGCGGGACCTCTGGGTGGGATGGATGCGTTCATTTAGAGCCGTTCATTCCCATAGTTTTTACAGCTACAGTGTGTGACCTGTTTAAATAACTTGTCTCTCATCTGGGGAGTAGTTATAATTTATTTTACAGACTGCCCAGAAGCAGAAGGTCTCGCTTGGAAAGTGTAAAATGAAGTCAGTTCTTGACCCCAGGACTCTCAGGCGTGCCACTGCTGCTCTTCTTGACTAAGGACACTTCTCACAGCATTTTAAATGACAACTCAAACCCCTCTGTGGTTCTGACTGATATATTAATCAAATTTTAAAATGAGAACATTTAGTTGAGTGATTAAAAGAAAGACTTGCAGGGGTCACACTGGGGTGTTCAAGAGAGAGAGAGAGAGTTCAGAGAACATGTCTGTTTCTGGTGCTGTGGGCCTTGCTTTCACTAGGAATAACAGTTTTGATAAAGGCTGGTCACAGTTGTCAGTTGACCCACTTGTCCTTGTCTGCACAAAAGTTTGTGATGATTTTAGTCTGTTTTTTCTGTAAGTAGGTGTCAGGGAGAAGAATTTGCCTTGTCCTCATGATCACTCACTTAAGTGGTCAGACTGTTCATTGTTAGCTTAATTGGTAACAAAGTACATAAACACAAATAAATTTCCTAGTAAAAGTAAATGTTAAAAAGAAATTCCCCAATTTAGGAGTTGAGTTTGGGAAGAAGGCTAGGAAGGACAGCACTGAGTGGTAAAACAGTAAATATTTTAATATCTTGGGCAATGTTTTAATGGTGTTAAATATATTGCAGTGTTTAAGTGCTAGTTTCTGTGGTTCAGATCATTTATGTGTGATGTGGAAGTGAACTTTGCATGCATGTTCTATCTGTGGAAGTTTTTTTGTAGTAGTGTGAGGGCAGAGTAATTTAAAGAAAGTGTCACTTTTAAAGCATTTTGGTTCCTGTGTTTAAAACTCTGCTGCAAGTTGAATGGGCATGCATTCACGTAGAAAGGTGTATGCAGCAGACAACCTTCAACTAAGTGGTGAAACTGCAGTTTCAAAACTAGTTTTTTTTATTGTGGAGTACTGTTTGTGTCTAACCATGAATTAGGATCCCTTTGTATTAAGTGGGCACAAGCAGTTGTTTGTTCAGCATTAACACTGTGCTCATCAATAAGTGGTGGCCAATTAAATACGATCCTTGCCCCATATAAAGTGTTTGCTTAGTCTAGATGATCACTTGCCTGAATGAAGAAACCCAGAGGTGTCACACACTTATGTCTGTATGACTAGTCAAGGAAAATTCCTAGTTGGAGTTGTTAAATACACTTTTAAGACCCAGTAAAAAAGCTTAGAACTTACAGAAATGGTATGTGCAACCCTTTTTGGAAAGGGACTGCCATCCAAAATTAGTAGTGGTGACAAATGGGAAAGCAGCCCAGGACTAAGTGGTTATTTGGCTTAAATGTTTTTAGTCAGTTAAAGTGTAGGAACTAATGTTTTGGGTTTAGTTTTCTGATTTTTGGGAGGGAGGGAAAGACTTTAAAATATGGAGATAACAGCACCTCAGTGTTTTCTTAAAAATAAAATGGCTCTAATGATTGGTGAAGTAGTACGAAATAGCTCTTGGAAAAATAAATGGAGTGTTAATTTGATGGCATTGCAGGGTAACAGTTGACACATAGTTTTGGCTTTGAAGATGCAGATTAAAGTTTAAGTATTTCGTAAGGATGTGATGCAGGGCTGAAAAATGAAGTGTGAAATGGCTATGTTGGCTGAACGTTTAAATATATTCGGTGGGGTGGAAGAAAGATGATTTGTCTGTTGGACAGCATGTGTGGACTCATTGGTCATTTATAATTTTTTAGGCTCTTGGGAAATACTGGCTTGATTCATAAGAATAAAGTATTCATATGTACTCTTGTGACCAGATACTTGTATTGGTGCAGCTAAGCTTTCTATGGATAAATGTAAAGACTCTTTTGGTGATAGGTTTCACAAACATAAACTGGAAAGTTTTCAAGTGGTGGTCTGTGAGGTCTCTGCAAGTGATTCACAGTTTCATATTACTTCACAAATTCCTTTCCAACTTGCTTCTAATTCTAGAATGGCTGTATTGAAACACAGAAGTTCAAGGTGGCTGTGCTAGTGATGATGAGGGACTTTGAGGGCTTATAGTTGCTCATTAGTCCGTTGATATGGTTAAGACAATGGTTTCCAAACTTTGATTCAAACTTTCATATAAAAACAGAACCAGAGCAAACATGTTGAATATTGAGTAAAATCATCTTACTTAAAGGGCAGCTATGGAGAAGACAGAGACCCTTTCTTCATGAGGAGCCATATGCAGAAGACAAGGGGCAACAGCTACAAGTTGCATCAGGAGAGGCTTCACTCACACTGAATATATTAAGAAAAACATTTTGTTTACAGTGAGAACAATCAGTCACTGGAACAACCTCCTCAGGGCCATGGTGGAGTCCCCATCACTGGAGGTTTTCAAGATGCAGTTGGACAGAGTGCTAGATAAGCTATCTCATTTAGGCTCCCTTTCCCATGGAAGGTTGGACCAGATGGTCTTTTGAGGTCCTTTCCAACCTGGGCTGTTCTATGATTTAGTGATCATCTGCTTATAGTGTAACCTAACAACTGTGTTGTATAGATGCTGAAATTTTTTCTTGGTATTTAAAATCTAGCTGTAAATTGATTGCAGTAATCTCATTTAGGGAGAGATGGTTACAGGGTAAACAACAAACTGTCACTAAAACAAAGGAAGGAGCACTTCTAATCTCGCTTGTCTGCCATACTGAAGTAAGGGAAAACTATTGTAAGTTTTCTTCCTTTCAGATTAATTCACTTCTCATGAACTTCAGTGGTCTAGAAGACTTGGAGCTGTGGATATCCTTGGGATGTGAATCATGATAGGATGGGGTGGAGGAGGAGCTGAAGAAGGCCCCATCTATACATGTCTACCCCATATTCCTGCTGGAAGTCCTGTACCAAGAGTAGCTGAATGGGCGTTTATCTACCTCTGAGCCTGTTATGTTATTCCTCCAGCTTGAACTTAAGCTGTCACCAGTTTAATTTCATTTTAACTTATCTGAGGCTGCTGTTGTGCTCTCAGCAATGTAGTGGCTTTAAAAACCTCTTATGAAGCTATTGATAAAATTTGGAAAAAAGCTTATACTGCTAGCACAGCAGGCACCTTTCTCTGTGTTGTGGGTCACTATCCAATTCAAAGATGTAGTAAAAATTCTCCAGTGTGACAAATTCAATTGAATTTGTCGTGCTTCATGCTGTTCAGCAGCAGCATACAGGGACTGGAAATAGATTCTGCATTTGTGCCCAGATGAAAGTGGGAGGAGTGCTGGCTGTATTTTGGTCTCTGTGAGTATTGCATCCTGCTTTATTAGGTGGACTGATGCAACAGGTCACTATAACTTAGAGTTATATTGGAATATGAACGCACTAAAACTCCTCTAAGTGTCAAAGGCCTATAGAGTTTACAATTCATGAAATACAAATAATGATCATGGGCTATTGTACCAGCTAAGGACTAGTGCCAAAAAACATTACTACTTGAATGAGCTTGTGGCAGGCAGATTTGCTTTAAAGCATAGCAATTTTTAATGTCTTTGTGCTTCTTTGGCAAGCTTTCATTGAAAGTCACGCTCTTCTGAATGTTCTCTCATTTCAGGTCGTCTAAATTAAACATAGCCTTAGTATCACTTGTTTTTACAAAAGCCAAACCATGCTTTATTGTGTCAAATACTAAACCTCAGATTTTAGGTTACATAGAACTTTTCCAGAATAATTTAAGATGATGGTTGTCACTGACTTAACCAAAAAACCTCCAAGTAAGTAATGGGATTGGTCCTGTGTTATATTCTGCTGTAATGCAACCTCAGTTTTAACTATAACTTTTGGTGGCTGTGAAAGATGCTGGAGAGTTGCAGTTTCTCATCAGTATCCAAAGCCATTTGGGAACTGAGTTCATGTGGATTTCATTTAAACTTGGCCTTCTGTTGCTGTTCAGCATTTGTGAGGCAAGGACTATGACACTTTTCAAATGTTTTTCCAAAGCAAATACATTTTCAAATCCAAGCAGACTTCGGAAATGTTTTTTTTGTGGCTCGGTGGTTTTGCGTTTAGATGTAGTTTATTTAAAAAAAACAAAACCCAACTATTTCTTTCAAGCACCAGTTAGAGAACTTCAGTTCCAGGCAGCATATCTTAATTAGTTCTGCTCTTGCTTATTGCTAGTGACTTGCTTTGCATCATGACAAACTCTCTAAAAAAAGTTGGTTTTGGGGTAAAAAGAACTCATCTCCTGCAGAAATTAATTTTTTTACTTTATTTCTTTGAGAAAGCTTAACTCTATCCAATAGGAGTAATTTGGAAAGAAAACAGGAAATACACTAGCTGAGGAACATGTTATGCAATTGTTACATTGTTATACTTAGTCACCCAGTACTTAAGGCTTCTATGAGTAATTGTTTACCAATATAAAGACTACATGATGTGGTGTATTTGTGCATGTGTGTTCTTGTGTGTAATGCAGTAGTAGGAGTGAATGTGATTTTTATGATGGGGTAGAGAGCTTGATTATCTGTAATAGATGGAACTGGATTTATAGTGTGCTTCCTAATGTGTTAGGTTTACATCACAGACTCAGATTCAGGAGTTCCTGTTGACCTTGTGTTTCTACCGCTAGATGCTGTCATGATTTGTTACCAGAAGTTTTCATTCAACTGGTGTTAATAGTACTTTGCCAGCCTATGTTTTAGACACGGCTGTTCCTCATGACACCTATTATTCTTCTGTATCGCATAGCAAGAGATACTGAAATTCAGTTCACTATTAGGCAGATACATAGGCCTGTTTTTAAATGGTATGCTCAGTTTCTGAAAATTGAGGCTTTACAATACCTATGTGTTGTGTAACCTTTTGTAATGAAATAGGAAGAAGAATATTCTGTAGAAATAAACTATTATGTAAGATAAGCTGGTAAGCTGTTTTTAATCTGGATACTTGTGCTTGAAATGCTGTCAAGTTGTCAAGTTGAGTGTTTTAAATATGATATTGGGGAATGGGATAGATCAAGATGGACTTGTAATGTTCAGCATTAAATCTAAACATAGAGAAGTGGCATTTTTTCATGTGGTAAATTACTTTTTTTCCTCTAGTTTTATTTTTCTTTTGAATAGCTCCCTTACCTGTTCTGCCAAAAGCAGTGCAGCTTAGTTACTTTATTAAAAGACCTGTTGGGTAAGCAGTGCGTAATACTTTTTTAATCCATTGGACTACTGGATCATTGTGGTATCTCCATCTTGTTTTGGATAAGGAGAAATCTTCAATGCTTTTTCAATGCCTAAAACTAATAGTATGTTTTATATTCATGATAGTGTAATATTGAAGCGAAACAAAATACAAAATTTTGAACTGTTAAGGTTTATGAGACAGCATGTGGTTGGTGTTCCAGAAAGTGTGCAGATGTATTTCTAGGAAGATGAATGATGCAGTCATCAAATGTTTTTCCTAGTCTAGAAGTCTTGGCCATCTCAGTACAGTAAAATACTCCATCTTAGCAACAGTTGCTATGTAGGACTACCTTTTTAGGCTACGTTGATACCATTTTAAGATGTTAAGAGCTCTGCAGTGTTCCTGCTGATTCACGTCCTACGCTTGTGAGACTTGACTGTGTAGCTTAGGACCTCCATTTTACATAGAAAAATGATTAGTGAAGGTTGTATTGACAGGGTGTCCACAGAGTTAGAAACTACCGTCAGCATAGCCAAAGAGGAAATGAGGCTTGTATTTTGTGGATTTCTAGTGTGGATGATCTGTTCTTATTAAGCAGGAAAAAAGATAACAGTTCTGGGCATATATCATAAAACCAAAAAATAAGCTTCATAGAACTGCTTATAGCACTGCTGATGCTACATCAGGGTAAATATAAAGCAAATAGCAACCTTTTAGTGTGGGGAACCAAGTGTGTTTGGCTGTGTTTGTACTTGTTGTGGTTCACAGCTGGCCAGAGCCTTGTGAGGCAGGCTGGCTAAAAAAACAGGCAGCATTAGTCTCTGCAGCATCCTGCAACTTCTCTGTCACTTTGGTAATGGCAATTTTCTTAGAGCTGCAGTAGGAAGAGCCAAGTGTTGGATTATTTTTTTCATTTTCCTGTATAACTGGTCTGTCTTGCTTACTTACTCAGTGCTTTTCTGGTATTTGATAGGTCTTGTGTTTTTTTTCCTTCTAGTGCTGCCTGGAAGTTAGAGAGGGGGCTTAGTGTGTTTAGTGATCACCTGTCAGGATCTTCCAGATGATACTCAGTTAATGTGCACACATCTTGGTGAGCTTTGCCATGAGAGCCTTGAATTGAAATGCGGAGCCATAGCCATTGCATTGCATGTCTTAGCAACAGTTGCTATGTACGACTACCTTTCTAGGCTGCACTGATACTGCTGGGAGAAATACAAAACATTTTCCAACTCCTACAGTGGACATTTTCCTGCTTAAAAAGCTTATGTTCGTGGATCAACCCCCTCCCTTTCTTTCTTTGCTCCTCACCTCCCACACAGTAGTACTGAGAATTATTAAAAAAAAATAATCTTTGGCTGTTGCTGTCAGTGGTTTTGTGCTCTGCTGATGCTCAATGTTCTTCTTTCTGTACAAGCTAATGTTTTACAGGCACTTAACCATGCTTGACACAAATATTGATTTAGAGTTTCTTAAGGAGAAACACTGATAAATGTTATGCTGATTGTTGTTTACTGGTATTTTCCAATGTTATTGCCTACACAGGTAAAAGAAAAATGAAAATATGTGTAGTTGCAGAAATGGAAAAAAAATGGTGCCTCTCTGAGGTTTGCTAGGTATCACATTGCGCTGCAGGTGTAAGGCCTGTGTCCACTGCAATGCTTGTTATTTCACAAATGATGAAGCTGGCAATGAATTTATTTGTAGATGTGTGACTGTGGTGACCTCCTTTTCTACAACCTGCTTTGGGCTCTGACAATACTTAATGTCAAAATGGCATAATTTGCAATGCTCATTGTCAGTGTCAGCTGTCACAGAACAAATAGGCATACAAAAGAAAAGCTGGCAAAGATCTTTATATCATAAGTGTGTGATGAGACAGGGAGAGAAGAGATGAGAATGGGGAGATGGTGGGGACATATGTGGAGCAGTTCTTATAAGCTGCAGTCACCAAACACAGATTGACCTGTCATTTTTGAGGCTTTTGTATGCATCCTGCTAGAGGGGACTTGTGAAAAGGGCTTTGCATGGATGTAATTCAGCTTTGGATTTTGGTAGGAGTTGCTCATAAATAAGGACTAGGATGTGAGAAATTTGGAGGGGTTGAATGGAGGGTGAAGGTTTATGATGTTGGCTGAGTGAGGGTCCAGCTCTACACTAGAAATTTGGCAGGAACTTGGACCCTCTTTGGGTATTGTTTCTTCACTCGCAGTAATACTAGGTTGAAGCACTTTTATGGCTGTGAAACTTTAATATCTGGCCTGGAAAAGTACTATGAATTGTACTGAAGAGTGTTCCTTTTTGCTGTAGAGAGGTCTCAACAGAGAAAAAGGGTTCGGCATGTTACTTTGTGTTGTCTAGATTTAAACCTGGCTGATGTGAATGTCCATCTGTGTAAGAATTGTGTGCTGAAGAGCTAAGATCTTGTCTTCAAGTGGTGTTGGTTTGTAATACAGCTCTCCATAGTTCTTAAAGTGTTGCCTGGCATGAAAAAATATATCTTGCAAACAAGCAGGCATAGCTTAAAAAGAAGTTCTTGGCTTCCTGATGGTGGTTGTTGTCTTGAGCTGTGTTAGTCAATAATGTGGACGCTTGTAATCTGGGTTGCTGTAAAACCAGTTGCATTACCTTAAAAAAAACCCAATGAAACAAAAAAACCTAACCAAAACAAAACATCTTTGGAGGTGGTTACATCAAGTCAGTGGATTGCTGCAGTCCAGCTGTAGGAACAATGACAGTGAAGGATATTTGTGCCCTTAAAACAGCAATGCACTGAGATAATCATTGCAGCATGGTTTTTAATGACCATAAGGAGAGCAAGGTGGCATTTTTTTTCAGACCACAAAACTGGATAATTTAGTGCTCAAGATGAAGATAGCAAATGCTTATATATGTCTGGCTTTCCCCTGTGGGTGAAAAAAGGAGTTGGAGTAGAAGGAGGTTGCAATATGTAGGTGTTTGAGCAGAGAAACATAAAACAACTGTTTCAATGGTGTTAGCCCATGTAAATTAGTTTGAATATAGAAGATTAATTAAAATACAAAAGTAGCTGTAGGCAGTAAAGGGGGGGGGGAACCTGATCAAGGGGAATTGTTTTTACTTACTGTTCTAAAACAAGAGAGTTGCCTAACTTGGCTTGTGTTGCATTGTGATTCATACTGACCAGTCTTATTTTCATAGCTATTTATGATTGAAATTTCTCGTTTGAAAGCTCTTAATTTAGTGACATTGCAAGAACTGAATTTTCTCTTTTTAATGTTTTTACCTCCTTTTAAATTTCTGTTGGTCACTGACACCTGTGTTTTGATTATATGAAGTAGGATGTGAATAGGTTTGTCATTGCATGTGGAGAATATTCACTAAAGGATACTGGATTGAGTTTATGGAGCTGAAGACAGATTTGATTTGAAAGTCCATTAAAAAACGCCAAACGCACACAAAAAACCAGTTGATCTTTGGCATTGTACTTGGTCAAAGAGTTGAGTGCAGATAGAGTCAGGAGAAAGACTGGATATATGGCATCTTAGTGATCACCAATTCAGACTGCAAGGACTGGATTGTTCAACCTCCTGTATTTTGCAGTCCATTAAACTGCAGGCAGTTTCCCCTTGCGTTGAGCATAACTTTTATTTGCCTTTTTTTTCTCTCTTACAAAAGTCATCAAAATGTGTGAAAAGACACTACAGTCAGGTGTGCGTTCTCTATTGGGCTGTAGCCACAGGATGGGAGAGTGAGGGTTGAGTGTTTCTGAAGGTATGTGCTTCCAGTTTACAGATGATGGGACATCTGGATGTCTGAACAGAGCAGATGAGCTTTGCATTTCTTTTGCAGATAAATGGAAGATTTAATATTTTTAAGTAGCAAAATTGTCATTTGCAAACTAAGCTATGCAAGAGTAATTTGTGATTTGATAGGCTAAAGTGAGGGTACTTATTGAGACAAATATATGGAGCACCAGTTTTATCTTGGAAGGCAGGTACGTGCTTAGGCACACAGTGTAACCTGCTTCAATGACTTCTAGTGTTTTTAATGCCCCAGTTGAGATGACTGTGTATTACACCTGACTTCCCTCTTCTGTTTTGGGTTGCTGTTACTCTCCTGCCTTGTGCTGACCTGAGGTTTACTCCTATTTTCAAAGTGGCTTTGCGGGTTCAATGTGGGTAGACGAGCTTGTGGCCCACAAGGCAAGCAGAGATCTGGTAGATGTGGTTCCTTTCACCTCCACTGCACCTCAATTTCATGTATTTCTGGGGAGCTCCTGTCTCTGGAATGACCTTTGTTGGCAAAATTTTCTAGTGATTTATCTCATGCTCTATCTGTTTTCCTTGGATCATCCTCACCTCCATAGTGAGAAGAGGGAAAGCTATATAGTACATTATGGTTTTTTATTATTGAAGCATGTTGGTATTTATCTGTTTTCCTCATGTTAACATGAGAAGTAAAAAAAGGTATTTTTGCATCTTCTGAAAAACAATACCCTCCCCCCAAAAACCCCACCTATGTGGTTGCTTCAAAAACCTTTAAGTAAGAATTATTTAATGTAATCACCTTCTTTACAGATGATGACTTTGATCAGTTTGATAAGCCTGGTGCAGAAAGGTCTTGGAGAAGAAGAGCTGGAGATGACGACTGGGACAGGTACGTAGAATGTTTTCATGTTTAGTTTCTGTATACTGAATTACATTGCTCTGTTTTCCCATTCTGGCATTTTGGATTCTAACGTTGAGTAGCGCACATTTAGATACTAAGGAAGATGTTGGTTTTATGCATGTGTCAGCCAATGTTAGATTGTGCCAAACATATACTTGCCTTGATGAATATAGAGAGTACTATGAAGAGATATCATTTAAAATTGGATAAATACAAAGTATTTGTGGTTTGTAATTAACTTTGCAATTAATGTGCTGGTTTTCCCTTTAAATATTTAGTAGATCTCGGTGGTTTAAACAGATTTTTGCTAGTACTTGAATTTGCCGAACTTAACTTTTTTTTTTTTAAATTGACGTTTAAATTCTTATCCTCAAACTCTTACTTCAGTTTTACATTGGGGAAGAGTAATGGAGCTTAAGTATGGGCTTCTGTTGAAAAATACGACTGTTGTAAAGATTTAGAAGTATGTGTTAACTTGGTTATTTTGAGGGAGAAAAAGAACATGTTTTTTTACTTGAAGGTGCTCTAACTGGGAAAGACTTGAATCTAGCTGCTGGCTAGACTTGTCTATTCTTTTGGGGAGAAAATTTTTCACTTTTTAATGATTCCTTTTTAGTAATAAAGAGACTTGTTCAGACTTTGCCAGTGATTTTCACTGTAAAAAGGAGAAAAAACCATTCCAAGTAGATTTTTGTCTTTTCTAATAATCATTCAAGTGATTGTAGTAAACAAATTTTACTCCAAGTAGTTTTTCACTGAGTTGAGCCCTTGGAGTGAATCAGCTACTCTAACGCCTCTGGAATGATGATATATGTAGTTTCCTCTTCCATGCTAGGTTAAGTGGGTAGTTTTCACTGCTCTAGGAGGTGAGTAAGAGTGAATAAGGAATTTGGACAATAGCTTCAGTATACAGTGTTCTGCTGTATGCTGGTGAGGGGTGTCTGCTTTCTGTCAAGCTAGCACAGCTCTTTGTGGGTTGGATGGTAAACTGCATCAAGGAACTGATCTGGTTTGAGAGTGTAATTAAAATAACTTGTTCAGGCAGGGTCACTGTACCATGCTGCCTCCCAGCCCCAGCTCTGGGTATTCAGAAATACTGAAGCCAATATTACAGGCAAAATGCTTTGTATTAGAATATTTTCTGAACTTTTTGCCTTTGCTGACTTCATGGTATTAATAGGTGGGCTCTTAGATGCTGGCTGGTCACGTTTGGTTTTAGCTGTCCTATTTTTATTGCTTCAGAAAATTTGGAAGAGTCAAACAGCTGTTGTATCAGAAGTTGTAAGCTTATTGCCAATGGTGAGCTCCATGTGGCATAGTTATTTTTACAGGACTTGAGAAAGGTTATAGAGTATTTTTGCTAAGCTGAGACTTTGAAGCACACAAGGATTCAGTTTTAAAAAAAAGTTTTTGTTTGTGTTTTTTATTAGCTGCATATAATTTGAGATAGATGATCAAAAATCATATTGTTCGTTCTTTAGTGAAATTGTAAGGGAAGTGGTTTCAGGTGCAGTGCTGGAGATTCCAGAGTTTCATCTTGCTGATCATTTCAGAAAATGTTTTTTTTACAACTGTATCTAATAGAATATTATTTTATTTGAATGTGTTGGAATTTTATGATTTTTTTAATTATTATTTTTAATTCTTTTAGATTGCGAAGCTGTCTTTGGGAGTGTTAAGTACTATGGCTGTCTGGGCAATTACAAATGCTGTACATGGATATATTGTTGCCTAATATAATTGCTTGAATTTTTTTAACTACTGGCCTAATTCAGTACAGGACACAGTTTTGTGAAGGTGGAAAAAAGCCTGAATGAACCCAGTAGACTTTTAATCCTTCATGCTTTGTTTTGCAACCTAAATCACTTTTTTTTGTGGGGGAGGGTGAAGGGGTTATGCTGTTAGTCATACGTCTTGATCAACCATCAACTCTTGCAGTGTTGCTACTTAACTGAGTCCCATCCCCCAGTCATTTAAATAATTTTGAATTTCCAGATCTCTTCCCTTTCTCAAACACTGGAGGGTGATAACTGAGAGTTGGCAGGCCACTGCTATTTGGGAGTACAAATGTAACATTGTTCTTGGAGAATTTTTCCCATTACATTTTTTTACAAATTCTTTTCCTGAAACACTTGTGTCCTTGCTACTGCTCGTGTTTAATGAGGCATGCTCATGAAATTGGAGGCCAGAAAGGTCCAGTCTGACGTCTTTATCACGGGCTGTTAATTTATACATTTATCTCTAAGTAGCCTAAAGCGTGGCTTTGGGAAAAACATGCAGTTCTGGTGCTATGCTGTGAGATGACAGGGCTGATTTAGTAGTTGACTTTTGCTGAAATTCGCTTGCTCTGACCCTTCTCTGAGATTATTCATTTCTCTACACTGGCAGAAAACTTTCCACTTTTTGTTGTCTGTCTTTATTATCTCTTGCTCATTTGGTGAGCTGAATTTATTCAGTGAGGGGAATGTTGAGTATTGGAAGTTGGGGAAGAGGAGGAAATGGGTTCGTCTCTTGTGAGAGCAGGGAACTCTTAGATTATCTTAACCCTAATTTCCTAGAATTGTGATTTGGAAAATCCTTTGTGTCTTGATAATGAGGGTGAGTTGCCTTCGAACTATCAGAGATGTGTACTTTTATTCCAGTTTAATGTATTTTATGTGGCTTTGTGTGATATCACATTGCAACCATTCATTTTTGTCTGTTATTCTCAGCTAGCCTAAGATCTTTTAGTATCTGGCTTGTTGCGTTTTTTTTCTAAATAGTTAGATCTGGTAATTCTGGTCCCTCCTCTTCAGATTTGGCTATTTTAAAAGAAGCTTGAGAGAGCCTGCATAGTAAAGTGGACCTTCTCACTGTTATTATGTTTATTCAAAAAGTTACTAACGGTAATTTTTCTTCTTTTAATTTATCAATGAAAATATTGAATGACGCTGAATGTTTTAATAGGTTTTGAGAGGCGTTCTGTGAAACACTTTAGTTTCTGTTCTGAGCTTCATTTATGTGCTAGTGCTATTTTTTTTGACTGTCGTGTAATAAGCCAAAGCTTTTAAAAATCTAGAATACATATGCAATTACTTCTATTGACCAAATGTTTAATATTTTTTTAAAGAATGTTGTTGTTTAACCCCAGCCAGCAACTAAGCACCACGCAGCTGCTCTATCACTCCCCCCCTGCGCAGGTAGACAGGGGAGAGAAAATATAACAAAAGGCTCACGGGTTGAGATAAGGACAGAGAGAGATCACTCGACTGATTACCCTCACGGGCAAAACAGACTCAACTTGGGGAAAATTAACTTAATTTATTGCTAATCAAAGCAGAGTAGTGTAATGAGAAATAAATCCAAATCTTAAAACACCTTCCCCCCACCCCTTCCTTCTTCCCAGGCACAGCTTCACTCCTGAATTCTCTACCTCCTCCCCCTCAGCAGCACAGGGGGACGGGGAATGGGGGTTGTGGTCAGTTCATCACACCTTGTCTCTGCTGCTCCTTCCTCCTCAGGGGCAGGACTCCTCACTCTTCCCCTGCTCTGGTGTGGGCTCCCTCCCACGGGAGACAGTTCTCCATGAACTTCTCCATCGTGAGTCCTTCCCACGGGCTGCAGTTCTTCATGAACTGTTCCAGTGTGGGTCCCTTCCACGGGCTGCAGTCCTTCAGGCACAGACTGCTCCAGCTTGGGTCCCCCGCAGGGTCACAAGTCCTGCCAGAAAACCTGCTCCAGCGTGGGCTCCTCTCTCCATGGGTCCACAGGTCCTGCCAGGAGCCTGCTCCAGCGCGGGCTTCCCACAGGGTCACAGCCTCCTTCGGGCACCCAGCTGCTCCGGCATGGGGTCCTCCCCAGGCTGCAGGTGGAGATCTGCTCCCCCGTGGACCTCCCTGGGCTGCAGGGGGACAGCCTGCCTCACCATGGTCTTCCCCACGGGCTGCAGGGGAATCTCTGCTCCGGCGCCTGGAGCACCTCCTCCTCCTCCTTCTGCACTGACCTTGGGGTCTGCAGGGTTGTTTGCCTTACCGTGTTCTCACTCCTCTCTCCGGCTGCAGTTTCTGTGCCAGATCAAGTTTTTTTCCCTTAAACATGTTACCAAGAGGTGCTACTGCTGTTGCTGATGGGCTCGGCCTTGGCCAGCGGTGGGTCTGTCTTGGAGCCAGCTGGCCTTGGCTCTGTCGGACATAGGGGAAGCTTCTAGCAGCTTCTCACAGAAGCCACCCCTGTAGCCCCTCTGCTACCAAAACCTTGCCATGCAAACCCAATGCAAAGAATCACACTGAGGATGTTTTTTAGTAATGTGTTGAATAGCCCTAACTATGTTTAGATAATTAATTTAATCTTTCACTTTCTTTTCCATTCCTTTTTGATCTGAATTTCCTACTACCTGCGCTTGCTTTTAGTCTTCAAATGCTACTATAAAACGTGCTCTTGCTGTCTTTTGGAATTTCTCTAGTGTTGTCTTGTTAAAAGCTGTCAGTGGTGGACCATAGTGCTCAGAAATATTTTCAAATCTTCTGGTGCTTTTGTCAGATTAATGGCAGCTGAAGAGATCAGTGACTTTTTCCTACTTCAGTTTTGGCTCTAAATTCTTCTGAAACCATTTCTGTTGTGTAGAGCTTTCCGTCTCTGAAATAAAGGGCTTAAATCCTAGTCAGTTTGCTCTTTGGAATGTATGATAAGTCTTATGTCCCAATTTTTGTTTAATATTGCAGGGAGCACAAAAGAACTGCTGTTCGTTAATGTTCAGTCATTCCTAGAACTGCTTGAGATCAGTAACTATGGACAAATACTGTGTACTGATGATAACATCCTCTTTAGGGCTGATTTGGAATATCATCTGTTCTCTTGTAGCCCACAAGATTTTTATTCCCTGCCTCCACTATCTGTACAGTAACCAGCTCTGAAAGAGATGTATCCATCTTCAAAACCAACTTTTAGCACTGATTTATATCATGGAATTACCTTCCCCATTTTCAAGTATTTGCTATATAGTCTCAAGGAGCTCTTACACATACTCCCATTCTGTTCATATAGCCCATTCTCACTTTGGGATATTTCATTTTATGTAGTATCTAAGCATAGGTTTTTGTTTTTGTTTTTAAGGTGTGCAGGTAGAAATAGATTCACATTCTTGAATTACAGCTCATATTTCAAATCACTGTCATCTCGTTTTAGTATTGGGACATGCATGTTCTAATATGGGCATTTGTCAGTAATAAGTGTTTTTTATAGAAGGGGAATCCATTTATTCCTGTCACTAGATAACTCTTTCACTGAAGGAAGAATGAGATTAAGCAGTTGTCCTGAGGTTTACTGATCTGGACTGTAGTTCTTTGTGTTGCATCCTGCTAATGGGACAGATGCTATGTGATGGCAGTAGTTTTTGTAAGCCAGGTATTTCTATGCTTCCTGAATTCTTAGCCACACTTACCAAGATAGTGAGACATGCATTGGATTTTGTCATCCTACAAAAGTCTGTTTGACCTTACCCTCAACTTGAGGAGGAGGGAATAAAGTATTAATGAAAGCTCTAGGCCTAAGTGGCTCCCAAGCCAGCTGGCCTCCCGGTGCCTTCTTGCTGAAGTGCAGCTTGGGCCACGTAGTGGCCTGTAGACTGAATCTTGCCCACAGGACATTACTGTCTCACTTGCTTCTTCCCTGGGGAGGTGAGAAACAGCAGTTTGGACAATACGCCCAAATGGCCTTGAAGTGAAGGATGTAGCGTGGGGACCTAGCTAACTGTGTTTTAAATGCCTGCGCTTTGTCTAGGTTTATGTGCTGTGTTATAGTGGGACGGATGCAGAAAGGACAGCATATGAAAATGAGATGACTGCACAGCAACAGTCTTAATATGTATGGTCTGTTGTTTCATTTGAAATATGTATCTCCTTTTTCAAGTTGCTGAATGCGTTGCTGAAAGGAAAGCCTTGTGCAGACTTAGCGACAATTCTCTTCAAGTTAGTTTTTTAAGGCGTAAACCCTATATGGTGTTTGTTTCTGTTTTCTAAGGTACAACTTGTTAAATTTGTTAATGTTTTCCAGTGAACTTGATGATGACTTGCTTGGAGAGGATTTGCTAACTGGCAAAAAGGTAAGAGGTGTGCATTAAAGTGAATTGTTACAGATATTAAAATGTGATTGTTGTTCAACTTACCCACTCCAGTTGTTTGGTATGGCCTTTTATGTATTTTACGGTCACCTCCCTAAAGCCTGACAGCCGCAGGTACCTGACATCTGCCCTGTTGCCAGAGCACTCTGCACCCAGAGCTCTGTTTCCTTTTGTGAAGTACCTCCAAGTGTGGGTTTTTAAAATGCAACTTTTAGAATTTTTTTTCCCGAGATAGCATTTTGTCTCATAACACTCAATTTAAAAAGACAGTTCTCAAAATCAGTTTCTCTGTACCTCACATTGCTTTAACAATTAAAAAAAAACAAAACACCCCCCACCCCCCCTAGTTATGCCTCCGGAGTGCTGATTAGCCTTCTAAAGAATTCACTTCAACTGCCAGTTTCCTGGCTATTAAAAGTTACTCATCAAAATAACAGCAGTATTTACCAGACAGTAAATAAAAAAGCAGTCAGTGGTATCTATTAAAAATCCACTCATGGCACACAATCCACTACTACTTTGTCTGATGCGTAGGCAGAGGATTTCCCCTTTACAGCGAGGGAAGAATATGGGAGCAGCTAGCATTGGAGAACATAAACTAGTCCCCCCATCTGCTGTAGACTACTCACTCTGATACCTATTTCCAAAATTGAACTCTCAGAAAAGAAGTAAATGTATGTTCGGATTTGCCAGATATCTGCAGGAGAAGGCAGGGCTCCTGTTTGGGAAATCAGAACTGGCTAGTCACCTCTCTATCCACTTTATCTGCTAAATCAATTAATTTAGAAAATAGTTTTTAAAAATTTAGTTGGAGATGAATAGGTTTGTTAAGAAACCCAGATCTAGTAAAAGTTGAGTTTCAATTGATCTAGTTTTTTATAATCACAATCTAAATGTTGGAACTTAGCTTCTTGAAATTATTCTGTAAGTAATCCCTATTAAAGGTAGGAAGTTCCTTTGTCTCATGTACTGGTTTAAAAAAATAAAATAAAATTCCAGGAGGATAGGGATTGTAGATGTGTGTTACGTAGTTATCAAAAATATAAGCAGTTAACATTGCATACATCTTTATAGTTGAAATGTGGGTTGAGAAAGCTACTTATTTTAAAAAGAGAAAAAAAATTATCTGTGTGAATACTAAGCAATACTAGATTTCACCACTGTATTATGTGTTCTTGTGCTTTCTCTATTCTTGTTTTCAGTTTGCCATGCTACAGGGCTCTGAGCAGTATCTGTGGGTATGGACTCATGGTGGAGTAATAATAGATTTCCCATGAAGTTTTCCCTGAGCTATTTCGGCTAAACTTGCATCTACTTAACCTTATCCCAGTACTTCTAGATAAATCTACCCTTGTATAACCTTTCTGCCCCTGTTACTTTAGAGGATGGAAATAATGTTGCTGAGCAAAACTGCAGGTATCTCTTCCTAGTGGGTAATTTAGAGAAAAAAAAAAAAAAAGGATAAATGAAACAACTGAAAGTATGGTAGGCAAATTAGGAGGATTCAGAAAAGGCACAATATTTTCTTCTCTCTTTTTTTCACTTACAAACTAATTATGGTTTTTCAGTTTTCTTGATATCATTATATCCTTTCATCCAGTCTCCTAAGTACCTCTGCTCTCTAGAAACAGCAGTAACTTAGTGGATTTTCTTGACTTGCCTAATGCATCAAGGTTGCAAGGCAGTGTACTAAAGCTAAACTTTCTTTCTCCCTGGTATTTCTTGAGTGAGTTGTGATCTTTGGCTATATTTGAGAACGCATCAGTGAAAAGCGTTGACAGCTAGGCAAATTTGAGTTTTGTAAATTTCCATAAGACTGTCAAACATTTATTTTCAGATTTGTTGTCTTGTGTAGCATATTTTTTTCTCATCAAATTAGGTAATTTCATTGAAGATATGGTCTTAGTCTGAGATGCGTTCTTAATAAAAAAAACTTAGTGTTCAGAAGGTTCAATAGTTTCAGTACCTAGTTACTAAAAGTTTATATCCTTTTTTATGTTCATGATTGACTTTTTCTGAAACCTAGAATCAGTCAGACTTGTCAGATGAAGAGCTGAATGATGATCTTCTGCAAAGTGACAACGAAGAGGAACAAGAATTTCGGTATCTCTTTTCTAAATCTTGTGTTTTGGATAACTCAAAGCTATTAATGACTACTACTACTGATAGCTAATAACTACTAAACTGAAGTTATTGGTATATACTTAAAATAGCCCTGCTTTTTACCTAGCCAGCTACTTAATGATGTATATATAATGTGTTTAGTAGCATTGTTAGCTTTTCAGTAAAATGGTGTTTTGTTTATTTGAATCTGGTAAGTTTAACTCAAATCTATTAAAAAAAATTATAAAGAAGAAACAGCATCATCTCCTGTGCATTTAGAATTATTTATAAATAGTTAGTTCTGTGCCTTCTTGGTATCGTTGTAGGCTTCCTTCTCCTGTAAAGTCCTTTTCTTCCATCTTTCTTTTAAAAATATACCTTGCCTCATAAGACCCTGAGGAGGGGAGCTTCATAGTTTGTAAGGCTTGATTTGTGGCTTAAATATTTGTGTACAATTACGCAGCAAAAAAATTTGTACTGGGTTTATAGGCTAGGCTTGAGCAGGTAATTCCATGGGAGTTTACTGAGGATCCTGCCCTGTGAATACTCTGTGGTGATACAGCTCCACAACTGAATTATGGGCATTACAAGTCAAAATGAGTGTCTTGACATTTTTACTTTTCAAGCTGGACTGCAGGGGGAAGGAAGATACTTGTGATGCAGAAGTGATGCAGTACCACTGCTGCTTTTAATGGCCTGTGTGTTTTGCCATCTTTTCCTTTATTTGTTGTGTACTGTGCAGGCATGTCATCTAAGGGGTATGAAATATATATATATATGTTGCTCTGAGATCTCCTTTCTGTCCTTGGCTGGAATTAGGATGAGTCCTGTCCCTGTGTTGGGTTGATGAGAGTGTGGTGAAATACCTCAGACCATCAATGTCTCCATTGGCTGCCGTTTTCCTCCATGGAGGAGTAAGGGTTGGACTGTTCCCTTCAAAATGGGGAATCCCAGTTACAGTCCTTGCTCTTTCTTCTCTGGATTTCCTCCTTATGAGCCCTGGGTGGCAGGGGTGGCAATGTGGTTGCACGAGTGATGAAAAAGTATCAGTGGAAGCAGGTTTCTGTAGACAAGCCTTGATTTTTAGCAGTTTTATTGCCAGAGAGTGACAGCCTTGCTCCACTCCTTTCTCTTCTCCCTCTATTTCCATTCAAACTCATTTATACCTCTCTAGTTTGGAGGATAATGATAATCCTGCATAATGTCTTCATTTTCATTTTAAATCTTCTCCGTCTTATAGATGCAAATAATGCAAAGCTGCCTGGGTCTTGTTCCCCCAAACTTAGGAAAATAGTGAATAATAGGAATGTAATTTAAAAAAACAAACCAACTGTTTTCCTTGTACTTGGAGCCCTCAAATCAAGAAGAGCTTTTTACCCCTGCTTTTCTAACTAGTCTGTAGTTGGTTAGTTGCTCTTTTATGTGTTGATGGCACTAGCTATTGTAAACAGTGTCATCTGGAGGAAAAGCAAAACTCAGAATTCAGACTTGCCAGTTTTTGTATGGATTGTTTTTTTTCATTGTCTGTGCCAGTGCTGTTACTAAGTTAGAGTAAGTCTTAGGCATTTGAATGACAATTCCTGACTATATATGTTACATTATTTTAAGTAGAATATTAAGCCGGTCATAAATGTAAGTTTGAAATCAAGATAATCAAGAAGGAATAATATTAATACATATAATAAAAATAATTTACTAGAGTATTCTGAAAGATTGGGAAAGCAGATGCAGTTATATTAATTTTGTGTATTTTTTGTTAGTCTTGGAATTAAAATTGAATGCAGTCTGCTTTGGTTATCAAGCAGGACTTTTGCCAGTTTGACCTGCTAAACCATCTGGTTGGTTTGATTCCCCTGTCAAATAGCCTGCAGCCCGTGATAAGCTGCAGTACAGTATGCATTATGAGAATATGGCATGGAGTCAAATAGCGTGTGAGGTATAATTTTATCCACCAACTTAGAGAATTTGTATTTGTTGGCTTTGTTTTGCTAAGTCTTTGTGAGTAGTTGACTGTTATGCTTCAACCTCTGAATTTCCCCCCCCCCCCCCTTATACCATAGTTCTCAAGGTGTCACAGTTAGCCTCAATGCTACATCTGGCATACTTACATCATACGAACTATCTGAGACCATCAACGATCCATCAATAGAACATGAGTCTGAGTATGACCAAGGGGAAGATGAAATTGTTTATGACAAATCTGAAGCACCTGAAGTATATGCTTCAGAGTATGCAGAGGAAGGACATTATGAAGGCAATGATCCTGAACTGACAGAAGACCAAATAGAATATGGAGAAGAGCCTGGAGAAGAAGATGAAGTGCTAGACCTTGAAATCAATGAACCCCTAGATGAATTTCCAGTGAGTTTCTTTCTATTGTAACTTCAAAGATAACATTGCTTCATGTGCATAGGGTTTTAGACTGATTTGAAATCTGTTTACCTCCCTAGGGAGGAGGGGAAATTAGACCTATTATCACTGTCTGCCAGTTTCTTTATCTAGGCTGTGACAAAGTTTGTGTTGACAGCTTGTTTGGCGGTAGGTAATGCTCCTTTGTCATGCTGGAAGGCAGTTGAGAATCATGACCTTGAGGATTGTATCCTTAAGGAAGAAAACAGCTTTGTGTGGTGGAGATACACTGCCAATTGTTAGAAGTACTTAATGCAAAAGCTTTTATCCAGGCTTTAGACAAGATCTGATAAAGTCCTTCGAAGGTGAAAAGATTATTGACCTGCTAAAGACATCTTTAAGGTGCTAATATCCCAAAGTGATTGATGTCCTGCTTGTTCATCCTTTTTGTAACTGAGAACTGTCTAAACCTGAATAAAGAGATTGGAGGTTAGTTCAGAAAATGTCACCTGCATAATTCAATATAATTTAAGCAGCGTATTAGACAACATGCACTGGCTTTAATTGCTAGTGAAATGATTTAATCTTAATTAAAACTGTATGTGATCAGTGAGGTGTTTTAAAATACAAGCAAACTTACTTAAGAAAGGTTTTGCTCTTGTTTTATGTTCATAATTGTTCAGAATTGAACTCATTCATGTGTAAGCACTTGCAGAATGTTTTAAGAATGTTTGTATTTTTGATGGGGTAAAATCTGATGTTAATGTATATGTGCTATAGATGCATGTTTCCTCTGGTAAGAAAGTACTGCAGTGTTTGCTTCATGAATTTGTAATCAAAGCATGTAGAAGTACAGAAGTAGATGGGGCAAACAGTAGTACACGGGATCTTCATGATGACATTGCTAGGGTCTGAATGAAAACTGTTCTGGTTATGTTTTTGATAATATTGAAATTATTGTCTAGTTAAAAAGCCCTGCTAATCATACCTTATATGATATGTCACTTATAATTGACAGTTCTGATAGATACAGTACTTCTCGTTCTGGAAACTGTAACAGTGTGTACAGACCCCCATCTCTTAACATGTTTGTGATTCGGTAAAGTTGGCATATGTCATTTCACCTTCACGTGTTACTGCCTTAGGATGAAGATTACATGCAATCATATAGTGAGCAAGCAATGGAAGAACAAGAAGAATATACAGCTGATGAGGACCTGGAAGAATCCCAGACGATGACAAATGAATCAGAAGAGGTATGTTGTGAATTTAATGGAAACTTAAAATAACTAGTTGTTTCAGAATTTGAATTTGTAGAATTGTCCATATTGCTGGGTAAGAACTGATGCATCTTTGCAAATGTTTAATTATTGGTGGTATTACTCTTTGTTTAAGATGAATTGTGATAACATCTATATTGTCAGATACATCAGATCTCCTCTCTGCCTTGGGATAAAAATTGCGATGGAGAGCTCAAAATATCCATATTTAATCTTAGTTTCAACTTCAGAAACTTCAGGGGCCCTTTTGGGTAGGAGAATGATAGTAATCCTGCATGCTGTCTGTTAAATCTCTAACAGTTATGGTGCATCACTTTCCAGATGGATAATTTGTTGCTGTTGGGGAGTGTAGGTACAGTTCTTGGGTATCCCACTTTGAGGAGGAGCATGAGCGTGGGAGGTTCTGTACGTTAGAAAGGCAAAGGTCAGATTGAGTGTTTTTCTGAAAGAAGTTGTGTTGGGACTGAAATTTCTGTGAAGCTTATCCTAATTCTTTGATTAGGAAAAAGGATGAGTTCGTTCATTTGCAGGAAGAAAGCTTATGCCAAAAACTGTCAAGTATACTGGTTATAGCCTGGAACAGTGGTATTGTATCTGTTACTAATTTGCAGCAAGTTTTTGATATAGGATTCTTTTCCTTTCCCCACCAGGAATCTGCTTTAATATTACTTCTATTCCAGTTCTTAATTAAATAGGATTGAGTGGATTACCTGCTGAGAAGTGTAGTCAGAGTGTGTTCCCTCTTTGGAGCTTTAACTCATCAGGAAATGAATTCCTCAAAGACACAGCAGCGTCATTCTATGAAGTTCTAACAAGTGGGTGTGCTGTGATGCTCTAGTTGTATCAAACTTCTTATAATAAAACAACATTCTTTGGTAGGTGAAGAGAGATGCATTGAAAGGGGCCGCCTGCATTGTTCAGTCTTCCCTGTTGCAAGCATGACATCTTACACCAAATAGACCTTAACGTAGTTAATTTCTTGCTTCCTAAGTATTAGATCTACCCTTCCAAAGAACTGTGAAACACTTAAAACACTGTATTCATTCACTGGATTATATACACTTTCCTTCTGGTGTTTTAAAAGCAGACTGATGCATTTGTGTTATCTGCAGCCACAGACTGTATGAGATGATGAAAGCACTGCACATCGTATAAAATTTAAGTACGTAGCTGGGATTCACTGTAAAACTTATGGCTTTAAAAAAGCACAGCTTCATTTTTAGACTATGAATTTGTGAGAATTCTGTAATAATCATATTGTTTAAATTTGTGCAATTCAGAATTAAATTCCTTTCATTCAAAAGATAACATTAATGCAAGTGTTTAATTGATTTTAGTAGAGCTTTTAGAGAATTTGTTCATCATGAATGTGACTGTTCTGGCCACATGTTTATTCAGTTAATCTACATTCTGATGGTTTCCAGATTGCCGCAGGTTGCTTGTTTCCAAAATATATACCAAAATAAATACCATCTTTTTATTCCTTTATTATTTAATTTGTAGCTTATTTACATTTGTCAGTAGGCTCACAACTGCACTTTTCAAATGAGAATACCACCAGGAGAGGTAACTTTGTAGAGTATGCACTTCTGTTTATTACATGGTTAGATGCATACCTCCAGCTCTGGATAGTTTTGTTCTTTATTCAAGTGTTACATAACAGCACTCCTCCTTAAATCTCATAACGTTCACTGCTTGTAAACAAGGGTAATTGTTGGCATTCTTCTGTAGAAAATGCAACACAAAAATGGAACTGCAATAGATGTGGTACAAATAAACAGCATTATTATTTCTTGATTGAAATTTGGCATCTGAATAATTGAGAGCAAGCTGATAGAGAAAAGTGTTTGGCAGTGTTGTGTTTTAAGCAGTTTCCACATTAAAACCAAATAGAGCCTCTTCTTATATTGCATGAAGAAATTTTGTAAACCAAGAGAAAAGCTGACTGGCTGGGGAATTGGAACATGATGAGAGGAAACTGGTGAATAAGGGAAGTGAAGACACCTGTTAAGAGTAGCACTCAGGTGGGAGGTGTGAGGAAGAGGCAGGAAAAGTTTGTCCTTGGCCAGACCAGGCTCAAGGCATGCTTTTTCACTTGGTATTTAATTTGAAACAGTGCCTAGAACTTGGATTTTGAATAAATAACACTCTTGGGGCTTCCTTGAAAAACGTAGCAGTGCTTCAGAAAATATTTTTGCCTTCCTAAGGTATGAAGCAAAACCCAATACCCAGAAGTTTCAGCAGCTACTAGGTTTGGTAAAACTGTTGGTTACATGAGTTATCATGTGCTAAATATTTTTAGAGGAATAATATCACTAATTACTTCTGCGAAATGTTCATAAAAATGTAACCTCCTGAAATTAGAATTCGTAATTTCTTTGTTTTATATTGGAACTAATCTCCTGTGAAGTCTACGATAGGGGGTTTCTCATTGCATAAATTTAAACCATGTCTTGGTTATGCTGATAAGAAATGATGAGGACTTTAATCAAGAAAACATTTCATGAAGAAGTGCTGCATACTGCTTTTCTTTTGATAGAATACAGACTTGGAAAAAAAAAAAGAACAATGTGTCTGTTGAATTGTTCCATCTATGTTTAGCCAAAAGTTATGCATTTTAGTTCTTTTGTTAAAGTTTGAAGACATTACCTGTCAGCCTGGAGGAAAATCATTAAAAGAGCGTAAATCAAAACAGCCAAGTTTTAAACATATTTAGAAGCTCTTAGGTTTGTTTTTTATTCCCATTTTTCATCTGTGAAGTGGAGGTGCCCTTGGAATAGGTGTAAGATCCTCTTATCTGCTGTCTGTTATTTCTTGATCCCTTAGGATTGAGCAATTTCTGCTGCTTCAGTGTTAGCCTCCAGTAGAAGCCTCCACTGCTTATTTTCTAGCTAGTTAAAAAAAGTTCTTTTTCACCTTCATAACATTTCATGTGGAAGGAATCTAGTTTAGCCTTTACAACGCTTACGTGTTTTCTGCATCTTGGCACTCTCTGGCACGAAGCTTTCCACAATGCTTGACAGTCCCATGTTTAGGAGGGTCCTGTGCTAAAATCACTGTTTATCGTGCTGACTAGTGTTTTCTTCTGCTTTCCTTGGGCCATGTCTGTTATCAGTCCTGCAGCTGCATGGTAAGCTGTTCAGGGCAGGAGCACTCACTCTTGCTCCATAGCAGACCATAACTCAGCGTGGGGAGTTCTGGTCAATGACTGGGATTTATGGCATGATTATTTAATGAAGATGGCAGAAAACTCTCACCTTGTGATAGAAGAAAGGTCATTATTTTTCTTTGTAAGGAAAAGTCAGCAAAGCTCTTTGGTAGCTTTGTGCAAGGTGTCATAATGGGAAATGTTAAGCTCCCTTTGAGGAGAGCGGCTAAGAAGCCTTGGCTGGCTAGTCCAGTCAAGTGACCTCAAGTGGCTGTTCAAGGATTGTTTATGTATATGCAGAGATATTCATGATTAGTAAGTATTAAATAGAATCCTGTAAGTACTAGTATGTATTAATTTTATGTCTGCACTTGTGTCTTTTCCTGTATAACTTCTTTTGAAACATAGAATCCATTCATATACTGTAATCTTGGCAAAACAACTCATCCTGTTAGGCTGGAAGCTGGAAAAGATGATCTAAAGAAGTCTTGCATGCTACAACTATTGAACAGATTGCGGGGGAAGGGTATATGCTCCTACACAGCTCAGATAACCTTTCCTGGAGCTATATGTAGAGAACATATGGTTGGCTGTCAGACATGTTTGTGTCTCCATCGCAACTAATATAAATCCCTCAATAATACGTGTAATCAGACTTGGACATGGGTCAGTTAGCATTCTCGAGCACTGCCTTTCCTTGGTGCCTGCTTTTTCATTAGCTCCTTTGATTTTTTTTTTTTGTCTTTGATATTTAACGCTTGTACGTCTGTTGTTTGTTAATAGGTGGCATGAGCATTATACTGATCAATAAAGTGAGTTAGACCCAGAAGACTACAAAATCGGTATAAGTGGCTAAGAATAGAATAGTGCTGGTCTAGAAAAGTTTGAGAATGTTTTTTATTGTTGCATGGGAAAGTAGTTGTCCTGTAGTCTGTTACAGCTTGCGCTTTTTTTTTTTTGTAGAATTGATTTTTTTTTTTCCCCCAAAATGAATAATTATCAAAAGGCAACAGAGTTTCCACAGGTATTTTCTGTAGCTTTCGTTAAAGCATTGCAAAATTTTTCAGGACAATGCAGACTGCATTAACTATTCTAGTCCTGATTCTGCAGTCTGAGCCACACATAGAGCATTGCACAAGTAAGTTTTGCACTCACAGATGGGATCACATGACTGAGACCAGTCTTTGATGAATAAAAACTGGAATTCCAATGTTGCTTTTAAGGGATGTGGACATAGTGAGTGGATGTGATTGGGATTTATGCTCTGAAGTAGAGCAGGAGGCCCAGTGTAGTGAGAGAGCACATCTGGCAAAACAGCCACTCCAGTTTTGACATCCAAATACTGATCCTGAAGGGAAGGTTTTTAAAGACAAGCATTGAGACCGTAAATTTATGGGGTTTATGATATTTAAAAACATAGATTTGATAGAGATATTGCTACTCCTTTCTCTCTTGGGATTCCCTCTTTTGAAAGTAAAATGCTAACCCTTTCTCCCTTGTTTTTGTTTGTTTTTATTAAACCACGTTAGCATCTATTTCCTTGTTAACATCCCTCCTCTGTTCCATGAATCTCAACTGCCAGTCCTCAGAGGTGCTTTGATGATACATGGATATGTTAATCAGACCAGTTATGCTCAATTTGGGTTTGCTTTTGAGGTTTGGATTTCTTTCAGTCTTGAAGGAGTTTTTTAATTTATTTTATTTTTTGCCTGCTATCCTGTCTGTTGTTTTTAGCTGCATTTTTTGATATGATATAGTTGTTATATAAAAGTAAATAACTTTTTAAAATACAAGACTTAAAGCTTTTTGTGAACTTCAGCTATTCTCTTAGCTATATCTTAAAGCATTTTTGTGAGGTCAGTAAATGTAGTGCTTGAATGTTTGCCTGGAATGGATAAAACACATTCTGAGATAAGGAGATGATAAAATGAAAGTAACTTGGCATCAGTAGCTCATTAAAGCCAAGTAACTAAGTATACAGAACATGTATTCACCAGACTAACGTTGGAGTAGCTTTGAGCTTGAGTTCATATGGTTTGCTGTCTTTTTGAAGTGGAAACTGTCTTGCCTAGGTCCTGTCTCTGATCTTGCTTCCCATGTTTCTTTTTGGGTTTGGATGAAGTTTGGCTCCTGGATAAGGAAATTTGCAATCTCTTGCACCTTTTTGCCATTAATTCTTTTTCTTGATTTGTGACTTAGTATCTGTCCACCTGACTGACACACTTGCTGTACCTTTTTCATATTAATTACTGCACCAATCTGGTTAATTAGAAGATTAAACCATTTTTTGCATGTTATATTTCACTCATCTTTTAACTGTTCTCAAGCAACATAAAAGTTACGACGTATTTAGTGGCTTTGCAAAGAATTAAAATGCATGTGCAGTCGCTAAGAAATGAGCAAGTAGGCTTGTACAAGAAATAACCAAATACACAGTAACCAAATATTTTATGGAGAATCATACTATATCAGAGTACTTCTAATTTTCAACTCTAGAAATCAAATATAAATTGCGTAACATTCTGAACATTAATTTTATCATGCCAGCACAGGAAAATGAAATTGATTTTTTTTTTTAATTATTTTTTTTAATTATTTGAAGGGGAAGGATCCATTTTCATTTGGGACATTGTTTCATCTAAATAAATGTTCGCTGTTATAGAGAGAGCTGGAAAGTAAATGAGAACGAGGGAGTAGCATTCCCATATACAAATTCAGTATATTCAAATTTTATCCAATCCTGTTCTCCATTCTCTTTGTCAATTGCTAAATTAAAACTGGGAAGAATTGAAGGAGCAGAAAAAGTAAAGACAAGCACGGTTATACGTACCTAGAGGAATGAAATTGAGATATAAGGTTATCTGGTTTTGGTGGGTTTTGGTTTGGTTTGTGGGGTTTTTTGGGGGTTTGTTTTTTTTTTTTTTAACAACATGCTACTGCCTGTTGTTAACAAAAACAAATAATGATTTAATGTTTGTATTACTTGAATCTGGTAGTATCCCAGGTTTGCATCTTAGTTCAGTGATAAAATGTTGCTCTGTGTGCAAAAGCACCTACTAATCAGATGGTGGTTCTAACTGGAGTTTCCATATTCCCTTAAATATTGCAGCAAAATGTGTTTTCTCAATATGTTTTACCATATAATTTATTATATAATTCATATCTTTGTATTTTAAAACAAAAATCGCCAAGCTCTTAAGTGTTCACTGGGTTATGTATGAGAATAATGTATAATGCCAGCAAAATTTGTACAAAGGGACCTTTAAAGAAAGCTTTGTCTTTTGACACTCACTGATCACAAGAAAGTAGATTTTTCAGTTTGCATGTGCTCTGTATTTTGTGATTCAGGCAGCTATTGAATCTCTGGAACTTCAAGAAGAAACAAAAGAAGAATCTGATGAAGAGGAGGATGATGACGAAGAGTCTGGACGATTACGTTTCAAAACTGAACGGAAAGAAGGAACGATAATTAGGCTCTCAGATGTGACAAGAGAAAGGAGAAACATTCCAGAAACTTTGGGTGAGGTTTTGTGGCAATGGACTACTTTGAAGAGCTATAATAAAAGAAAGTGAAAGACAGGCTTGCCAAAACTTTTAGAGAAGAGTTTAATGACACAAGATAGAACAGTCGCCTTCTAACTTAGACTGACCTATATCCCAGTTGTCCAAAGTCGTATGCAGTCTGTTGTAGTATGTGTAGTGTCTGTCTCCTTGGGAATAATGTTTAAGCATATCATGTTTTCAAAACCAGTGCAATGTTTGTTCATTGAGACTGTTGTGGTGTCTTCAAAAGCTTTCCTGTTTTCAAGCAGCAGCTATCTGATCCGTGCTTCACTATGTATTGTGGTAGAATACATTTTAGTGAATTCGTTTGGACTTCTATCCTTGGAAGATTTTCAGTTGATAACACAAATCTTGTTACTTGCATTCTGCTGTGAAATACTTGCATGTTTGTTGTTTTCCCCCACGAACATAAGCATGCTGTGAACCTGTTGTTCCTACTGTTGCACTGGCCTTGAGAAATTGTAACTTGCTGAGGAGTGTGTTAGAAAAATGTGGAAAACCCTGTTTTCTGGGTTCAGCTTTTCTAACATGGAGCAATTTGGATCTCTTATCACCTTGATTCTTTAGGCAGTGTCTAAAAGGGTATATTTTCCTTGTATTTGAATAGCATAACCCAAGTGTGTTTGTTTCCTAGAAACACTGCTCCATGTAGCTAATGAATTTGCCACTGCTAGTTCAGAAGCAGCAGCAATTTGCAACTTTCTTGCAGCTGCTCTGTTTTAGTCTAGAAATAAAATCACATTGGTTTATGATTTGAGAGTTAACTTCAAGACCCCTCATGTGCCCTGTGTACTGAAGTATCTGCTACTGGTGTTGTACCTGCCCCGCTGGGAATAACTATATTGTTTCTTCATGTTGGCCTTACGGTAATAATAATAAATTATAATAATAAAAAGTCAAATTAAAAAGGTGATATTAGGGAGATGGGCAGAAATTGTTTTGCTTTCAGAAAGGTATACCATTTTCATAGTTTTGCTACTGAACCAAAATACCAATTCAAACTATGGAGAAGCAGCCCTGATCTTTTGAAGGCAATCAAGATATGCAAGAGAGGTGAACTGGTAATGAAGGCAAATTGTCAGAATACTGTTGGCTAATTGTCAGATACCACTGGGAGAAGATGTATGTTTTGATGATACTTCAAGTTTTGCCAGACTGTAGGGATGGATTCATCACACAGGACTGCTTTAAGATGGATGCCATGCAGCATGAGCTTGGAAGCTGGGTGCTTCTGCTTTCTTTCCAGATGAGTCAGTGTCTTTGGGTGTTTTGGAATTATGTTCCCAGAGCACATACCTAGATTGCTAGAACTCATCCTGATGAAATGTTCCTCTTACCTTAAAAGCCTTCCTCTGCAAAGGATGCTAGTTGTAAGGAATTTTCTTGAGTTGCATAGTCCAATTCTTTAATTTGGTTGCAAGGAATTTGGGCTTTTACTATGCCTGCAAAAACAGAGAAGCCTTAATTCTATAACAGAGGTGTTGCAGCTGAGAGGACTTGTTCATGAGCAGCAAGGAGTCAGCTGCAAAGGCTGAACCAGACTTTCACAGTGGTATTCATGCAGGCCATGTCGTGATGTGCGATGTCAGTGCATGATTTTGAATCAAGATCTTTCTCACCTGTTGTTTATATTTAGCAAATAGCTGTTCTTACTTGCAATTTCAGGCAAAGTGTGTATTAAGGGCCTTTATTCAGCATTGTTTTAATAATCAGGAATTGATTCTGGTTAGAATAAGACTGAAGGGAATCCTCTAGAGGCACAGAGCAGTCTATATGGGCAAGGGATATTTTCGCTGAGGTGCATTCCAAGTGTGTTTTCAACCATAAGACCATATATTGACATACAACATACAGACCGTATCTTATTTATACAAATGGCGCTGGTGGCTTTACAAAACAGAGTATTTTAAAACCAGGAGTGCACTGGAATAGTTAAATCTCTGCACATAATTGCAAGGTAAATGACAATTGCATGCATTTTTGTATATCTGGATTTACTCTATAGTTTTATGTAAAAACAAGACCAGCCAATTAGAAAACCTGTAGTGGAGCTTGACTGTTAAAGGAACAGTGATTCGAATTAGACTTATTTTTAAGTGTCATTTTAAATTATTTGAGATGTAGCTTTGAGATAAAAGGAAAAGGTGATGCAAGTGTGGATGAATCTATAAAGTAAAAAGCCTGTTTAGAAACTGATCTTTGGCAAAAATACAATCTCGCCATTATGAAATGGTTTCTATTCATACCAGTTTTTCACGTTAGTTTGTTGATAAAGAGACCAAATGATTGACCATGTGGTGGAAAGTTAAACAGCAAAAAATACTTGTTTGCATATAAATATCTGCTTGCTTTTAACATTATAGAGCAATTTTTTACAGATGCTACTGGTTTAAAAATGAAACTTCATGGCAGAGCTACATCTCCTTACTTTAAAATCTGAACATAGTTGAGAAAACACTTAAAGAGGAATTAACATTTCAGTTGAAGTTACAAACGTAATTTCCATCCTGTCACATTTTGGTGACCTTTTGTGACAGCTTGTCTCTATTGGAGGAGTGCATTCTTGCTTGCTGATTAAAGGTGTCATTTGAAACCATTTTATTACCAGCAATAGTGAAATTAATCTTGACACTTTGAGACACTAGAAAAATAATTGCTGATTCACTGCATTAACTGTGTGTGTGAGAACTGTACAGTCAAGATGAGAATTAAGTGTGTGCTGGTGAAAAATATGTAAAAATCTATTCTCATGAATGTAGCTGAGATCTTTCCTAAACATTTCTTTATCCAAGGTAACATAAATAGTGGTTTTGAAAAGTTTAAAGGAGAGGTATTGTAGGACAACTATGCAATTGATTTCTAGAGTTACTATGTTTGTCATCTTTGATGAGAAATATATAACTTCTTTCAGTGCACGTAGCTGAAGTCTTCCCAGAGTTGGAATTGTGATTATGCTCTGGATTTGGTTACCCGTTAAGGAACGTAAAGAGGAGAAATGGCCTTGTTTCACATCACCAAACTGAAGTATTCCCTTTGTACCTAATTTAGAAAAAGAAAACAAAACCCTACACTTAGGCAGAGCCATTTGCAAAGTGATAACAAAGGTTATTGGATGTGGTAGTACTTTTTGTTATGTCCTGCTTAGTTGGTTTATGTTCACTCCGATAACTAGTTGCTGAGATTTCAGGCTAGACGAGGAAATTAAAATGAGTGGTTTTACTGTTGTCCTGTTGCAGTGTGTGCAGAAGCACATAGTATAATCAGGTTGCAAGTCTGCATGATGGGGAGAAAAAAAGTTAAAGGAGAACATCTGCTATCTCTCTCAATTTAGATATATATGCATATGAATATTTTTTTATAGCTGTTCTGGAATGTGATTTATGTTGTAAATCTCTGCATTATCCAGGATAGTAGGGATTCTGGGATTTTCAGACCCGGGGTTTTGAAATGCTGTTGCTGTCGGGGAGCAACTCAAGGCAGATGTAGCCGCAGAGACCTGTGGATTTTGGGATTTTCAAACCCGGGGATTTGAAATGCTGTTGCTCTCAGGGAGCAATTCAAGGCAGATGTAGCCGCAGAGACCTGTGCTTAGGGTTGGTGTAGGCAGGAGCTGGTGGCTGTGTGCTGCAGCAGCCTGCACACACTGTGCAGGGGGAGCAAGGCAGCATCCAGCCTGGCTCAGTGTATTTTGGTCACAACTCACACAAGCTCTTAGCCAGGGAAAAGCAGTGGGACTTATTATGTGAATACCTGGCTGTGCTTTGGAAGAGTCTAGGGAGGGGAAGAGGATCTCTTCTTCCTCTGCTCATCACCTCTTCTAGTTAGCAGTCTGATCTTGCTTTCAGGGAAGACAGGGACTATTTTCCTTGCTCCCCTCCCTGCAAAACTGTCTTCCACACCATCTCCTCTCTTTAATCTCTGTATGTGTGGCACAATGCTCTCAAATTCAATAAGCAGCCCACCTAATAATTGAGCCAACTGTATATTTTGCTTCATGGTGACTGATAACAATATAAAGCACTTGAGGTATTCATGAATTTTGTACACTGCATGAGTGTTCATTTTTGCAGTCTGTCTCTGAGGCTCTGAACCTGCAGTTCTGTGTGTAAGCAAAATTCTTCACAGGTAGGAGGACACTGTTGCCTTCAGTGGCACGTTGTGGGGGAAGTATGCTTGATGTAAAGGTAGTTGATTTTTTTTTTTTTTTTTTTTTTTTTTTACATCAAGTGGTTATATTGTACTTTTGTGGTTGTAGATGTGGTATGAATGTAATGAAGCTTGCTGCAGTGAATTCATGGGGGTTTTTGTTTTGGTTGGGATATTTTTTCCAAGGTCAGTGTTACACGTTTTCACTTTTCTGGCTGAAAAAATGAATACATGGACTGTGCTTCTAAGGACACAGCCTTTAAAGTTTGAGAACTTTTGTGTAAAGTGAGTAGGAAGACAATTTATTAGTTGCTATTTTAGAGAGTGAAAAGTACCTGCACGTCAGAGATCAGGACTGACTTTGCTGTGGATGCTATCATCCCTTCCCCAAGCTTAATCAGTGTAACCATCTGACGTAATTTTGTTTGGAGCAGCCCATTCTTTCTTCTAAAGGTGTTTCTATTCAGTGTCCTTTGATATGTGCTCAAGAGGCTGAGAGACTTGGACATGATCTTGCGTTGTAGGAAGCCTAGCTCTATTCTCAGGTTCATTAAGAATTGCTTTCCTCACATGTGACTTCTAATCTGTTTAATAGGAAATAGCTTCTTATCATCTTCAGTGATTATCAGTGGTGGGTACTTGTTGCAATGACTGAACTTTGCTTTCCAAACTACCTTGATGAGTTCAGGGTTATAGTGTGGATGACGGCAGAAAAATTGCCCTGCCTGTCCTATTCCTGGAAAAAAAAAAAAAAAGCTTTCCAACTAGCAGCATGCCCAGGATGCCCTGCAGGATTTGGATCCTCTCTGGTTAAAGGGAGGAGAGTTATTGCTTTGCAATATAATGGCACCATTTCTTCCCACAAGTATATGGGAGCTAGTGGTCTTTCTTTCCTGCAGACTAATTAAAATCCCATGTTAGCCCTTTCAGACTTGCAAGCCTGTGAAAAAACTGAACTTGCTGCAGGCATGGACAGGAAGGAGGCTTGAAATCAGAGCTTAATTTTTCCTGTTAAACCAGCTTTTTTCATCCCTGACAGCTAAGCATGGATAAGGTGGTTGTTTTAGTCCCATCTAATTCTTTTGATTGCTTTGGACAAGAGTACATTTGTCTTAGTTTTCCTCAGAACACCATAGAGTGCACATTTAATACCATACTAAGACTTGAGGGAGTGTGGTTCCTTGCCCCGTTCTGAGCATGCTGTGAGATTTTCCTGATAAAGCCTGATTGTGTTGGGCTCTGCCAATGTCTTGAGGCAGGTTCTAGGGCAAAGGTAGCATTTCATAAGAGTATCTGGTGTGATTGTAAATTATGGCTTTATGCCACTTAATTGTGGTGTCAGAGGGGAGAGAAAAGGAGGTACAGAAACTTCTCTCACCAGCAATATGCAGAAATGAAATAGGAAACTATATGGCAGATCCTGGGCTTTTAGGAGTCTGTCATGTCTGCTGTGTTCTTAGACAGTCAGCAGGTTCTAACTCTTGTTTTGAAAATCATAAAGCCCCTGCTTTCTAGAGGTGCTGAATACCTCTGAAAACTGGAACACACAAATTTACAGTCTTTGCAGCTCAGTCATGCAGGTAGTTTTTGTAGCCAAGTAAGAACAACTGCCGCAGTGGGAATGCGTGGCGCTTACCCTTTTCTGCCCTTCTGTCAATCCTCAACTTCAAAGACTAATTGATGAAGATGTTTAAGATGGTGGTTTAAGTAGCTTTGGCTATTAGACTCGCAAGAATTTAAGTTTTCTAATTGCTTTTGTTATATATTCTTGATGGAAGATATGTAGTGATGTGGAAATGTTGTAGTAGTGTCTCAGCTGCTGGATACAAACTATTTTTATTCTGTTCTTCAGATATTATAGCTACTATGTGTAGCATTACCAAGCAAAAACACTTTGTCTTAAAAAGTGGTCCCTGTACCCAGTCTCCTTTAACATTAAGAGCAGGCTTTTTAAATGGAAGACTGGAATACTTGTACTAACTGCCGTTTACATGAATTCAAAATGTGTTTTTATTTGTCAGGAGTGTGTTTCTTGTAGAGTAGTTTAATTTTGCCCTGTTAGAGGCAGAAGTCAATTTTAGAGGTAACCAGGGATGTGACTGGCACATGGCAAAATGATCAGCTGCACGTTCAGGTTAAAGTTTATTCCCATTAAGGACCTGAAACCTGGTGAGTGGCACTGCTCATACTGTCATGGTGTGGTTCCTGAAGTTTGCTGTAGATTTTTCTCTGTATTTCCAAGTAATTTGATTACCTGGGCCTGTTACTGCATGTTTTTCTCTTAATGTTATCAGCATTGTCCCAGGTTTCAAGCAAATTTGGCAGTCTTCATTGAGTACCATCTCTTCTCTGGGGTTTACCTGTGATGTGAGTTGGGTGGGTGTTATCAGTGGCCATGTATTTTGACTTGAGCTGAGCACAGATTTTTGAAGTGTGCTCTCTCTTAAGAGGAATTATCACTTGTAAAGTACAGCTGGTTCTTAAATCACATGCAATAGAATAAATATTAAGTGGTTACATACTGGAAAAACACTTCAGTGACTAGAAAATCCTTCTTTGGAACAGGCCAATGTGAAAAGAATCTGGCGGGTAAAATCTGTTTGTATGGAAGACTCAATATATCCTTTGCTGTAAAGTTTACTGGGGGTTTCATTGTACTGCCTGACATCTTACTGCCTGACATCTCTGCAGATAAGTGAGATGTTGTTTAAGATTACAAAAATGTGAGAGGAGTCACAGCCTCCTCTTATAGCATTAGGCAAACTTCAGTAGCATTTAAAAAAAACCCCAACCAAACCTTTTTGTTCATGTTTGTTTGATTTACCTGCTGCTTTTTGCCTGTGCAACAGACAGAAGTATCTGTGCTTTTTCCTTTTAAAGATGTCTTTAATGAAATGTTAACATGCCACCTAAAGGAGATCAAAGTGCCTGCAAATTTTATGTTAGTTGCAAGGATGCTTCTATAGTTCTAGCGATGGTTTTTTCGTGATATTTGCCATCTTTTCAGCAAAAGTTAAAGTATTTCTTTTTCCCCATCTCTCTTTTAACAGAACTTTCCGCAGAAGCCAAAGCAGCATTACTTGAATTTGAAGAGAGGGAAAGGCAGCTTAAACAGGGGCGGTACGGCTCACGGAGAGGAGGGCGAAGAGGAGGCTCAGTTATGTGCCATGGAATGGGAGAACAAAGGAGAGACAATAATGATAGGGGGAGGATGAAGGATCACAGACCTGCACTGCTGCCAAACCAGCCATCAACAATGGTACCTTTTAATCCTTAGTATTCTTTGAACATACTTTCAGGAAATTATGGAGAAATGCATTCTAAACTGTGAATATTTACAGAGGTGGAATATATACATACACTTTTTGCTCTTTCAGAGCACTGTTAGGCAAGATGTGCTTTGCATAACATGGTGATTGTGAAAGTATGTGCTTAGTCCTGTTACTGACCACAACTTGAGGAATCTCAAGGCTTCCAAATGCAAAGTGGATTTCGACTCATACAGGGCAATCAGGCTTACCTCCTGGTTTGTGTAAGGATAGAGGAAAATGTTAATTCCTCTGAGAAGTCCTCTACATGCAACATGGAAACATGTTCAGTCCCACATTATTAATAGTATTTAGTTTTAAAAAAATATGATTCTGTAAAATATTTCTTGGTTTTTGTCAAACTAATATTTCTTCTGATACTTCTAAAAAAAAATAAATTATTTGTATACCTGCCATGCTACTATGGAGGCAAATAAACCCTAGGAAGGTAATCGCCACTAGAAAAATTAGTATCTTGCGGTTTCAGATGAAATTTAGCTTTGTTAGTCTCTTCCCTCCGCCCTGTGCTTTGTATAACAGACTAAAAGATGTTACTTTTTCCATCCAAAAAAAACCCCAGCAAGTGTATGATCAAGAGGTAGCCCACACTCATTTTTGTTAACTGTCATAAAATGTACTGGAAGCTGAGATTGTAGAACAAAGCCTGTGTATGTCTTTGCAGGACAAGGTCATCTGTATTAAACAAAGGGGATTTTTTCCAACAGCAGTAACTCTAGGTGCTGATCACTAGCAGGAGTCGGTGGATATCTCAGCGGTTGAGAGCCCTGCAGTAGAATATTTCGTGCTTTTAAAACAATGAAGGTGGAATAATTTTTTTTCTGTATTGCTGCAGTCTTTGCTAGTTATTTTGATCTTAAATGTTGTAAACATTTTTGTGCTCATTGCAATATCTTCTTCTTGTGCATACTTTGTAGCTGCTTTGCTTTATGTATATGGCTGCTGAAAAAAATGTGTCACATCTTTGTTACTAAAAGGTTGCCTGTTTGGGACTCTTCTTGCACTACCATTTGGAAGTTACTGGACTAGGACTGATATCTAGTATTAGCGAGTTCAGAAGCAGAAGAATGTCTGTGAGGAGAAACATGATATTTATTATTATAACTGATTTTGGCCATTTGCGTTTGGGAGTGTTGAGTAGCAAGAGACTTTCTTGTATGCTATGAAAGGTACCTTTGAAAGGTATCTTTAAAGTAGTTTTTTCTTCAAGCAGTATGGATGGGCTGCACTGGTATCTTAAGAATATAGTTTAAGTTGTGCTTTGACTTCTGTTGCTACTGCTAGATCTGTTTTCTCAGAGGGGCTCTTCTACATTTGAGACAAAAGTTAGTGGATTTGTTTTGATACTAGGACTCAGATTTCTAGTGATCATCACATATACCTTATTGCAGTTGTCATGACAGTGACATCAGTTTCCAGTGACATATGCAGAACCCTAAAATAGGAAACTAGACAGTTTCACTATTAAAAATAAGTGAACGAATGTCTGCATTCCCTGTGTGCTTCCTTGCTCTTTGCCGTCCTCTCCTTCACATGAATGTCTTCGATTGTTCCTTTGCTTTCCTGTGCTGATGGTTCTTAACAGTTCCAGTTGATGATACGGGAAAGAAGTTTTTCTGTTCATATTTGGCCTTAATTGTTCTACAAAGGTGTCTTGGTTTTGTGCTGGTTTATGGCAGAATATTTTAACTTTAAAGCCTATTGACTTTATTCTTTTGTCTGACTTTAGACTCATTCACAGAGGTTAATTCCAACACACCAGCAACCTGTTAGGAGTCTGTTCCAGCAGCACCAGCAGCAGCAGCACCAGCAACAGCAGCAGCAGCAACAGCAGCAGCAACAACAGCAGCAGCAGCAGCAACAGTTACAATCTCTGCTTCCTTTACAGCATCAGCATCATTCTTCTCCTCCTCCAGGGCTACATATGCCCCCTCAGATAGAAACGCCTAGAATAATGATGACTCCACCTCCAGTGACACCTCAGCAACCGAAGAACATACACATAAATCCACATTTCAAGGGGACAGTAGTGACGCCTGTACAAGGTGAGCTTTCTGAACACCTTCCCAGTCATGCGAGCGTGACTCATCTTATTCTTTGCCAGAGATGCAACAATTTGTTTATCACTTCATGGAAATGTGCTTCAGGCTGATATTTTTTTCCTGAAGCTTGAAACAAATGTTTTGCCTGAAGTAAGACATAATGTTGTTGGACTATGGCCAGCTGTAATAGTAAAGCCTTTTCAACTTCTTTATCATCTTTGTTATTCTACTGTAAAGCCTGCAAAGAGCAGTAGAAATGGAAACTGAAAAGAGAATGTGCTTTTTCAAAGTCGCAAATGTCGGTTTTCAAAATGAGGTAAGTACTGCAGTTTATAATTTCCCACATCATTCCAGCTTCAGCCAACCATTCACAGAATGACCACCCACCTATTTCAGTGAGAGTGCACTGAGGCACTCCTTGCACTGTAATTGCTCTGTGAAAGGTACCAGCTGCTATCCTTACTTGTCAAGATACATGCCCTCAGTTCTCCTCTTGGTGCCACATTTGTGATTGTTTGATTCACAGCCTGCAAGTACATTTTTTCCAAAACTTTACACAAGCACTCTTTGGACTATACTTTTTAGGGCAGCTCTCAGCAGAGCTGTTAACATTAGTACTTATTTAGGAAGTGTTTAATCCCTAAGGATGAAAAAAAAGACACCTACATAGCTCTGATTTGTGAGTCTGTTGGGTCTAGACAAAGTAAAGAAATACATACATGTTCGTACATATTTACCATTAGGTTTGCTGTATTTTTCCCCCTTCAAATCAGCAGAACTCCAAGCCAGTGCTATCTTTGCTTTGTTTTTTTGACCACTGAAAAGGAGGAGTTTGACAGGGTAGGATATTGCCAGTCGATAGAGATCTATTAGGCTTCTCACAGATGGCTTCATAGTAGCTGCGTTAGAGAGTATTTTGATTTTTCCTGTCTAATAAAATCATTGCTTCCCACCAAATTATGCATTGGGACAGATTATCTGGAAGCAGTTCGAAAGGTCCTTTTACTCTTGGATTTATGCCTTCTGTGCATTTTCCTAACATTTTGAAAGCAACAGTTACTGTTTTGTGAAAAGCAAAAATTGTTTTTAGACTGTTCTAGATGCTTCTCCTCTCTCCTCATGAAACAGTCAACAGATCTTCTGTATCTAGGTGAACAAGTATCCTCCTAATGCCAGCAATGGCTACTGAGGATTTTTGCTGTCAGAATTATAGCAATATATCTTCTTTCTTTTGTCTGACAGCTTTTTTTTTTGTGTGTGTGTGTGTGTTATCAGGTGGCTTCAGGCTGTCTCAGCCTTACCACTACATCTGTGGCACCATGGGTATTCCAGGGGCCTTGCTTTATCTTGAGCATAGTCTTTTTTTCTGTCAATACTTGCAGATCCTCATTTTAACAAAGTTGTGTACCTCCTGCATGTTAGGATATCTTCAGTATTGGATTTGTAGTAGTTTCTTTCTTTTTGATCTTGTACTTGCTGACTTTGTGTGCACATTCATTTCTTGGCTGGTAAAAGTCTAGTTGTTCTCTCAGAACGAGCAGCGCAGGAGAATGAGTGATCATTTTTGAATGGTGAGACCTGTATTTCAGTGAGGAAGATCTTTGCTATGTGTATTGATGGCAGCTGGTTCGTATGAAATAACTTTGTGCCATCCATTTTACTGAACAAATCCTTGCCAAGACTACCGAATATATCTGCTAATAGTTGCGCAGCATACCATTAAATGCAATCTTTTAAATCACTGTAGAATTTTAATCTTGATTAGAGAGCTTGTATGGGAAGCTGAGTCTTCTGCAGTGGTTGAGAGTAGTAGCCATCTTAGTCTTTTAGTCTGCAGCAGTACAATTATGTTACACGAAAGTATACATTTGCACACCTAAGGAGAATGTGTAGGAAATCAGTAGTTGTCTTCAGGGAAGATGAGCATAATTCTAAAATCTTCAATGGCATTTGCATGTTAAGATGAATTTTTAAGCAGTCACTGCAAATAAACAGTAGACAGAAATTCCAGTGTCAGAAGAGCTGTTCTAAACTTCCTCTTAAAAAGTCCATCCTCCTCAGTTTAATCTGTCTGCTAGAGGCCCCAGTAGGCAGAGACTGGTAGTTGACCACATTAGGATGTTTCATGTACAGCATCATTTATTTCAGGGTACAGGAAGTATGAAAGATCAGATTGTCTTCATGTTCTTGATGATGTCCTGCCCCTTCTTGGCTGAATTTTTTTCCAGATACGTGAGGGGTTTTGCACGTTAGAGAATACAGTCAGATAGGTGCAACGTTTATTGGGATTCTGTTGTTGAAAATGTGATGCCTGGAAGCTAAAAATGCCATATCTGCAAGTGCATGATATGCACACTTCGGTTCTGGTAATTTTAATGGTGTGCTGTCATGTTTTAGTGTAGGCTGGCATTTTTTCCTCTCTAATTTTATGGCAGGATTAAGCTCACATACTTCTAATTGTCAGCACCAGGGACACTTTTTCTAACCGCAAATCATAAAAATATACTTTCTCAACATCTTTTTGGTTTGAGTTAGTCTTGAAATGCATTGTGTATATCAGTATTTTCTAAAATAGACTCAAACCTCCTGTAAATTGTTATGAAGTTTTCATGTGAATAAAATAGCATGTATAAAAGCTCTAGTAGCCAGCTACTTCAGCCTGAAAGTGAGTTGAAGCACTCTTGAATAATCCTATCATTGGCTTATTCCTTTGATGTCTCAAAGGCAGATCTCTTACAGTGGCCACCATCTCCCTGTCCAGCTTTGAATCTTGGTTCAAAAAAAGTTACTTTCAAGTCAGTTTTGTTTCAAACAAATTTCTACTATTTTTAGTCTTTGAAGCTTCATAAATGATTAAGAAGGACTCCATCTATCAAAACCCCTGAAACAGTTACGTGAACCTCTGCACATACCTGCTGTAGATACTGTTCAGTTGGCGTTCAGTTGTGCCTTTTGTGGCATTTGAATCCCGTGTCTTTTAGTTGCTTGCTTGTCATATAGTTTTCTCTTTACTTTTTCTTATTCTGTAAATTAGTTTTTAGTTGTAAGTAGTAATTTTTGGCTGTAATGCATGTCCAAATTTGAGTATGATCAATTTACGAATGCTGGAGGACTGTACATAGATGTACTATGAAAATACTAATTCAACCTGTGATAGTAGGTATTGAGGTTTTTTTCACTTAATGTTTATACCACAAATAAGTATTTCAAAGATACTGTGGTGCTGTCAAAATTGACATGAACTAATGAGCAGTTTATGTGGCAGCTCGGCAGATGAGTATGCCATTTACCTTTTAAAAACTGTTTGGTGTCTTGGGAAAAATTACATTATAATTCTCCTAAATAATCAATATGGGAATTGCTTCTTCATCTTTTCATGTATAGCATTGGAATTTACAGCCAAAGCAATTTAATCTTCTTAAAATAGTGTCTAACAACATGCTGTGTATTATTTTTGAAACATACTTTTCAAACCTATGGAATATTTGACATCAGGAAAATGAATGCTTATTTGAGACTTCTTTGCTGCTTCAGCAAGTGTCCAAGAATTGAAAGGGCACAGAGGTTGAACTACTACCTTTCATGAGTATTAATTCATTTGCTTAAAATATATAAATATCTATCTCTATATATGCTACTGCCAGAGGCAGTATACTGAAATAGACACAAGTGTCCTGTTCAGTTGACATTTCTCTGCATTTCCCACCTTATGCGATTTTTCTCAGTGACTCTCTGACCTGTAATACCTGAGCTATTTTAGTCCTAGGTCTGTCAAGAGCACCCTGTCAATTTTTCCAGGTGGCTATGGCTGTTTGATATTGACAGATGTTCATTAGAAGCCAAGATGAGACTATTCAAGTAATTTTCTGGTGTAACCTAATACAAAGTTTTCATGCAGTCCTTTGGTGCTGAAAGACTGGTGCAATTAGTTTACTCCGCCAGTCCCTGAACTAGTAAACCACAAGTACTTAACAAAAGTGGATGGATGCCAGACATGGACATGAACTAAAAATAACCACTGATGCATTAGTTCTTGTGCCTCAGTTACCAAGCAAAAAGGGATTTTTGAGGCATCTTAGCAAACTCCTGCACTGGGAAATGCACCCAACTTCTCCCTTAAACTAGCTGCATTTGTTATCTTTCCTGCTCTGAAGTGTAATACAGTAGTTGACTACAAAGTTGATGTTTAGCCCTCTGTGGGAAATGTTTCCCTGTAGGTTTTAGAAGTGCTAAAAAAAAACCTGAAGAAAAACAACCTTGCTAGAAGTTTTTAGTAGGTGAGCAAACACATTTAGTGCTGTTTGAAATGCTTTGTTTTAGTTCTCTAGGCCTTTTGCTTAACATTGAAACATTTGTATTTTTAACCACTCAGAAAATGCAGAGGAAATAAAAAGTGCACTGGAAAATGGGAAACCTGTCATTACACTTTGTACTGGTGATTCAAATATAGATTCAGTCCCCAAGGTGATCCAGCTGTAGATGCGTTATGCCATAATATTAAGTGAATGTTTTGGGAGATATTTTTTTGTGACTAGTCTTTTGAAATGCAGTTGTGTGGACAAGTCACCCATGTTAATCCCCCCAGAATACTAATTTTGGAGGTTATTTTTCAGGAAGAGGGTCTCCTAATTCTCCATGGTGTCTCTTTATGAAATAGCAGTCTTTCATCTGAGATCAGCAGTTCTGTGATTACACAAACAGTGATCAGTTGCATATACAGTTACAGTGGCAAGGCCAGATTAAGTAGTTTTTGCTTGCTGTTAATTGCCACTGCCCCTTCTATGAACAGTGATTTATACCAGATAGTCTCTTATGCCCATGCTTATTGTGAGAGGTTGGCAGTGAGACTGGGAGATACCTAGGAAATCTTGAGGGGTGTGAAGTTGAGAAGGCGAGTTAATTATGTATCCTTCTATTTGAAACATGAAATTGTTAGAGTCTCTGTCAGCTTTGTCTAAGAGATGTCTTTGACTGAATAAGTATTCTAGTTTTCCTTCCTTCAACAAGGAGCAATTTAATTCTGGAAAATGCAGAATTAAATTATATAAATTAACTAGAAGAATCCCAATTGCCCTGTTGCATGTTGCAGGGGAGAGAATGGTTGCTTAAAGTTAATTGTAGGAACTGACATGTAAGGGTAAACGTAGCAGATTTTAATCATGGCTTCTTATTGCAACTGCTTTTGGAAATAACAGCAACAACTGTTAGGTAAAACAAATGGTGTTAAAAGGTGCTTCTTGTTTCAGTGCCCTTGCTGCCAGTTCCAGCCCAGCCAAGACCTGCTGTAGGACCCCAGAGATTTCCTGTGAGTAGCAGCTGTTTCTTCTTCTCTGATATGGATAAGCATACATTTGCAAGGAAATATTAATATAGCAAATAAAAGCTGTTCTAGTGAAATATAATTTTAAGGATTTGTAAATATTGACAATACACTCTGCAGTTGAAAATGTTTGTTAAAAGCTTAAGGTCAATGGATTTCTGAGAGTAGAATTAATTCTGTTTAACTGTAAAATTGTTGAACCAGTCTCTCCAGTGAGAGAGGCATGAATTCATCTTGTCTTAAGGAATATGGGCTTCATTTTATTACTTGACTCTTTCTGTATAAATAGAATCCTTATTTTATTTGATATAATAAAAGGCTATTTGAAATAATCCCTAAGCTTAAAAAGCAGTAATATATATTTATTGTAAAAATCAGCAATCATTTTTATCATTACTTTAGGCATTTAAATGCTCTTATGTTTTTTTATATAAAAAATGGGAATGGTGTTGCATGACCTTGCTTTCTCTTATGTTTCTAACTTCTAAAACAAACAAGGCACTTAGTTGCTTCACTAGGCTAATTTCACTTGATAATTTTTTTTAATTTTGCAAATGGAGAGAATGCGTGCTTCTAGACCTTTTCTCATCATTTCACAGTTTTGTTGTCTTAAATTTTTAGTTCAGGTGGTTTGCAGAGTATCAAAGTAAGCAAAAGAAAAAATAGTTTGTGCGATATTGTGTTAAATATTTTCAAATAAAGACACATATATGATATTTCCCAAATACATAAAACACACAAAAATTATCCTCTGTTAATGTGTGCAGTGTTGAAGGAGGAAAGTAGATGTCTGTGAACATCTGTGTAGTATCACACAGTAAATTGCTTGCATAGAGATCAGATGTATTCTTGAAAGAAGCAGATTTCAGAAACCTGCTGTGACTTTTGATTGCCGTATGCATACCTGGTTGGTTTTGATGCAGAATATTTTTCCTACAGGACATCTAGCTTACGAATTGTGATGTCCATATTTTGTACAGTAACTGAGTTTTTAAATTGCCATGTTTCTTCTGTGAAGTATAAAAAGGTTAAGCAGTAAAACTAGTTTCATTAAGTACATTCATGTTATGTAATTTTATCATCAATGCTTTAACTGGAGATGTTTTTCTATTAAAAAATACTGCAGATTTCAGAGGAAATAGTTTTCTTCAGCAGCCTTTAGTATTGTGTGGAGACCTTGTTAACATTTTTAAAAGTAATTCACATTGTTTTTTATGAAAACATTGCATTTGTTTTCCTTTGACCCTAAGTTGCTTTGCCAATAAACACAATTTGGGATGGAAAAGAAATTGGAGGACAAGGAATATCTGTAAAGGCATTGTAAATGACACCTTTGAAGTGTGTTTACATCAGTGTAGAAAAATTGGAAATTAATTTTTTTAAATTGACTGTGAAATTAGATTTTAATTCTGTTCACTTTTGGTTTTGCAAGTTGAGAAGTACTGCAAACCTAGCTTATCTTGTATGCAACAGTTTTTAAAAGGGAATAAAATAGATTGAACATTTTTGGTAGGACTTTGCTCCTTTTGCCTGAAGGAAAATACTTAACTGCTTGCTGCCTTTTTATGTAAGCAATGCACTAGCAAAGAGTCAGTGTAATTCTTTATGAAAAAAGAGGAGGGGGGCTAGCTTAACTAGGAGGATCCCGTACTGTGATTTGGTTGCCCTGAGTGGGTATGGGGTTTTTTTTGCTTCAGCTTGTAACCTGCTATATGACCCTGAGAAAGTTACTTAATCTTTTCATGACTCACTGAGTTACAAAATGGGTATAACATGGACTTCCCTTATGAAGTACTTTATAAATTTTGCATAGGTTATCAGTCATGTTAGGATTAGGAATTAAGTGTCACTGTGTACATATCTCATGTTTGTTTTATTAAATGTAGTATGGCAGCTCTTGAGCTGCAGACAAATTTACTTTCTGACTAAGGTTTTATCTTGCAGAACTAGCTTTTTTGCTCTGTTACATGTCAAATGCCTTTATGCCATTATAATTCTCTTGTTTATGTATAAATGTTGACTTATAGCAGTATAGCAATGGTTAGACAACTTTGACAAGCCATTTGAAAAAGATCAAAGTAGTATTCCAGACTGTAGTTCATTCATACTTTTCCTCATTATAGAAAGAATCTCTGGATATGTAATAACTTGAATTTGCTCTTGGTTTTAGGATTGTCTAATCAAAGGATAATAGTCAACTGATTTTTCTGTTTGCTTTGTTTCTAAAAAACTGTGGGGTTAGAATTAAATATTTGTAGCCTGCTTCCCCTTTTAACTTTGAACTGGGTGGTTTATTTTGATTGAATGTGGCAGAGGTGGAAACATTAAAGGTAATGAAATTCTTGCAAGGGAGAGACCTAAGAGTGGCTAGTACCCTAACAGAAGGAAAAATTGCCTCTTGAGTTCCTGTCTTAATCTAGTAGAGAAACCTCTCAGTGCAGAGAAGCCTGTGTGTGCTCCAAACATGGCAAGAGCTTCAATCAGAGCTAATCAATTGCAAGTCATAAATCCATTGGAAACCAGGTGTTATTAATTTAGGGCTAATGAAGTGACTTGTAACCATGTAATGGTTAATTCTTACAACCTTCTGCAGAAGGATGTAATTGAAGAGTTGAACAAAGTTGTAATGAGCATGTTAGCATGTTGGTGTGAGTTCTAAATTATAAGAAATAATGTAGTACTAAATCAGGGTAATGTTGATCAGGATTGAACCTGCTTGGAGTTGGGACTGATTAAATTCACTTAACCTTGAATCTAAATTTTTATATTTCAGGCTAGGGCTCATTGTTCAATTATTTCTTACTTAAAGCTTACCTCCTGAAATGTTTGGAGAGGAAGAACTAGAAAGGACATAATGGAATGAATCTGTGTTCCCTATTTAGAGTTATTTTAACATTTACAGTAATCTTGAATCAAGGAAGGAAGTTGTTAGTGCAAATGATGTTTGAGAGCTATATTCAACTGATTAGGACTGCATAAGTGGTGGATCTGAGACATGTTATAGCTGAGAAATGTGGTGAACTTGTGGTAGCTGGGAGTTAAAGACCTTAGTTCTGTGGAGGCTTCTATGCTAGTGTAAATTACACAGTACTCTTCAAGTGGCTGTAGATGACAGTAATCCAATCTTCAAGCATAGTTGATGCTAATGTTTTTCCAGCTATTTGAATTAACCTGGAACTGTGCAAGTGCCAACCGCGTGTTTTCTTTAAACTGTTTAAAGAACAGATTAAGTTAACTTCTTAGGCAGAGTCCTCCTGAAGGTCTTGCTTTTTGTCATCTGCCTTTGCTTTAAAGTGGTTGAGATGCCTTTTTCTGAGTTTCTGTCTCAGTGTCACAGTTGGTATGTCACAAATAACAGTCTACTTTGGAGACTGGTTTGTTTAAAGGAAGGTGACAGAAGACTTTGTTCACAGACTAGTTGTATGGGTCTTCTGAACTTTTCACATGTTTTCTTGACCAAATTATTAATTCTTGTGAATGTCGCAGTGCAGGTATGGAGCCTGTGGTTTTTCTTGTTACACAAGAGGGACCATTGTGGTTCCTGTCCAGCAGTGTTTGTTATCTGGGGTAATTCCTCATTCAGCTCCTGCTTTCTGTGAAGAAGGATGGGGTAAAACAAGGGAAGAATAAATTAAATAGAAAATGGAAGAGGTGTTTCTAAACACTTTGTATGTAGGCTGGTACTGACTGACTATTATAGAGGCCAGATCATCACTTAATATGAAACTAGGAGCTAAGTTGATGGTCCAGATCTTTTCATCCCTTACGTGAGTCCACTAGCATAATCTGTGTCTGAAATATTTCAGTGTTTGCCTGAAGAAAAATTTATAGACTTTTTGCTTCAAACATCATTTATTTAACTTAATGAACACTGAAGAAATACTCATACGCGGCACGTGTGCAATTTTTTAAGGACATATAAAAGTGGAATGAGTGTTGTTGTGGCCACTTTGGGATGGAGTGTGGCAGAGGAAAGGTTTTCACCATCAGAGGAAAGGTTTTCACTGTCAACATTCTTCAGCCAGAAATTATGAGGTATCCCCAGCATCCAAATTTTGGCCTGGAGTGGGGCATTTGGAGTGAAGAAGAAAGTTGGGGAGAACCTGCCTCACACTGCTCAAGGCAGAAAAGAGGAATTCCTCAGGTCTGAGGCCATGCCCCCCTGTCTTTTCCTGGATCCTTCTCTGAAACCACTGCAGAGAGCACAGAGCCTGTTAACACAGCTGTATGCCTTTTGCCAGGAGAATTTTCAGGAACTTGGGATAAGTTCCGATTTAGCTGCTATCCTTAAAGTGACACCCTGGGTATGGTACAAGCTGGGCAGGTGTCCATCCCACAGACACATTTTATTAACTTCGGTCAACTTGAGTTTCAGAGCTGAAGTTAGGAATAGTCTGAAGTGGCACTAGTGTCTGTCTGACTAATGTAGGCCGGGAAGGTTTTGATATTTTTTAATGCACAAAGCTTTCCTCATTTGATAGGACACCTTAGTTAGTGCACTGAGTGCCTTTCAGATAACTGCTGAATTCAAGTCTGAAAAAATTGAATTGTATAACACAAGTTTTATGTTTTATTCAGTTTAAAAATAAGACTTTAATAGAGTGACTTGTCCTCAGGCCCTTGTGAATATGCTACATCACGTCTTTTCAGTTTCCAGGGGGTTTTGACATGATTTGTTTTCGAAACTTACCTTAAAATTTCTTTTCAGACCATCTTTATCCCAAAGAATACTTGATTTTTATTTTTTTTCCTTAAACTGCAAAAACCTTAGTAAACTTTCTTTTATATTCTCATTCAACATGCTTCCACTTCATCTCCAGGACATCAGGTGGTGTCTTAAATGGATGCTGTGATTAGGTTTGGTTCTGTTTTTTCACCATTTCTGAAAACTCTAGTTTGATGAATTCTGAGCTTTCAAGTGTTGTTTGTAATTCAGACACTGGTTTTAGACACTTTATGCTTTAATCTGTGAGAGGTTTTTGAACAGGTGCCCAGTCATTGCTCAAAACAGATTGCTGTCCTTCATTGCCACTTGCCTGAAACATTGCTTTTAGACGAGCAATATGTTAGTGCTATACAAAGTAATTATAAAAGGTACATTAGAATACAGTTTACTTTTTTTCCCCAAAGTGGTCTTTGGGCTGACTTGGATCAGCCTACAACACCATTTTAGCAAACTGGGGTCAGTTTATCGGATATTACAGTGTACCTGGGTCTATGGGTGTGCCTTTATGTAAACACCTCTTGCAGTACGTAGAAGCAATTTTTTTGCAGTGCTTTTGAAAACAAAACTCCTTGCAATAGTGTTTGCTGTTTGTTGTGGGAAATGCAAATAGGAGTAAAATTTTTTTCCCTTGTTTCAAATTCGATCTTAAGTTGCTACAAGTGAATAAGGGTTTTAGCAACTCCTACTAAGGTCGTGGCTGGTATTCTCCAGTACTCACAGCAAGGAGAATTTAAACAGTCTTGCATCTGAGTACAGTCAGTCATTTTAAACTGATATTTTGTAAGTAATGGTATTTAGTAACTAGTACATGTTTGCAACAGTATGTATGTAGGAGACAAACTGTTAATGCGAATAAAAAGCCACTTGTGAAAATGATTCTCCTACTTCCTCACAATTATTCTGCTTTAGCTATGGCTTTACTATAATGAGTAACAGTAAATGAAATTTTCACTCTATTACTGTGCAGCAGTGGCAGATCACAGGTAGTGTAGAAAGCATTTTGTTTTCATTTAACAGGATACATGGTATCAGGTGGTGTTGATTGACATTTCTTGGATAGTGCTTTATACAGCATTTCATGCAAATCATGTTTGAACGAGACTGCTGCATCAAATTACATTTCTTTCAGATTATAGCCCTTGCAGATGTGAGACAGAGCTTGTTCAGCAGCTAGCAAAAAGCTTTCGTTTTTAACACTCACTGTTTTCACAACTTGACTGCAAAGCCCTATAATTACAGCACTTAAGATAGTGAAGGAATGATGGGCACTTTCTCTTATCAGATCTATAAGTAGTAGCAAGCAGATGCAGCATGAGATCCCTCCAGCTGTCAAATATTGTCAGGCTGGCATAGAGGGAATGCAGTTTAAAATGCAGGTGACATAATACCCAACATCCTCCATTTGCTAGTGGGCTTCTGATTAATCACGATTACCATACATTATCATACCATCAAATTTAATCATATCAATGAATTCCCATCTGCAGGAGGAGCAGCAGCAGCTAAACACGATGCTAACAGCTATTAAATAAGAGGGAAATAGATGGTTTCTAAATGCAGTAACCCTTTAACTTGTCATGCTAGCTCCAGTGTGCACATGCTCTGTAGATATTAAAATCAAACAGAAAACTTGTGCTTTTATGTTTCATAGTTACTGTCATTTACCTTTCTGTTAAGTGATTGCTCTTTAGCACTGCCAGGGAAACCAGAGTTATAGAAATTTTTTTTTTCTTCTCTGTTAATGATGCTAGATTTTCTTCAATCTCAGCTTTAGTACCTGTTAAATACAGAATCACAGTTTGGCTGAGGTTGGCAGGGACCTCTGGAAGTCATCTTGTCCACCCCCCTGCTCAAGTAGGGCCACCCAGAGCCGGCTGCCCAGGACCATGTCCAGATGGCTTTTGAGTATCTCCACGGATGGAGATTCTACGAACTCCCTGGGCAATCTCTGCCAGTGCTCAAGTCACCCTCGCAGTAAAAAAGTTTTTATGTAGATATGTATTTATCTATATAGGTATGTACATAGTTTTTGATATATTTGTATGTATTAAATTTGAAGTTTTTTAAGCCTTGTAAGCAAAGCACAAATTTTTATCGAGGCAAAGAAGAAAAAGTATTATGCATATAGCTGTGTAGCCATTAACTAGGCACTGTTAAAGTGATATTTTGCATAAGTCAAGACTCATAAAGAAATCCAATTAATATATGCAATTGACTTCCTACTACAATGCAGTAAGAGTAATCTAGTGCTTAAACACTGAATGGAGAACTAAAATATATTTATTATAATATTATAGAGTCCTAGATGATAGTATAGTTCTCTTAAGCTATTTTCACTGAGAAATTGTCCTTTTAAAAGATAATTCAGTACATTTCTGTCATCACAATACAAAAATAAAATCTATAAACTGGTATTTATTCACCTTCTGCACGTTCAGTTCTTGCTAATTCTTTAGAATGTGAAAGGAAAAAATGCTTCATTCATTATAAAACAGTAAGTCGTACTATTGTTTACAATAAAATGAGGTAATTTAGAGGAATATTATGGGTTGACTGTAGGATACCCAAAAAGGAAAAAATATTCACACCTTCATACACAACATGTGACTAGTACCTGCAGGCACATTGGGAGCTCTGGGTATGTAAAGTTCTCGTATCAATGTGTTTGCAAGGTCAGAGATGTATAAAACATCTCAAAAATGAGATTTCCTTACAGAATTAAAAATCAGGAACCAGGTATTTAACTACTAAATAGTCAGGTCTGAAATGTCATTTTCTAATACAGATGAAAGTCCCAGTTAGCAGCAATTCTAATATTTGTTTTGAGTAAAGCTGGCTGCTGCTTGACTTTTTTTTTGGTAGCAATCTGAGCATTTTTTTGTTGAAGGGGGAAGCATCGTCCCCAAGTCACGTGTATTTATCTATGAGGTTCTCAGATTGTTTTTAAATTAACTGTAGCTGCACCTTCAAACTTAGTGTAATGCAGAAATCCTGAATTTGATATTCATGATCCATTGTAGTTCTGACCTCAGAGTTGTTTCTAATTGTCAGTGACTTGCAGGTCACCAAGATACACTAGGTAAATAAACACTGTAATAATATTTCCATGGAGTAGTCTCTGCTAAGTCCCAGGATAAGGTATTAATTTTGTTAGTCCCTAACTTTTGCATCCCTAATTTTTTACACATCACTAAAACTGTAAGCTTTCAGCACAAAAAATATGCAGAAGGCTTTTATTGCCTTTAAATAGAATGATTATGAAATTTTCTTACTTCAAGGAAGAGTTCATCATTCTAAATGGCACTAATGTCCCTTATACTCTTTCTCCAATTTCTATTTGTATTGTACTTAATCTTAAAAAGCTAGAGGGCACCAAACAAAAAGCACACACTCTTCAACACCACACCCCTGAAGAAGATTAGAAGCTAAAGTGAAACTGAACCTTCCCAATAAATTAGTTTAAAACACCTGTTTAAGAAATTACTTAGGTTTGTGCTCTAATCTTGAGAGGCTTGGGTTTACTCTTCCTTTGGGCAATGCAGGCTGCTACAACTTGTCTGTCACACTATTTCTTATTATAGCCTGTCTCTGCTTGCTGGAGACACTCTTCCTTCATCCATACAAAACAGATGGATGGGAGCATGGTTTTTCTGCACATCAGCACTGTTAGAAATTTAAAGCTAGAGTGGGGATTTAGTTAACAATACCTTTCCTGTGCCAGCATTTCATTTAGGAGTGTTTTCTGAGAATTGTTCTTGAACGGGGCCACTTGTCCTGCAGATTTTCCTTTTCTAACATACGTACCTTGATGGTAGAGCAGATGGAGGTTCAAGAAACCTATCTGTGAAGCAGTCCTTCTGTGTAGAACTGGTTGCTTGTGGGCTGTTATGCTTTGTTGCTTCTCTTACAGAAACACTGAAGCCGGGAGTATTTTTGTCTCCATTTGCAACATGAATATGTCCCTGCTTTTGATGTATTAGAGGGGATGCCCTGAAACTTGCTGAAAAGGGATACTTTTAATATACAATGAATCTAATTTTTTAGCTTTAGTCTCCTGAACTTTGGATTGTTTCAGTATGCTGCGAGTATCCTTTTTCTGCATTGCCTCTGTCCTTATTTTAGCTATTTGATCATAAATTGGCTTAAATAAGGGATTCCCTGCCTTTCTCTCCTTGCTTGTACTGGTTTTCCATGATGGCTGAATTCTGTTTTGGGACCTTAAACAGTGAAACTGGACATTGGTGATTTCTCTTACAGATGACCTGGACTTGTGCCTAAACCTTCCAACACACTTTCTAATCTCTTGGAGTTGTGTAGTATCAAAGAGAAGCTTGTCCAAGTTATGTGGTACATTTTTAATATTAAAAATTACTCTCGGCTCAGTTGAGGAGAATATCAGCCCATCCTCTCTCAGACTCAATCTGCCTGTAATTCTAGGATCTGTGCAGTCCACATACTTGAACCAGCACTTGCTATCTCCTTGTATTTTCCCCTCAGAAAATATATTCCAGAAGCTTTGAAAAGAGTCATGTATGGTTAGCATACAATCATTGTCCTGAGTTTTACAATCATTCTGAACTTTAATTTTTGTCCTTGATTGAAATGTATTTAAGGCATGAATTTTTAGATAAGGTCGTCTTATAATATTAAATCCATTGGGAAAATCATGGTGCTTGCTAGGTTTTAGTTCACCTTGATGGAATTACATGATTGTCATAGACATCACAGGGACACTACTGAGTCATTTAGACTGTATTACCAAAATAAGTTTTATTATAAAATTTCAGTGAATCATTCCCTTTCTGTATGCTGTGCACAGTAGATGAGTACTGTGAAACTTGAATGTGAGGAGCCATGGTTTGTGGGATATATACATTTCTACTTGAAAATTTTTGAACCATGTCCAAGATATATGAAGCAAGGCTTCCTACACAAGAGGATGAAAAGTCAGTTCCTTGTACTGGAAGGTAGGCATTTTAGGAAAGCTTTTCAAAAAGTCTAGTAGCTGCTGAAATAAGAGGATTAACATCTTGTGACAGATGGCAATAGTTTTAATTGTCATAGGTTATAGTGGTCATTATTCTTTGCATTTAAACCGTATAAGAAGAATTAACTGAGTGGCCCTGCTTAACTGTCAATGGGGTTCTCCTAGCTCTTTGCATTTTAAGTGAGATTAATAAATGAAAACATGTTGTAGAGGCAGGGTGTATTTTATTGAAAGATTCATGAAGTTTCAATGACATTGTTAAGGTATTTAATTAGTCTCATGAAAAAAAAGTAGAGTGACCCTTTTAGAGAAGCTGATAAGTCATATAATAGCTGTTAGATCCTCTTTATTCCTTGCTTTATAAGATTAACTTTGTGCTAAGCAATTTATGCTAAGTTTTCCCCTTTATTGGTAACCAAAGTTATCTGTGCTTCATGAATAGATTATTGGAGATAACATCATGTAATTAACAAGAGATGCAGAAAAGTAAAAGTACAATTTGTGTAAGAATTGTATGAGAGAGAATGTTAATTTCTTAACTAGGAAGGATATTTAAAGGGATAAAAGGAAGGCAAAATAGTGCAGTTCTTTGAAAGGATTAAAGTAACCTTATCTCATGTTCTTTCAGAAGGTGGGATTGCCTGAGTGTGTGAAAGTCATGTTCAATGAGCTATTCACAACTCTAATGAATTGTAGACACAAGTTTGCATTGCATTTTTTTTTTCCAAAAGTGATTGGTAAGGTGTAAGTTATGCCTTGGCTGTATTGAATAGTGGAAGTTAGTAAAAGGGGAAATTGTACAATCTGCAGGCATGCTGATTTGTATAAAAATGTCAATCTGAGGTGCTGTAAATTATAGTGTGTGTGGGAGGAAGAATGGGTACTTTTTTTTTTCTTTGTCAGAGTAAACTTCACAAAATTAAAGATTTAAGACAGTAAAATACCTGTCAGTAGCACTTCAGTGTGCTGTTATCTTCTCCTTTGAAGTATTTCTAAAATGTCTGTGATTGTGGTCTCTTTGGAAATCCACACAGAACCCTATTTCCAATGTAATTTCCTTCTAGACCTCAGTTCTTGTATTCAAAAGAAGGTGGTATGTAAGAATATTCAAAGTAAAATTAGACAAGGATAAATTAAATGATAGAGTTCAACACAGTTCTTAACACCAGGAAAAAGTAGAGACCAAAAATTGCTTTCTTTGGTAGTTTAAGAAAAATCTTGATGTTCAGTACCTTGCTTTCAGTGTTTAGGCATTGACATGTCTTGGTTTTAACAGAAGAAAAGAAAGAATGGCCAGAGCTCTGTCCCCTTGCAGCCCACAAAGCCTTGCTGTGAGAGGCTGTTTAAGAGCCCCCCAGCTTTCTAAAATGACAGTTTCTCTCTCAGGTCTTTGAAATACTCGCTAACACCAGGGCTGCAGGTAGTGGTTTAGAAGGAACTATAGTGCTGAAGTGGTTGCAGTTTTGTGAAGGGGTACGCCTTGGTTGGTTAAGGACTTCAAGGCCAGACGGTGGCATGGTGGATACGTCTGCTTTGAGTCTTGTGCCGTTTCCTGATTCTGTGCTCTTGTGCAACTAGCTTTAAATCTAGCTAAAAAATCCATTTTAGGAGTCTTTCCTTGCAATTTGGTGTGCTTCTACTAAGTAATCAATCTGACAATGATACTAAATAATCAATATTAATGATACTAAATCAATAATGATACTGTATAATCCAATAATGATGAGAAAGGGAGAAGATTCCTCCAAAAAGTTACGGTATGTGCTCTGCTGGGTCTTTCTCATATGGACATTTGGTATCTCAGTCTTGTAACCATTTCTGTATGAATGTGAACCAGCCTTGTGGGATCTCACTGGAAAGGCACAGAAATATTTTGTGCTTTCCCCCAGTGTCAGAGTTGGCCCCAATGTTGGACTGAAATGTAGAAATATGCAGCCTTGGCTGATCGTATGAATTTGCAGTTCTCTCTTTTGTTAGGTTGCAACCTGTTAACTTGAAAATAGGTATTTTGGAGACTCTGAGACATGTTAAGTAGGGAAGTTTCCTAAAAGCTTTAATAGTGGTGAAGTAATAGTTAAATTTATTTTCTGTAGGGAGTCTTAGTTGATGTGTGTACTGAATACTTGGTTGTAATTTGAAACTGTCCGGATAGCAAACCCATGAAAAATGGGAGTAACTACTGTGCATATAAAGATTTATTATGCATCTATGTTACAGTATGCTTATTTTATCAAAAATAGACCATTATGAAAACTGGCTTTTGCACCTGCTCTTCATTAATTTTTGAAGTTAAATAGCTCTGCGTGGTCATTTCTACAAAATACCAGAGGGCACTTGGGGATTATTAGCAGCAAATACTTGCTGAATGTAGAGTTTAACACTAATGGTAAAATAATCCACTCCTAGAATTATAGTTTAACTACTGTTAAGCAAAAAAAAAAAAAAAAAAAAAAATCCCAAACAAAAAACCCAACACCCTCAAAAACTTTAAGTAGTGAAGAACTGTTACATTACTTTGTACTATTTTTATGACAATTAGAATTTGGCATAAGTAAAAGTTGAAGTTGTAGTATTAGTGTATTTCTAATCAATGGGGGAAAAAAAGTAATGGTATTTCAGAATAATAGACAAGCACCTCATAACTTGGAAAAATATCCACCATAGTTTACAAATTTTCTTTAAAAAAGAAAAGTTTGTGTCTGGAAGTAGTAGCTCTAGTTGAACCTTAGAGTTTTAGTTTCACATGTAGTATGTGAACTTAATCCATCACACAATCAAATTACTGTTAGAATTGTCCTAAAAGGTTTTTCAGAAGAAAAATCTCAGCAATGTAAAATCTGAAAATACGAGCTTCCCCCTACCCATGTTACTGTAATTTAGGGCAGAATTTTTTTTCACTCTTTGGTGATAGTAGAAGCAAAGCTGGTTTAGGAAAAAAGTAGAGGTCACTCATTTCATGGATGTTAGAGGGAAGAGAATCAAACTAATTTCTTTTTTTTAGAAGCAAATATTGGGAATTCATTTTTCAGCAAATAACAAATATCTTTGCAATTAATTTTGCATGATTGGCCTTTGGTTATCAGCCAAGAAATGTGATCAGTCATATTTTAGTAGTTCTTCAAAATGTCATATACATAAAGTTTAAAAGCTGTTCAGTGATGAAATAAGTAGGTATTTCTTAGCGATACTCAATTGTCTGTATAGCATGCAGCTTTACTGTGGTATGATTTATATCAGCTGTACTTCTGTAGTTTTGCCATTTTTTAAACTTTCAGGTTGCAAAAAACTCAACCCTCTGTTCCACTGTGTGCAGAATAAGTGCTCTGGCAGGGAAGGGTCATGGTTTCAGCACTAATGAATCCTGACAGTGAGGGATAGCTCATGTTCGTTGCAGGATTATAAAAAGGATCTTTGTGTTACTTTAAACGCAAAATAGAGAAGGAGGGTTTGCTTTAGGATTGGAAAATATTTGTTATCTTTAAAAACTTCTCAGCCTCAAAGTTTAACTGGAATCTTACTTAAAAAATAAGTGGAAAAAGACCCAGAATTCTTAACTGTAAGGGATGGAAAAATGCTAGGCCAATAGGAAGAGTTCCAAACTTCACATATTTCCTTCTCCTCTGATTTTGTAGTTATTTTGACCCAAACTTGTGTTGTGGGATATACTTGTATGAAATATACCACTAATAAAACTAGAGCAAAAAAAAATTTTCTCAATGTATTTTGGTGGGCATTTGTTGGGAGTTTTGGGTACCGGCTTTTGGGTAACAGTTTGTCTTAAAATGAGTGAAAGTATTTAGAAGACAGTAAATATTTACTTCTTAAATTAAGCTTCTTAAATACACCTTTGGTACTGTGCTGGTTTTGGCTGGGGTAGAGTTAATTTTCTTCATAGTAGCTAGTATGGGGCTATGTTTTGGATTTGTGCTGAAAACAGTGTTGATAATACAGAAATGTTTTCATCACTGCTGAGCAGTGCTTACACAGAGCCAAGGCCTTTTCTGCTTCTCACCCCAGCAGTGAGCAGACTGGGGGGCATGAGAAGTTGGGAGGGGACACAGCTGGGACAGCTGACCCCAACTGACCCAAGGGTTATCCCAGACCATAGGACGTCATGCTCAGCCTAGGGGAAGCAGAAGGAATTGGGGACGTTCAGAGTGATGGCATTTGTCTTCCCAAGTCCCCGTTAGGCGTGCTGGAGCCCTGCTGTCCTGGAGATGGCTGAACACCTGCCTGCCCATGGGAAGTGGGGAATGAATTCCTTGTTTTGCTTTGGTTGTGCATGTGGCTTTTGCTTTACCCATTAAACTGTCTTTATCTCAGCCCACAAGTTTTCTCACTTTTACCCTGCTGATTCTCTCCCCCATCCCACTGTGAGGGACTTGAGTGAGCAGCTGTGCGGTGCTTGGTTGCTGCCTGGGGTTAAACCACAATAGGTACTGAAGGGAGCTTGAAATCAGTATTGCTTATATTTTTAACAGTAAAATATCTTGCTGGTTATTGGTTTCTGTAATTTTTCTGTAACTAAATTATAATATCTTTTTTTTTAAAGTGTGACCTTTCTTAGATCTAAAATAACCTTGTACTACTCAGTTCTAAAACTTAGCTAAATCTTATTTCATCAGGGTTTAGTTTCCTTATGATGGGAAATATAAAGCTCTTCTCAGTGTGTGTAGTACTACTAGACTTCTGTAGTTTGAACCAAGATGTTGTGCTGGTTGCCTGCCTCATTTTGAATCGTTTTGGTTGAAATTTTCCAAATATTTTCATTCCAAGACTGAAACAGTAGAAAAACATTGTTATGCCCAGATGAGTTATTTAGAATTTTTTTTATTGCTCAGTTTTTCAAGGAAGAAAATTTGAGTTTGGCTGCATTGAGGATGTTTCAGTACATGAGAGCTGTGTGAAATTCAGCAGGACTTTCCATGCATTTGCAGTGCAGGGCTGCTTTGGGATTAGGTCGATCTGGGCATAATAACAAGGGTACAGGTTGGCAGGAGAGGGAAAGCTGGTATGAAGAAGTGTTTATTTAAAATACAAGTAAAGGTTCTTTTTCAACCTGTGGTCTCATTTACTTCTCCTTCCCTGGCAGGAAAAAGAGAGAAAATTGCCTGGACTAAGTGTACAGGCGAGAAAGGTTGGGTAAATAGGAGCTCCTGGCTGGCTGTCAGAAGACAAGACCACCAGCTTGGAGTCAGGGAGCTGGGAAGCTGAATCCATCCTGGGATTAGGAACCAGCGGGCAGAGTGAAAGACATGATAGGGGTGAGAGAATGTATCTGAAGAACAAGCAGGACCAGAACAGGCTAATTCAACAAAGAATTAATATTGGGGAAGATGCTTGAGACTGGGTGACAAATTTGGTCATAGATGCAGAGATGCGTGCTTATTTTGTAGCCTAAGCCTGTATTTTGTAGCCTAACACTAAAACTGAAGTCTGGGAGTGAGGAGAGAGACTGATAAGGATCTGTTACCTTGACCAGGACAGAATACGTGGAGTTTGGAAGAAGCAGAGGAGACTGTGGTCACTGCAGTGCCATTTGGTGCTTGGAAACAAGCCTAGTCAGAACATTACTGCTGCCAAATATGTGATACTTATATTTTATTAGCCCAGGTTTCAGTAAGTTTCCATGTAATTTGTTTTTTGCTGGCTATTTTAGAAATAACTAAGATATAAGTAGGCATATGTTGTGTCTAGAGAAAAATACAGGGAGAATTTTCAGAGCTTCCAAGTCAAGCTCTCTGAAAATAGGAAAAAGGTTGTCTGTTGAGACCGCTTTCTCTCCCCAGCTGCGATATGCTCATGTGACTACATGCTGTAAATAAGATGCAAGATAAAACCCGTCTTGTGTGAAGCTGCCCTAATGAACTGCTTTCTCCCCTGCCTCTGTTGCAGTGACCTTATGCATTATCCAGTGATAAACTAATAACTAAATGGCTAAGTATCAGTTGGTTTGCTGGGTGCCTCCCTTGAGGCTGTGCAGCTTGTGGAAGCACTGTGTATTCTCTAGCATGGCTGTAAGAGCAGTGCTTTGAGAAATAGGCTTTTATCACCAAGGCTTCCAAGATCAGGGAATGCACTTAACCTGAGTTTGAAAGTACCTCTGGCAGCTCCTACGTGCGGTGATGGTAGAGGTGTGTTTTGGGAGCGAAGGGTCAGGTTCCTCAAGGTTTGTGTTCAGTTGCTGTTTTGGCAGGCAGCCAGCGCTGTCCTGCTCAACACGAGGGAAGGGCAATGCAGTTGAACAGCCTTGTTCAGCTAAACCTGAATGGATTTTGATGAGACAAATAAATGTCACTTTCTCCATCCCAAATAAATCCCTCTTCCTCCAACTGCTGCTGTTTGCAGACAGTCTGTGAAATTCAAAGGTGTTAGTCTCTTCCGAGGTGGCAAGAGTATTTTGTGTTGGTAACTGTTCACTTGGAGAAGTGTAGCAGCTCCTCCTACAAACAGTGTGTATGTTATGAGGACTGTCATGCTTGAGTGTAACATGATGTCTTTCCACTAAATGAAATACTCACGGGAGACTGGCTGACTAGGAAGGAGCACTGGCAATGAGATATAGAACCTTTAATCTCTAGGAATGATAAAGTATTTACAGTTGATGGCTGTATAATGACATAAAATAAGTAGTCACAGTCTTGCTTCCAAATAAGAGGTCATATAAACATATGCCCGTGTAGGTGTTTTCAAGAAGGCCACAGATTTAATAATGGCTGTGATCTTCAGTGCCTCTCATCTACTTGGTTGGGCCTTGCCAATCCCAGTTGTGTTGTGCTGGTAGAAGGGTATGAAGCAGCTTTGTCTCCTGCTACTTCATTAATAAGTAGACTTCAGTTTCCAGGGCAAATACCCATTTTTGCTGTGTGGGAAATTCTTTTCCTAAAATGCTAGTATTTTTGCAGTACAAATAGGGTAGATGAAACTGTGCGTACTGTTGGTGAGGGTAGCTCAATAGATAAATGATAAGCTACTGCAGCTTAGTTGTTTGGTCCTTTGCTGATGACCATATTTCAGTCTAGCAGGGAGTGCTTGGTCTGAAATGTGTTTTGAAAAGCATGTCTTCAGCAATGGCGGGTTTTAAGCTTTAAGGTGAGCATCAGATGTAGACAGAACAGATGGCACCACTGATTTCAGAATCTGTATAAAGAGGGAAAAAAAAAGAAGGTTCTTAGATTTTCATTACTTATTTGATTTATTCACACATAATAAGGAGATGCTTGTGAATATAATGATTGATGTGAAGCAAAGCTGCTTTCGTTTATCAGAGATTGCCAATGTATTTTGTCAACTTTTGATATAAAAGAAAAAAATGATAGCGTTAATTACTCAATTAAGTGTGTCTTCTGCAAAGTTCTGCTTTTGGATTAACATCCTGCTTTGTGCAGTATGTAAAGGCTCACTTTACATTTAAAAAAAGAAAACCAAAACCACCTTACTGGAGGAAAGATAATTTTGCACTCTTTCTTATAATGCTTCAGATGCGAGGTTGTGAATAGACAGAAGTATCGCTCTACTGTTACTTCTTTTTGAAAGATGACTTCTTTAATTTTCTGGATGCCATAAATTGTCCTTCCCCCCCTCCCCCCTTTTTTTAAGTAAAGCTGTTTCACTTCTCCAGCTTACGTTGTACTAAATTGGTGGTGAAGAATGGCATGGTTTAAGAAGATAAATGTCAGGAATGTCTTCTAAAGTAGACATTCAGATTTTTTTGGATTAATGGGAAAGAAGGTCAATAATTGCATGGATTTCAATAAGCTTGAGAAGAAATGGCATTCCTGTGGTGCTAGTGATTATTAAAACATTGTGAATTCATTTCAAGGTACTGTGCTGGGGTTTAATATCTCTTCCATTGTGAAAGAATGACTCAGTAAGAGCTGCCGACTTGTACAGACGATAGGAGATAAATCATAAAGCAATTGTATTTGTAAGAGGAAAAAAGTTATAGCAGACAACAGATAAATTCCTGGGTGTTAGCCTTAACCTTAGTTCTGCCTTATTAAATAGGGCCCTCCAGACTTTCAACAGCATACGCCTGGACCAGTTCCTACCAACTTCTCCCAAGCCCCAAGGCTGCCAATTCAGGACCAGTGGAGAGGGCCACCACCACCGCCACCACCGCTCCCACCTCCACCTCCTCAGGAAAGAGATCCTTTCTTCTTAGCGGCAGGTAAGCATTTTTATTTCCATTAACATACAAAATCCACTTTTTGTAAAATGGCTATGCAGTGTCAGTGTGTATCGTATGACATGAAGTGTTCGGAAGAACGTGAAGGCCGCAAGATCCTGTTTGATGTAGCCAGGCTAGTACATCCCAAAAATTCCAGTGGTCTGGTATCTTTTTACTTTTTTGATGTAAATGTATGTCTCCATCTGTAACTACCATCAATCTGGATATTTATGCAGATACAAAATAAAATTAATATCTAAGTGATTGTTGCAATAAAGTTGTTTGTAACTTGTTACGTTTTAGATAACTAGTACTCTCCCTACGCTTTGGTTTCCACTAGTAACTTTTTAAACTGCCTGGACTATGTGTGTGCTGTAAAAAATCTGTTAAGGTTAGCTAAAATGATACAGCATAGCAAACAAAATAGATGGTAAGTGCATGTGTATGTATATATATAGGTACATGTATATACTGCATATGCATAGTATGCATGTATATAATGTATATGTTATAGACATTTTACACAAAATATGTAAAAAATTTGATAAATATCTGGTCAGCAAATGGTATCAACGTTCTATGAGTTCTTGTGTGGTTTAAACTATAATCCCTGGAATCCTTAATTGATTTCATTAAAGTAGAATTTCTAAAAGGTATTGCTAATTCCAGCAAAGTACCAGTTGTGCTAGTCTTTCAAGCATCAGTTTCTTTTATACACAAGTGGCAGAAGCAAGAAAAACATAACCTTGAGGGTAGCTCTTAAAAATTAAAACATCCCATACAATTTTGCTTTTTACAAATTTCAGGTTACTTTTCCAAATCAGAATGAGTTCTACATTTCGGGAATGTGTTTGTGTCCCTGGGAGCTTGTCGTTTAATTGCTTTCCTGATTCCCACAGATCCAAGGTTTCCAAGTCATCACTTGTTTGAGCAGCGAAGCCCCCCACCACCGCCACCTCCCCCACTTCTTAATAGTGCGCATCCTGTCCCTACCCAAAATCCGATGCCCTTCAGCCAGCCCGGGCCAGCATTTAATCAGCAGGGACAACAACCAGTATTTCCCCGAGAGCGGCCGGTACGGCCGAACATGCAGCCTCAAGGTCCTGTGGGGATTCTCCACTTCAACCAGCCGGGTTCGGCAAACCCGCGGCCGTTCATCCCTCCGAGGCAGCAGTTCCTGCAGGCTCCGGGACAGCCCTTCCTCGCCGCACACACGCAGCCCAGCATGCAGGTACGGGTCTGCAGCACCTACGAGGAACGCGTGACGCCTGGTAGGCTGATAGCAGTAGCGTAACTCAAGGGCCATTATTCGAGATTACAGGTATGAGGCAGATGGACCTGTAACGCTTTTTATTGCTTGCGCCTGAAGAGGCGATTCATTTTCGCCCCAGTTGCCAGCGCTAACGTATTTCCGATAGCGAGCTTGCAGCCCGGCCCTGGCTCCTTAACTTGCTTTAGTTCCGCAGAGGTAGGGAGAGGTGCCCCGGCCCCGGTGCCCCGGCCCCGGTGCCCCGGCCCCGGTGCCCCGGCCCCGGTGCCCCGGCCCCGGTGCCCCGGCCCCGGTGCCCCGGCCCCGGTGCCCCGGCCCCGGTGCCCCGGCTGGGGTCAGCGGCAGGGCGGGAGCGCCCTCTGCCGCTCAGCTGCGGAGCACGGCGGGGAGCCGGGGGCCTCCCGCAAACCAGGAGGAAGCCGAATTGCTGCTTCAAGTGGGTAAATGTTTTGGGAACCTGCAGGGTGGTGTGGAGGGCCCTGCATGTTCTGTGGGCTTTCTGCGGGATCTTTTCATGGTGTCTGTGCTTTGAACGTGGGGGAAATCCTGGAGGCTGGTGATGTTGGGGGGGGGGGATATAAAAAACCCCAACAAACAAACAAAAAAACAGTTTAAAAGTCATTAGAAGAGGGGGCAGAGGGCAGGAACCCTTGCATTCACCTTTTTTCACTTAAACTGTTGAATTACGCAGGTTTAAGTGTAGAACTACCTTGCACAGCTTCTGTTAGTCTGGTTTTTCACTCGGTATATTTCCAGTTCAGCCTGGTCCGTAGCTGCATACAGGTATTTTGAGGACTTGGGAGGCTGGAGCTACTTTTCAGGAGTTTATGACCTTGAAACTAAAAACAAATAATCTTTTTCTTCACATGAAGGGTCCCTTGCATCCTCCATTACAGCCTCAGCCACAACCTCAGCCTCAGCAGCACCATCACCAGCAGCAGCAGCAACACCATCACCAACAGCAGCAGCAGCAACACCATCATCATCTCCAAGGGCCACCACAGCCCTTGATGCCCATGAACCAGCCACAGTTCAGGCCTCACATGCAGGCCACGCAGCAGCAGCCAAATAACAACAGGATGCAGTGTCAGCCACGACAGGGTCCAATGAAGCCAAGGCATGTAAGTACCACATACATCAATGTTGCCTTGCGTGACTCTGGGGTTAGCAAGTGTTAACCAGTTAGCAGGTGTACCTGTTTGTGTTACACTGGGTAGCAGGCATGTAAGCCCAGGTTTCAAAACTCACCAGTGTGGTTTTTCAGTCCCATTTATTCCCTTCCTGCTCTGTCTGCTTCTTTCACCATTTCTTGCTCCTTTTCTGCCTTGATCATTTTATAACCTACATCTAAAAATAGCATGTGTACCTTTCCCTTTTTCTTTTCTCCTCCAATCTTCAGTGTTTTTCTTGATCTGGGTCCAATAAGAGATGATGCGGTTGCCCAAAAACTGGCAATAAAGGGGATTTGGAGGATAGGTTTGCTTAATAAGATTTTAAAACTGCTGGTAGCCTCTGATCATGTGGGAGCCAGTTCTCTGACATTGTCTTTCAATTTGAAGGCCTCTCTGTACCACTGCTAATAAGCTTTCTGGTTCAGATAGTACCACTCATGTCTTGTGAGTTTGCTTCTTTGCAGCATATTCTGTTGCTTGGTAGATTGTGGTAACACAACAGTCTGTAGCAGTGCTCAGGACAACATGGCTGTAGTTCAGAATAATTGCTTTGATTAGGAAAGTAAATCACACAGTGAAGCCAGTTTCTGAGAAAGAAGTGAAACAAGTGAGATTCAGTTTTGCTTTTAATTAAAAAAACAAAAAACAAACCACTGTTGTTTAAAATGTTCTCATTTCTATAATTTTTCTTCAATATGCATTGAAAATACTACAGCTCTTCAAAAAGCTTTTTTCCCCAAACTTAACTAAATCACGAAAATGTGAAACAGGCAACACTTTAGTCTGGTTTGTAGTGGAAGTCAGCAGTTTTGTTCCTTTCTGCTTTTCAGAATACACCATCACAAAATATTGTGAAGCGTCCGAATCAGCAGCTACAGTCAACTGCTCCAAGAAATAGTAACTTGCGTGAATTGCCAATAGCACCATCACATGCTATGGAAATGAGCAACAACAGGAGAACCTCTACCCCAGCTGCTCAGGTCAAACCCATTACCAGCACGATGTCTGCCACGAAGTCTGTAGCTGGTGTTGGAAACTCACAGGGCAGGCCTGAGATGAAAGCTAAAGCAATCACACCAGTGGGCCAAGCAAAATCAGAAGTAAAATCTGAACCAGAGGTAAGGCTTTTTTTTTAAAAAAAAAACCAAAACCAAATAAACAAACACAAAAAATCCAAACAAAAACCAAGAAAAAAACCCTCCCACCTTTTAGAAACTTTTCTAGTCTGACACACTTAATGTATTATTTACCCAGTATTTTTTGGTGCCACTAGAGGCCTCCCTTCTGAGTTGCACTTTTCTCTTTAATGGGATAGCAAAACCAGTCTCCATTGACAAAAAAAAGAAGTCTGGAAGGTTGGCAAGGCTGTGGTGAATCTGTTTTGCAGGAGGAGTCGTCACTTGTACTGTGAAAAGGCAGAGGCTGAGTAAAGGTCATCAATGACACAAGCCTCTGAAATACCCATTGTGCCCATTTTTTATTTCCAGGATTATGATCCCTTTTTTTTTTTTCAGGTAATCATGTTGTTCTAAGTCAGAAAGCTTCTTCTCTTCTATTTCCTATGATGCTGTATGACTCAAAAGAAAAGGAAAAAAGAAAAAACAAAGCTGTTTGGAGAGCTATCTTCTTCATGTTGTTTTCCTTTAGGCTGTTGAGTCTCCTCTAGGGCCTTGAGCACTCATGCAGGAGATTGCAGCTGCATCGTCCATGGAGCATCTTGCTCTTGAAGAAGAAAATCTCTCTTTTATGAAACCTTTTGGCAAGAGGGAAAATAGGAGATGCTCTTAAGTGTTCCATTTTGGAGAAAATGCTGTTTGCTCTGCTAGTACTCTGCACAATCAGAAAATGAGATGCCAGTGTTTTTGGCTCATGCAATGTGAACAGATGACCATTTCCATGCACAGATTCTCGTGGAAGCTAGAGAAGACTCTCCATGAGCACTGTTGGCTTGAGAGAGTGGGTAGGATTGCACTGATGGTGCTGTTGATCCTGAACATCAGGAGGTAACAGAGGAACATGACGGCTAAATGCACCCTGTATAATTTCTGAGTGTCAGGTTATTCTGAGCAGAACTGTAAATCTTTATAGTTTAGTTGACCATGAATCTTGTCTCGAGGACCAGGTTTTCTTCAACAACTGTTGAAAGCTTTAATTGTGATAATACTGTCTTCCCTTTAAGCTGCTCATGATTAGCTTTTCATCTTGTTCTTGAATTAGGGATGGTCATAACTAATTTTCACAAATGAGGCACAAAAGAAACCCATAGCTAGCAGTGCTTGACCTCCTGTGCACTTGCTTTTCAATGGAAATATTAAAAAAAAAATCCTTATTTCGGCTTTTCAGCTTTTAATTTTGATCTTTTTTGAAAAAATGACTTAAGTAATCACCTTCCCGTGAATTCAGTCTCTTGGAATAATGTAAGTCACAGAAAATGCAGTGCCTCTTAGAGAAGCCTCTGTCTTTCAGGTTGTTAGTAAGGTAAGTTTTGAAGCAAATCACCTACAGGCCTCCTCATCTAAAATATCTTAAAGTTCTTCCATAGTGTAATCATATGAAAATTAAGGCATTAATTCTGAAATATCCCTGGCAGTGTTTAGAAAAATGAATGAATTTTTTTTTCACTCCTCGTAATCAAATGAATTAAAAAAAACCCAAACACACACACACACCCCCCAAAACCCAACAAAAACAACAACAAAAAACCCCAACAAAAAAAATCAGAACAAAAAACCCCACTCCAAAGCAGTCATCTTGTTCTCTCCATTTTAAGTTTTATACATATCCTAACAAACCTGTAGTTATAACACTGACTAATCTTACTCGTCTGAATTCTTGGTATTTTACAAATAAAGCTTTCATTTTAATTCTATGTCAAAGCTATCTTTGAAAACAGTTTGATACCTGTTTTATGTAAGTTTTTGCAAAACAGGATAAAAAAAAGTTACCTTGGAAAAAATGATGTCTCCTAGTGTCTCCTGTTATTAACCGTAAAAGTAAAGCCTTTGTAGATACACTTGGCAAGCACTAGAAAAGTGTGTGAATGTGTGCATGCACAGAACACTTCTCCTTTCAAAGTGGACTTGAAATAGAGCCTTTTGCTACAAACAGTCCCTTTTCAGCAGTGCCACTGTGGTAGTCTTGTTCATTGACGCTTATTGTCACGTCTACAAACAGGATTGCTGCACTAGTTATGTTCATTTCCAAGCATTTGATTGTATTTTTAACTGTTGTTGTTATGTGGGTTATTACATTTCTCTCTTTCGGCAGATTGTAATGTTTTCCAGTCTTTTTTGTGTATTTTTCTTGGAATTAGCTAACTTTGTCATGTTCTTTTGCTTTCTATGAAGATGAGAAAGAGTTAAGTTCTGTCATCTTTTCTAGCTGTATTGCTCATAACTGAATTGGGCAGGTTATTTTGCAAGTGTCTTCAACTGGAAAATTATTAAGACTTTTCTTTGCATCCTTCTTCCTGAAGAGTCAGTGGCCATATTTACAAATGCCTTATCATTCAGGAAGCACCAAAAAATAGCAATATTGGCTATTAAAGGTTTTGCTCACCTTCAAAATAGATATTTGAAAGCTTTGCAACCTGAGTGACTAGAAGATTAAAAACTATATTTCTACTTTACTAATGGTATGCTTGTGTTCCTGTTCCTGTGAGGCCGAAAAATACTGACTTTATATGCCCCTGTTTAGAATAGCTGTTACTCTCCAAGATTTAAACTTTGCATATCCTCGGTTGGAAAGTATGGGTGATGACCGTTGGCATAATTCTGCTCATGTTGACGTCAGTTTAGGATAAGAGGAATTAAGGCAAGCTGAAGCATTTTTAAGTTTAAAGGAGGGGGAGCATATAGAAAGGTAATGTGAATCTCTTCAGAAGAAACGGATATTGGAGCTCAGAACAGGAGAGAAATTAGTAGACCACTACATAATCATAGGTGTACTGATATTACTACTTATATTGCAGTTAATGTCCTTGATATACTGAAAGAAAATCTTCACATTCCATTCTCCCAAAAGCAGCAAATTTTGAAGTTGGGTTCTTGAATGTTATGTTGCTGTCTTTTTTTAACAAGGCCCGCAATATGGAAAATAGTTGCTGCATTAAATTGTTAGACCAAATGTATCTAAATCTTTTCATCTTTTTGGAAATTAGCTACCTGAAACATTGTACATGTCTAAATTTGAGTTCTCTCCAGTTTAAATAGGCTTGATTTCAAAATTTTAATGATGGTGCCTCCTGTCTTGTGCTTAGAAAGTTCTTATCCCAGTCTTTTTCCAGTTGGAAGATCATAAGAGGGCAATGTGCTTCTCAGAGTAACCTGTAACCTTGTTCTTAATTCACTTCCTCTTTGTCCAAGATGTACAGTACCTGTGTTTTGTAGGATGACTCATACCTTCCTAGGGTTCAGGAGCTGATGTTGTCAGCAGTGTGAAGTGTGTGATGTGTATGTGGGTGCCTTTATTTAAGATGTTTTGTGGTTTTGAACACAAGCGCCAAATGATGCCATTTGGATCTGGCCTTACCTTTTATGAATACTTGTCATGAATTTTTGGACAAGCTATTCTAGCCTCTTTTGTTTCTACCATTACAACTGAAAAAAAATAAAGATTAAACCTGCTGAATAGGTTTGTGTTTATGCTACAGATAAAACCATTTTGAGTGCTTTGTCCTTGCACCCATTCTTCTGAGGGACACAAGTGAGCTTGGTTGCATGATTCCTTTTCTGTTCCTTGATAGCAAACCAGAACACTTATAGTATCTGGTTCTTATGACTCTGCATTTAGTTCTATTAACTAGTAAGAAGCCTGCAGACTTCTGAAAAGGTGTGTGGTTTTTTTTTTTTAATTAACTATATGGAAAGCAAGCTACTGATACAAGGACTTGCATTTCAGTAGAAAGTTTAATCCCTTGTTTTAGAGCATGTCTTTGCTGTCTTTTCCTCAGTCAACAGTGGCATTCTACGTTCTCCTGGAGAATGATGTAGGACTGCTGCTTCTCTTACTGCTGCTCTTCAGCTAGACTCAGAAAAGCAGTCTGTAACATTTTCCTTTGGCACTTTCCATCAAAGCTGCTTTGGACCTTAAGGCAGAAGAAAAACCTATAGCTAAGGTTTAGTGTTCCCTTTAAACAACAGTGAAATACATTGTGTTCAGGAACTGTTCCAAGATGGATGAGAATCGCTGCTTAAAAAAAACCCCAAACACCAACCTCCCCCCCCAAAACAAAAAACTCCCAAAACTCAACAAAGCAACCCCACCTCCACAAAACCAAGGGAAATGATTTGCATCTCTGACCCTTTGTACTCTGTAGCCTCCTGTAAAAGGAGGAGCTGTATACAATGTACCATTTCTTCATGTTGTGGAGTTTTCTACAGGAAAACAGTGAAGCATCAGTTGTTTGTCAAGAAAAAGATTGCTTTAAGTTTTTCTGCTGCTTCACCTGCAGATAATGCTGCTTTTGGCAGCAAACTTCCAAACACAAGCTGTGAACTTTAGGACAACTTTGAAGGATGTCTGCTTTCTCTGGGCAAAATGCTTGCATGTTTTGTTGTTGTTGTTGTTTGGTTTTTTTGTTTGGTTTTTTTTGGTTGGGGTTTTTTTTTTTTTGGCAGGGCTACTTGTTGGAGAAAACTGTACTGGGCTTATTGAGCTAATGGGATGAAAATCACTAGCAGTAGGCATTGTGTACTGTTTCTGACTTGACCTGATACACTGTCTTGCCTGTTCTGTATGATGAAGCTCCTTATTAAATACTGTAGGTAATTTATATATGCTATAGGTCATATATATATATATATATACACCCACACACACCCACGCTCTATAGTTTAGTCTATATAAGGTACTCTTAAAGCTGAGCAGCAAAGGATTTATCTGCCCCTGTTTTCATCCTAGTAAGAAGTTTGCTGCCATTCTGAATCTGTACTGTTGGGTCATTGCACAACTAATTTCAATTAAACCTGACTCCTAATGCAACTATTTTGTTAATCATCACAGGGCCTTTATATTGTTGGGCCTTTCTCTAGCTCCAAGGGTATTTTACTGAGAACTTAACAGTAGTAGCAGCTTGCTTATGAAGTTGAAGGATATAGGTCTACCTATAGCCCATTAACAGGCTGATCTGTAGTTGTCATAAAACCTCAAAACTCTTGACCCTTGATTTAAAAGCTGACCCTTTAAGAAGGGATGGACTTCATAGGATCATTACTAATTTTGTAAGTATGGAGTTGAGATTCTGAAAGGAAAATTTCAGATTATATTTGAGATCAAGTTGCCTGAAGATTCTACTAAGCATTCATCTAACTTAATATGTGTTTGTCAGTTGTCTTTTGTGTTTAATGCTAGTGTAGTTGAAATTGGTGTATCTGTCCATACTGCATGGACAAATTGGTCAGAGTCCCTCAGGATGTTCATTCCTTGTCTGCTGGCAAGACTCAGAGTGCCACAAAGTACACATCTTTCTGCTGCTATATGTAACCCTTGAGTTAGCGTTTTGAACTTACCACATTGTGGTATACAACTTCCAAGGCCTTCAGAACTTGTTAGATGATAAAATGAGCAGACAGGTCCCTGATAATAAAGGACAGCTGATAGAAGAGCTGGTCTCATGCAGACTCATACTGGTATTGACACTCTCAACTGAACATACAGGGGAAAAAAAAATACGCTGCTCCCTCCAAAGGTAAATTTGGTACTGGCTCACTGGCATCCATCAAACTTGTTTAGATAAAATGTAGAATATTCTGATCTAAAGCAAAGCAAGTGAATAAACTAATTTATTAAGTGAAACAAGTTTTCTGTTTGGACAATTTCAATAACTGAGATATTTACTGTCTCTGAAAATGACTGAAAATTTTATTCATGGCATCAGGATCTGCATAACAGCGCATCTTCTTCCTATCTGGAGCTTACCTGTATTTTTTTGTCCTATGCAAACTATATTTAAGGGTCTTATCCTTTTACTGTATTTCATAAAGGTTTTATTCTTTTTTTTTTTAAAAACTACAATCCAGCAGTTCCAATTTTCAATATAAAATGAAATATCTGAGTTTCCTCCTGTAGAAGTACATTCCTGTTGCCATCTATCAACAAAGACCTGTAATCTAGTTGTTACAGTGATTAGTCATTAATCACCACTATCGTAGTCCAAGAAGTACAGAGGAAGATCAGAACCTTTTGGTATGTGAAGCATTCTTAAAAAAAAGGCCAGTGTTAGACCTCATTCCTGAACTATAGCCCATATTTAAAAAGTAAATAAATACAACTTTTACAAATCCAGTTTTGTTGAAGTCTTACTTTAGCCATTGTTTAGGCTGGACTTCTAGTGTGAGACATACAGCTATATTTTAGTAACTGTGGGAATAATCCCTATCAATACATGCTCAGGGAAGAAGCAGTTACAGCTGAAGGAAACAAGCATTCAGGATTTGTGCATCTGGATTCTTTAAGTACAAAGATGACTCTATTGGGCTTTTATATCTGTGGTCCAGCTTTATGGTTGAATCTGTTCTGCTTTTTCTTCCCTTGGGTTGGGGAGGATTCTGGGGCATACCAGGAATAAAAGCACTTGAATTAAAAAAACAAGCAAACAAACAAACAAACAAACAAACAACCCTAAACAAAAATGTTGCACATTTGGGTTGTATATGTTAAAAAAAATGGCATTTGTGTTGAAAACAGTTTGCACCCAATTGCTGCAAGGTAAATAACTGTTTATCATGGATTCCCAGTTTTTGAGAAACATTTTAGCATTATTTATGTTGTGATTTACCAACATGCAAAGTATTGTTACTTTGAGAGCCTGTTTTTGTTAGGGGTGATTAGTATATCTTGAGTAGAATGCTGTGCTCATTACTATTTGTAAGCGGTGTCTACAAATCTCTAACTTAGTATTTCAAATGGTTGAAAAGAAAAAAATAATATAATGAAAAAGTATGCTTTGTAATTTTGAAAAATGCATGTGATTGTATCGCAAGAGCAATTTGATTTCTTTTCCAGGATGATGAGAATCTGCATTTCCTTGACTCTTGTCCATTTTTATACAACTTTTCATAAGAACCCATTCTGCCAAAGTTGAAGAATCTTTAGAAAGGTTATTTGATGGTGTGTAATACTTTCAGAAGGGCCCAGGGCTGGAATATTAAAGGCATTCTCTATATACCATTAATATTCCAACACTGCATTTGGCAACATTTTGATTCTGAAGAGAGTGCATGAGTTCAAGGTCAGAGAGATTGACTTGTGCTGTTCATTATAACCAATTATTGTGTGACAAATGAGTTTGAGATCAGGCTGAAAATTCAGTGAGAAAAATCAATAGTTCTAATCAGGGCCTTTCAGGTCATTTACCACCCTACCTTTTGTTACTTTGTCAGAAAAGAGCAAGATAAAACCTGTGTGACAGTGGGTTGCCTTCGTATTGTTACTTTCCATTTGAAACATATTTTGATATCTTGAATTATATTAATAGTTTAATTGGTTTTAGAAACTTCTAAATGAGTTCCAATTTGTAAAACTTCTTTTTTCTTTTTTTTTTCTTTTTTTTTTTTTTTAGTATTCTGATAAGATTTTTCAACTGGTATTAAAGCTTTTCTGTCTAGGAAGTAATATATCTAAGTCCTAAACCAGATTTGAGCTGTTTGTCTGTAATGAATAGCAAATAAACCTTACCAGCAGATATACTCCACTAATCGCCTTAGTTTGGTATCGAGGATAATTTAAAAAGCTCTTCAGAGAGTTATGGCTTTACAACATCTGAAACAACAATTTCATGTTGTTTTGGCCAAGCTGGGCATTTGTTCAGAATTTTATAAATTCATTTGCATTTTCCTTTGTAGTATCCAGATGAAGATGAAGAAACTAGATTGTATCGTTTGAAGATAGAAGAGCAGAAGCGTCTAAGAGAAGAAATTCTGAAACAAAAGGAACTGAGACGGCAGCAGCAGGCTGGTGCTAGAAAGAGAGAATTGCTCGAAAGACTTGCGCAACAGCAGCAGCAGCAGCAACCGTCTACGCAGCAGTCCTACATGCAGCAGGAGGATGACTCCCCCGAGTTCCCCACCAATGGCAGCCCTTACATACCCCACTCCGGCTTACAGACCAGGCAAAATGTGAAAAACAGACTCCTTGTTAAAAAGCAAGATACGGTAGTTCCAAATATCCAACCCAAACCCACAGATTTCCCACAGGTCGGGGCGAATATGCAGTATCAAGGACAGCAGATGAAACCAGTGAAGCAGCTGAGGCAGACTAGAACAGTACCTCCGAGTCCGCCTCAGGCACCGCAGAAAGTATTGCAGACAAAGCCTGCTGCAGCATCGCTGCCCACGACACAGACTGCTCGAGTGGCTTCGGTACAAGCAAGGCCCCAGGAACTGAAACCTGGTGTGAAAAGGACTGTCATGCAGCGGACAAACAGTGGTAGTGGAGATGGGCCCCATGTCGGCAGCAAAGTCAGGGTGATTAAGTTGTCAGGAGGGGTAAGTTTCCGAGGCTCATCTCATGCGTGTGTGTTGCCATGGTTTGTTTTTGTGTGTTTCATTCTGTGTAATCCCAAAATAAAAAGTGGGCCTAAGCTGACAAGGGAAGTAGCAGGTTTAGCAAACCTAATGGTCCGTATTTTATATTTTCAGAACTGTAAGTTATTAGCAGTTATCCAGAAATTAATGTTTCCTCTAACACTTTACTGCCAGGCAGTTATCACTGAACTAATACTCCTTTAAGTAGTAATTTGAGCCTGAAAGACTCTCAACTGAGCTCCTTTTGCTTAAGGTCTGATAATTGGTCAGAGAAAAGGGTTTGGGTGGCTGTTCTTAAGGTTTGGTTAAAAAGCTCTGCTTGTTAGTTGAAGCCACATAATTCTAGTTGTGTGCAGATGCTGGTGTTAGTGTGGTTTCTGTACTCAAGGGAAGACTGTTTTTATTTTCTCGGCAAGCATGTTGTGGAACTAATTTAAGCAGTATATTGGAGGGGGAAGCCTTCTGTTAGAGGCTGGGTTTAAAATGTTACCATTTCACTTCTGCATCTAAATGAGATTTCCTTATCTTTTGATGAGGGGTCTATTATCTGCAGAGTGTCCCTTGAGCACCAGTGTTGTGGAGGACTCACAATGCTGGTCTTGATGGCAGTGTACATACTTAAGATCTGGCGCTTTGGTCAGAAAGTATGTTGACCAAATTTCTTCTGTCTTAAATGAAAAGACAAGTTAATTTGTTAGGGCTCTGAAGAAACTGAGATGAGGGGACATAGCGAGATTGTGTCAGGGTGAAATCTGTCCTTGGGTTTATGCTAAGCAGGAAAGAAGGATGTGAAGTAGTTTAATGCTGTGGTACATTGGAGGTGTTTTTTTGGAAGAATGCTTCTTAAATTATTCAGAGCATTAGTTAGGGAAACTTGCAGAACTGCTGTGAGTCTTCAATGAAGTGAACAGTGTGTTAACAGGGACTGAACAAGGCCTTGGAAGCTAGGCTTTACTCTGTAGAAAAGGGGAGGAAGTCGAAATGTCGAAGTCTTAAGTACTTTTTAGAAATGTTTTCTACAGCTCAGAAAACTTAAATACACTTAAAATTGTGATAATGACCATGTGGTCTTTCAAAACATTAACATAAAGGGCCTTGTTGACTACATAGAGCTGACAACAACCTGACTTGGAGGATGTCTAATTCCTCAGACATGATAACTTAAGTACAGAAGAATGAAGTACAAGAAGTTGAAAGGAATTTATTCTGTTGGGCTAAAAATATTTATATTTAAATATGTCTGCAGGAATCCCGGTGGTCTGCAAGAGGTATGACAGGTTTTTTATTCATGAATAATTGAATAAAGCAATCATGCACAACTTCTTTTATTATGTGGTGAAACAAAACAATGCCAGTCACCACTGTATACAGCTCTTCATAAAAAATGGTTATCAGTGCCCACAGTAGCATTCACAATGGAATAGTTTTTATCATAATGCTCTATTTCAGAAAACCATAAATGATTTGTTTCAGATAAGTCTCATGGTAAGCAAGAGTGATTAGCTTCATTAAATGCATGTGTAACCCCTCTTTCATTGTATACAGAAGCAGATTTGCTCTATCTTTCTTAACTTTCAGATACCGAGGTTTTAGCAAGGTAAAGCAGGTTCTTTACATGTAGCCTTTGTTACTTTTTTTCATATTGCCACAGACATTTTAAGTTTTCCTTCCAAATGTGGAAGAATAAAAGCAAGCGTTGTAGTTAGCTGTTTAACACTGATCAAGATAGTTGATTGATTTTTCATCAGTTAGTGACAAGCTGAATCTATGACTAGTTTGGAAAAAGAAAAAAAGGAGCAGCAGGGGGGGCAATCTTGTGTATTTTGACAGCATTTTAAAGAAGAATTAAAAGCTGCTTGGACTCTGAATACTATAAAGATCACAGATCCCATTTATTTTCCCCTTCTAGTGTTTAGTCCTGTCACATGTGAAAATAAATAAAGCAACTCTTGCCTCAACCCTAAATGTAAAGGAAAAGCCAAATCTCATTTTTCCTAGCCGTTCTCCTTAGCATGTAATAGTGCTTCCTCTGATTCTCTGCCTTTGGCCAAAGGGATGGCTGGTATCTCTTATCTATATGCACTGACTTGATCCTGCAGTTTCTCTCAGTCTAATCATTTGTACCCTTTTTCCTTACTAAAGCTCTTTTGTGCAGAGATGTTTTGAATACCTATGTATGAGCGAGATGGCTTGCCATTAGACACAATGCATTTCCTTTTCAAAGCTCTCTTGATTCATGTTGGTAAAGACTTGGAAAAGTCCCTTCTTTTCCACCCTGCCAGCTGTGGTGTAGCACCATAGTAGAACTGTCAGTTGAAGCAGCAGCTAGTACGCGTCTGGCCTCAATCTAGACCAAATTGACCTGCAACAGGAGCTGGTAGCAAGGACTGTTAGAAATTTAGTAGGACCATCCATAGAACCAGTATTAAATGGTGTTGTGTTGCTGGTGATGTTTTTTGCTTAACACTTAAGGAGATGTACTTGGTGTATTGGTGAGGTTGATGGTGTACAAATACTGTCAGAAGAGAATGGTTTCTTCTCTTGAGGGCAATATCTTTCCCAGTCTAAGCTTCTAACTGTTTATTTGTGTTGCTGGGCACTGCAGTACTACTGAGGATCTCTGACCTCCAGGTAGAAGTATTCCCTGTTACTTAAGAAGGTAAAATGGCCTTTCATCTGTTTCCACAATATTGTCTCTTGAGAGGAGTTTGCTTTTTAAGTATTTTTATGGAATTGTAAGAGTTACTAATTAAATTCCAAGAAATATATTTTAATTTGTCCAGTTTACCTGATGTGTAAGATGCCTTAATTTATGGCTTCTTATACTTAAAGAAAAGGGAAGTGAAAATGATTCAGCATTTCCTGTATGTCAGACTAAGTCTGCATATTGAGATGATGTGTTAGGTACTGTCATTAATGATTTTTGTCTGTTGATGCTTTTTTTTTTAAACAAATCCTGTCTCCCGTGTCCCCCCACCAACACTGATAGGCCCATCCCTTTCTAATATTCCTGTAATTTATGCAGGAATGGCAGTACAGTGAATAGTTTTCCATTTTAATTACTCCTTCAAATGTTATGTTCCTGCAAAATGAGGCAGTGCTTAGTGTTTACCAGAAGAATTTTGAGGTTTGAGGTTTTGTTTTCATAGAGGCCCAAATGTCTTTTGATGGATCTGGTCTGCTTTATGTGGCATGTCTTCAGAGCCATCCTTTCCAGACAGAGGAGTTCACTGTGTTTGCTGTGTATGCATACTAGTATATTTTACTACATCTGAGATTTGCCTGTCTTGGTGAGGAGCCTGAAGTCAATCCTAAAGATACCCGTAAGAGTAAATTCAGTGAGATTGTAGAGTGCTTGTTGGGAAGAAACACCCTAATAAATCACTTAAAAATGTGATCATAAAATTATAAGAAATAGGGGTGAAAGGACTATAGAAATAATTTATTCTGTCTTGAAAGGGGAGATGAACTCTGTAGCATTCCTGACAGATTTGTCCAACCTTTTTCTGAGATCTCATTATTGGAGATTTATTTGGCCATCTATTCCAGTGTCTAACATGTACATTTAGGAGAATTCTCTTTGTGACCAAACAGCATTTTCTTGCTGCAATTTTGAATCTATGACTATTTGTATTATACTTCAAGAGACATGGGAAAGAATTTATATCTGTCTTTGTGGTTGTGTCTCTTTTTAAAGATCTCTTAAATGCTTCTGAGCCCTAATATCCCTCACTCCCTCTTCTTTTCTAACACTGTGGTGGTTTAACCCCAGACAGCAACTAAGCAACACGCTGCCGCTCACTCCCCCCCCCCCACCTTGTCCTTGGCTGTTTCTGGCTGGTGGTCTTTGGACTCTCTGTGATCAGTCTGACAGTAAATAGTTTGGTACCAAGTGCAATTGAATTTGTTAAGTCAATGTATTAGAAGTGTCTTTAGTCCTGGAAGAACAGGTTTGTACCAGCTACAACCTTAAATGTCTTAAGATCATATGAAATATGTGCTGAACGTATTTTTTATTTAGTTGGAGGTTCTGTGGGAAATGGTAGTATCTTAAAATCTCTGTATCATTCAGTCATCTTATATTGTTGTTGGGTGATTTCTCTCTAGCCAGAAAATAGCCTGCCATGCTCAGAGATGTGTGTCCCAAAGGCCTGAAAATGCTGGTTTTTATGCTGCACCAAGAACACACCAATCTTTGTCTCTGTGGAAAGCTGCACAATGGGCTTTTTCAGATATGTATATATACACACACACACGTATATAAAAATACATAAATATCTTAGTGTTCCCTCTTATTAGTGATCGTAATTCCTGAAAACCTGAGATGATGCTTCATCTGAAAAGCTTGAAGAAAGATTTGGCAAGTTCGTTCGTTTGAAAAGCCTGTCACAAAAAATGTCCTTGGATTGTAAAAAAAAAAAAAAAAAAAAAAAAGAATTGGAATGGAAGATAGACAACTTTATTCAGATTTAGAGTAACTGAGAAGCGCAAGAGATGAATATGGAGTTCTAAATATGGAAAAAGATACTGACTGAGATGATTGTTGTTTGATAATGTAACCTTATCGACCAACTTTGCTTAATGTTTGTACTTGTTTCTACTTGCATGTGTATGTTCAAGTTTTTAATTAAAAATATTTGACTTGAAAGCTCTATAGCGCCTTTCATCTAAATATGTCAGGAATTACAAACACTAAGATTTTTGGCATTTGCGTGACAGATTCTTGAGGTAGCCCTTCATCCAGCTCTGCAGCTCTACCAGCTGTGAGAAACAGCACAGGACCTCTCGCTGCATACCATACTATTACTTTTTAAGAAGCAGGAGAATGACATTTTGGTTTATTCCTATCCCACTATTTGAAGGAGGCATGGATAATGTCTGTATTCTACCAGCAGCAGACTGAAGAAGCTGCAGAAACATGCTATCTGAATGCCTAGATATCATGTTTGTCATTTAGAGAGTGTCAAAATGGGCAAGACCTTTGAAGCAGTACTAATGTAAATGATGTTGAAAAAGGACTCTGCCTGCCATAACCTGCAAGATTTGACTCTGGAATTATTTCACAAATGGACATAAATTTCTTAACTCCACCTAAAAAAACCCAAAACCCAAACCACAACACCCCCAAAATATGGATAAAAAAGGATGTTAGGGAACCCTGTTGTATTCTGGTTATGAAAAAGACATAATATTTTCATGAAACATTTGAAAATGAGCAAGAAACCCTCTCCTCCCAGACCTCCAGTGAGGATGGTCCCTATAGAGACAGAATATTTCATGGCTTGAGGGTAGTGAGGCGGTCTGTGTTTGTGCTGTTTGGGGAGTATTTGGTTACTGGGAAAATGAAATACAAGGGCACGTGTGGACACATTAGCAACTAGAGGGACTTAAGGTGACAACCAAACCAGACATAGATAGTACTTTTTATGGGTGTGTAATAAAATCCTCAAAAGGGGGAAGAGATATCTACCTCAATTGAATTTATCTTTGCTGTGGATATCTTTGAACTGACGTGCAATAAAGTATTACCTGTTGTAGACTGCAGAACAGGTTTTTTCCTTTTCCTCGGGAGACTTTTAAATTGTATATTGAAGAAGTGTGCTGCTTCCTCCTGAACACCCTGAAAGCAAGGCATTTGGTATTGCTTGTCACTCTTGTTAAGTCTCAAAGGAGAGTTTTTCTGCCATCATGTTACAGTGCAAAATTCATATTGATATGATGTTGGTGTTACAGAGTATCTAGTAGCCCAGTTTCCTGAGAGGAAATGACTAAAGGCAACTGCAACACCTTTAAAGTGCATTACAAAAAGAGCCTGTTTTCAAATGAAAACTAATTGAATGTGATCTCAACTTGAGGGGGAAGCATGCAGATTTGTCCAATTTAAATTGAAGTCACAAATGCCTTTGTTAAATGGTATTTCAGGTTTGACCTGGACTTAGATGTTTAGTACAGAGGTGTGGCTCTGAGCTGGGAGAATCCTGACACTGTAAGTGGTTGGGGAGGGAGGTAATATGGGTTGTCCATGTCAAGACTGTATGAGGAGTTTAGGGCAACACACCAGAGAGATTTGACTTGCCATTAGTTTTAAGCTTCAAGGAACAGGAACTAGAAAAACTAGACATGACACAAGAAGGGACGTTGTACTGGTTTCTGATATCCAGTACTGGCTTTCTGTGCTGTAGCTTGTGTCCGGCTGAGAAGTGCTACTTAAGGAGCTTTGGGCTGTCAGAAGTTTTGAATTGCTGATATTTTCCAACCAGAGCTTTTCCTGTTGGTGATTTCTCTGTATGTCCAGTCTTCACTAAAATTCTCTGTACAAAAAGTTATCCCTGAGACTGGCAACTGAAAACGGAACCAGGAAACTGCTCAAAACCGTGTTTATTGACATCTACATCAGATATTTTGCAGACAGCAACATAAAAATGAAGGTACTTCTGAAAGTATTACACATACCCAGTCCAGAACCTTGATTTTGCTGTAGCTTTGACACAGAATTTTTTTTTTTTTTCATAATGAACTGGTGGGTACTAGAGAAAACAGGCAGTCGTGATTTGACATCTGATCAACTGTTTCCATCACTCCTGGTGAAACCAGTGTAGCACAGGTATGGCTAGGATTCTCCAACATCTCTTTGACCAGTTCTTCTCCGTGCCTTAGTTCTCCTCTCAGGCAGATGAGGAGATACTTAAGGTGAGAATTCTGTTAGTACATGGGATTAAATGGGATTAGCCGCTTTTTTTACAAGACATTTTCTTTTTTGCTGTTCTGACTTTTCATACACCATTAGGCACAGAAGAGAAGATAGTCATCGCATCATGGCTCGCTGAAGCAGCTTAGCAGTGTCTTTTTATCACAGGAAGGGAACTGTTTTTGTATTTTATTTATTTGTTGCTTAGTCTGGGTGTTGTTGTTTGAGGTAAGCTTGCCCCATGCAAAAGTTTTAGGCTGGATAAAATAACCCATAATTCACTGGCCAGCACCAGATGTGTCTTTTCTTCTGCTGTGAATGGGGAATGCTTTGGTGGTTCTACCACTTCTGTAGTCTGATGTAGCTTATTTCTGTGTGTACTTTGAGTCAAAACCATACCATTAGTATGCCTTAAAACAGTTGTTAACGATGAGTTGTCTATTGATAGAGTAGTGTATTCTAGCCTGGCTGGAGAGCAGGTTTTTTAAGTACTGCTATTCTTGAACTTAAAAAAAGACTTTTAAATGTCTTAAAAGGCCTTTAAAAAAAGGTCTCCAGGTGTTTCTTACTGGCATTTGACAGATTGAAAACAGATCTTCAACTGTTCAGAAACAGTGCTGGGTCATGTCATTTGGTTGTGGGATATTTGGCAAGTGATTAGACTTCCTGTTCCAAAGTCCCCAGTCTGTCAACTGGCTGTATCAAAGTGGTAAAGCATTTGGAGTACTGGTTGAAGAAAAAGAGCTAATTATTAGGGGTTTGCCTTTAATACACGTTTCTGACAATTGTAGTGAGAAAATACTCATCTATATTAGATGATAGTCTTTCTTGCTCTACGTGGTTTTTGCTTTACTAGTTTTTTCTCTTTGTTACATGGGGATCACAGTTGTCTGTGTAGATGTCTTGTCTTTTTTACTATAGTCAATCACAGTATCAGTAAAATATAAGTTTACGTATGAAAACCCATGTAGCTGATGAATAGTAATTTCTCTTAGCCTTGAAGTGAAGATGAATTTAGTAACCTAAAGGACGTTTTTTTTCCCCTCGTGACTACTGTGATACTGTAGGGGTACTCATTCTAGAAATATTGACTTAAACTGGTAACAGATGAAGGGTTTCTCCTTTCTTAAAGGAAATCAATTACAAGACATTTTTGGATTGAGATTTCCCTGCAAGATTTAAGCCTTCATCACGTTACAGAGAATTTTGAGTTATAGTGCATCTGAGAAAAGGTGAAAACATTTCGCTTCTCTGTGTTATTTTTACACAAATCAACCAGAGTTTATTTCCTTTAAGTGCTTTATCCAGCATGCGCATCCCTTTACTATTGGGTGATTTTGAATTAGCTTTATAAAGATTACATGGATAGACACAGCATTGTCGTAGTTAATAGAAACCTGTGCAGTGAGGTCTATGGGCTGCAAGATCACTAACAGTGCCAATGACAGTGAAGTATGGCCTTATCGAAAGGAGAATTCATAAGAGGCTGCCCTGGGACACTGCACCACTGTCCTTCTGTGTATCCTGACAATGTTATCTGTCCTCTCAGTACGGAGTATCAAATGTCTGTCACGAGTACAGAAATTAATTTAATGTCACCTGAAGACATGCAATTAATCTTTTAGAGGTTTTCATAATACCTTTACAGAAAGAGTTGCCAGTTTGGCGGATTTGGATTTTGGGGTTTAGCAGAAGATAAGGAAAATTAATTTTTCATCAGGGTTAATACAAGCTAGCAGGGCCACAAAGGCTGAGAAAAATGGTTTGGGAATTTGTCAAGTGTTGTCACTCTAGAATAATGCTGCTTAACGTCTGATAGGTGTAATCAAGAGTTGAGATTTCTATAGAGGGGGATTAATCAATTTGCTCACTACAGAATGCAAGTTGGTGATACCATTCCTTCATGGGGTTTAAGAATGAAAATAAGATTTGATCTGTCAAATTGCAAGCAGCTCTGACAGTATCAATAGGCATTTTTATCAGTACATTTTAAACCATTTGTTATAAATAAATTTGTCCTGCTAATGTTGGTGGCAAATAAACTTCATCTTCATTGTAAAACTGTCATAATGATTATGATAGAGTAGAGAGCTTCAGCTTGCTAAATTCAAGCAGTCCCTCATAAAATTCTGCTTTTAGAATTTGTGATCTCATATTTGACAGAATGGTCTTTATGTTTCTCAAAACACAACACTGACTATATATATTTGTATAGTGACAGAGTCTCACTATTGAAAAACAGCCTTGATAAGTGTCAGGGAATCGGTTCTAAAATTCACGGCCACTGAATGGCGTAATTTCTCTTTTTTGTTAGTCCCATTTCAGATCAAACTGTGCAGAGTCTTCCACAGTAGAAGTTTGAAAACCATTCGCCATGTAGATCAAATCCTTTCGCCTTGTTCTTTTGAGTTTTGTTTAGTTACACACAGCATTTGAAATTAACTTGTCGTTTTGGCACCGCTAACAGTCTTGCAGTACTTGAAATTTGAAAGATAGTTTTTATACTTTCACCTGAACAGAACTCCTGCCACTTAAAAAAAGGCATTTTCATTACTGCAGAATTAACTGAATAATGGTAGTTTCATTCAAGAGAACTCTTTCCTGGCTACATGGTAGGAACATAGACCTTTTCTAAAACTTGGAAATTCAGAGCTTGAAGGTCAGAATGATTTCTAATATAGAAATTAAGCAGTAGACAACAACAGAAAAACCTTCTTCCTTTATTGGTTTGCAGACAAAGAATGGAAATTCACTTTTCTGCAGAGGACTTTAGAGGAAACTTACAGTATAAAATCAGAGCTTGTATCAATCTCAGGTCTCTGTGGTGGACTGAGAAGTATTCTACCTGGTTTCAGCACTTTGTGCATCAAATTGTATGAGGCAGGCCATGATGATGAATAGATGCATCTCTGAAAAATTTAGTGTTGGCCTGTACATCCCAAAATGTTATAGAAAAAAAACAGATAAAAATGTATTTTGACAAGAGAAGACTTAAAATTTTAATACCTCCTTCTGTTGCTACATGTTTAAATTTCAGGAGGGCAGAGATGTAAGCTAATAAAAAATTAGTAATATAGAAATTGTCTTCAGGAAAAGCAAAAGTTCATTTCAAATGAGCTAGAACTGAGACATTTTAAGTAGAAGAGGTGCTAGCAATTCAGCTTCTATGATTTAGACGTAGCTTCTGCAATGCAGCTTCAGTTCATTTACCCGCTTGCCTGTAGCTTTGCTGTGTGTTTTGATTTACCTTCTGGGTTCCAGCTTATTCTATACCTCATGAGTGAAAATCAGGAGTCAACATATGTGCAGTCATCTTTACAGTCATCCGTATTTTCCTCCAAATGTTAATGTTCCATATGAGCGTGTGACCTGTAAGTAATGTTCTGAGGTTTTATAGCTTTAAGCCCAGATCTTAAAAGCTCTTTGTGGGTGTTTTGCTTGACTTAGTGGCTTCTTCAGGCATGTCAATGAAGAACTAATTGTCTTGCATAGAAGAAGTTTAAAGGATGATGGTAGTGGTGGGTCTAATTTGCCACTGAATACTATTGCGTATGTTGTTCATTTTGGCTTGGACAATGCTTGTCCTTCCAGTGTCACGTCTTTAACCAGTGCAAAAGGAATTGGTGCTAAAATTTGTTATCTGAGGCTGTATCGGTTTGCTTGTTAAGCACGTAGTGACCTAGGAGTCACGTTTGGTTTTTTTTTTCTTAATAAAACCACCAGATTTTGTCTTCAGTTGAAGCCAGAGCTACGTGTAACGGGAAACAATGTATTGCTGGCTTTCAGGGAACACTGTTAGTCCTTGAGCACCAAGTCGCTCGCTCAGGGGCCTCTCTTGAGAAGTGGTGCTGCAGGTTCATCTCTGCTTCCCCTCTTCAAGTTGTCTCAAAAAGCAGTAGATGTTCAGATCAGTAGTATAAAGAAAGGGTTTGACCCAGTTGCCCTTTCTTCCTTGTTGCCGCAACAAGCAGACCTTGCTTCATTCCCTTTTCTTATCCTATGGACTTTCTTTATTGTTTTGTATAGGTTTTCTTATTTCTGAAATGTGTTAATTCATTAAGAAGTCCAGAGATGTTTCTACCTTTTCAGACTTTTGCAGGAGCATCATGCTAGCAGTGAAGCCCAAAGATGGCATCTGAGACCCCAGCAGGGAACAAACCCCGTCAAATTTTTCAACAGTGTAAACCAAGGTTATGTGTTTATGCCTTTGACTCCATTACAGTTGTGTGTTTAGGTTATACAGTTTTATTTGGTGATAATTGGGCTTGGTAGTTAAATACTGGGTGGTTGTTGGCCATCCTAGCCTTTTATGGGAAATTATTGTTTGCTTTTGAAGTTTCAGTAATGAGCATATTCAGTGTGGTTTTGTACCTGAGGGCTTCACTCTCAGATGCTCCTATGTGCTGGGATTGCTTTTTGGTTTGGAAAGAAATGGTTGCAAATATTTATGGTTGTTTTTCACAGCAGGCAGTTAGCGGAGATTAGATTTTAACTCCCAATTATTGCGTTTAAATTCCTCCTAGAATTTTTTTGTTCCTTTTAGTTTCATCGTCTTCCAGCTGCTGTAGGGTTGAATAAAAGAAATTATCTGATCAGGGCATAGGGCTTATGGTGATGCTGATATTGGAACTAATACTAAAATGAGGAGGATTTAATGCTTGTTTCCTGGTAAGGTTTTGTGTGCATACATTTGGGTTTTTCAGGAGAGGGGGAGAGCTGTTGCTTTTATATTTTTGAGCAGTAATTGAAGAGAGACACTCTGAAGAGAAAGCTTTATAATTTCTCAGTAGTTACTGCTCTCAAAGGTTTATATACAGCATTTTCTGTGAAGCTACGGAGACATTCAGTTTTGCAGAGAAAAAACCTGTGATTAGAAGTGGAAAAACTAGATGCAGTTCTGTATTGCTTTCTTGCTTTGTACACTGTGGATGAAAGCCCTTAAGTGGGAAGAGCTTCAAGATTTTCCCTATGACAGATTGTGCTTTTGAAGTGTAGACAGTGCAGGGGGCTGATGAAACTGATTTGCCTGGGATTTAAGTAGCTGAGTTCTTGAGAAGTTGTTGCCTGCATATACTTGATAATACAGAGGACTTGATTTAGGAGTGTGAATTGTGAACTTGCAAACATGAGACTATCCTACATATCACCTGTACCAGACTATTTCTCTTCAAATGGTAGCGAAGAGACTTAGTAACCAATCTGCAGTAGGTGTTTCTTTAGCTTTCGTTTAATCCTGGTAGAGAGGTAATGATTTATATTCTCAATAAAGACTATCTTGGTCTTGGACCATGAACCTATTCCTTCTGCAGCCTTGTATTTTGTCTCCTTATCTGCAAAAAAAATGTGCCAATTAGTATGAAACCCTCTGGTTTGTGACATATGTTACAGATGCAAAATGAGTTTTGACTTCTGAATACTTAAGGAAAGGGGGGGAAGAAAAAGCCCTATGTAAATAAAGATGCTTCCCCCGCCTCCCTTTACACATGCCTTCTGTTTGAGAGCTTTTGCAGGGTTACCTGAGGTTGATTAGGGACTTGGATGAAGCCTTCCCCCTGCAGATACAATGTTCACTAGTATTTGAGTTCTAAAGTTGGAGTCCAGTCAAGGTATATATATTGCTGTTGAAACCATGAGATAATACAATGCGCTTTATAGATGCAAAAGTACTTGATCTTTTATTGGGCTTTGCTGTCTCTTGCTCCATGGAATGTTTTTCAGTGATTGATCTGATCTGGACAGCAGGACACAAATTCAAGAACCACTCGTCTGTTTGTAAAAGAACCTGAACTGTTTGAGTAGAGGCAGTGGAAGGGAATAATTTCTCTCTTAGTGCTTTCAGCTTATGCTTTTACTGTGCTTGATTGCACTGAGAGATATAGTGGAAAGAGATACATTGGATGAGAGAGGCACTGAGATGGTGTTTTGTTGTGCTTGTGATTATAAATATCTATAATAAAAGCTTTATAAAACAAACAAACAAAACCCTTGGGGAAGAACTGTTCCAAGTATGGACAGTGTTTGAGGAAAGAGACTGCTTAAAAGGCTGCTGGTATAGAAGTTAGCAGAATAAGTACACGCTTCAAAACAAATACCACTTTTTAACTAAAGAGAAGTTGAGTTTTAAAGATGAGCAGAGTATTTGCCTGGTTGTTCTAGCCTTCACAGTTCTTTGCTCCTTCTCCTGCAATGTGTATGTCTCTCTTTTAAAAAAAAAAAAAAAGTAATAAAAAAATAACACAGACTAGTTCACATGTACCCCGGAAGGAAGAAAGATTTGGAAAGAGAAGTGAAAACACCTTGCTTCTTTGTATATGAAAAGACATTATTGAACATTGTAATTATAATAAAGTCTGAACAAAGTAAACTGTTCTTCAGATACCATGGATTTATTTTAGGCTGAAGCACAATTTCCAAGCTGAGCCCTTGCACACGCCTGCCACAGCCGCCGGTTCGCTTTAGCGGGCAAACCGCTGGGTGTTCTCTGTGCACTGAGCGAGCTGGATGTGGCAGGAGGCTGCTCAGGGCGAGGGTTTGCGGTGCCTGGACATTGAGCCGCCTGTTGTGTTGTTGATTTCAGCAGGGGGGAGAGGATGCTGGCTTTTTTCATCCAGAGGGCCAGCCCCAGCGGCCTCAACAACCCCTGGAGCCGAAACAGCAGCCAGTGCGGAAGGTCACATTGACAAAGGGAATGCAACAGCAGCAGCACCAACAGCAGGCACAGATCCATTCACCAGCTCCTCAAGGAGTCAAAAACATCCAGGGAATCCATCAACCTAAAAAGGTGATTTTTAGATGCGTATTGCTGCTAGAAGTTTTACTGTCTAGCTGTGTTGCTCTATTAATAACTAGCATTCTGTTTGCCAATTGCTAGTGCAGGGCTGCATGACCCAGGAGATGCACAATTGCATACAAAGCTTTTAATCTAGAGAGACCTGTTTGTACCCAGCACAGACTGGAGATGCCTGCAGGTTGTTTCATCTGCTGACTTTCTGGCCAGCACAGTACTCCCTGGGGGAAACGCTTGCGTCCCGAGATAGCTACTGTAGGAGATAGTATCCAATGTGCTTTCTGGCTTTAAAACCAAGAGTTTTTCTGAAGTTGTGCTTAAGCTTTTATTCTGGCTGTTTCCTACATATGTAGGAGCGTACAGCGGCTGTTTCAGGATGCTCTTTGGTCAATCCTCAAAGTTGGTATCACTCAAAACAGTTAGTGATCTTGTAACTTGATTTTTGCACTGATCACGCACTGGGAGGAGGCAGGGAGACGGTTCGGGTGGCAGTGGCATGTGCCTTCTCTGCATTTGCAAACTGGCACGCTCTCTGAAAATAGCTGGTATTTTGGCTTTTAAGTTAGTTCTTGGTTCTGAACTGTTGGCCATAATCTTCCTGCTTCATGTAAAGATAAAGTTTCCTTGCTGATACGGAGAGATGTGAAGAGTTGTTACCCTCCATAGGCTTTCCAAGTAGGAATCAAGAAACCATGTTGAGTGTTAACTCAATGTTAAGTGTTAACTCTGTGTAATGTTTGTTACTCTGTTTCATTGTTATTTTTCCTCTCTCCAACTGTTAAACCTTTAATTTACAAGAATTAAATCCACACATTTCCTGCTCAAGAGGATACTGTTATGCCAGATCCTACAGGATTTGGGGGAAAGGAACTTTGAAAAAAGTTGTGTTGAAGTTATTTAGCATATGCAAGTACTTCATCCTGGTACCAGACCGAGAGTTGGTAGCAACACAGACTGGAGGTGCTTGAAGCAGTTTGCTGGTCTTGGGGGTACATTAAATTTACCTGTGGGTTGAGAAGAGGAAATGGAGAGGAATCACTGGTTGGGTTTTTTGGCCAGACTCAAAATATGGGAGCTGAACACCTGCTGCTAATGTGATCAGAATTGAAAACTAGGTTATATATTTTGGTCTGAGACCCTCCACTGCTTGATCGATCTGTGCTAAAGCTGAGGCTTTTAGCCTCAATGCAATATATATAACTCAATATATAACTTGCTGTCCTTCTAGAAGAGGTTTGTATAAGCAGTGGATGAATATGTTAATGTGGCCTTTCAAATCAGCAAACAGCAACAAGCTGTTTTAAATCAGTGCATACTTTAATCAGGTCTTTTAAGTAAATGGCCAACTTTTATATCGTCTGTCAGATGCAGTGAGCAGAAGCACTAGGTAAGTAAATCAAAATACTGTTACTTTTGTTGTTGGCAGGTCATTATGCACGGCAGAGGCAGAGGAGTAGCAGGCCAGATGGGCCGAGGACGCTTGATGCCAAATAAACAGAACCTGCGAGTGGTGGAGTGCAAACCTCAGCCCTGTATTGTGTCAGTTGAAGGGCTTTCTTCATCAACTACTGATGTCCAACTGAAAAACCTGCTGATGTCAGTGGGACCCATTCAGGTAGGTCAACCTCGGTTTATCATTTTTGTGCCAAAAGGCTTTCATTCCGGAAAGCTCAATTAATTCCCTGACACTAAATACAATGTGTGTTTATTGGTAATTTATGTTTGAAGGCACCCCCACCCACACATGCTACACCTGGTAGCAAAGACAAGCACGTGATGATATTGCAGCACGGGAGGTACGGTAGGATTTTGCTAACAATCACATTCCTGCTGCAAAAGAGTCTCCTTCATTTTGGAGTTCCTGTGCTATCTCTGTTAGTTTCTTAGACAATACAAGCCTGTCCACTCTGTGAGGTTGTTAAAGCCAAATGCTCATATCAAAGCAAATGTATTTTTGGTTGCTGTCCTTTTCTTATTGTTGACTCACACCTACCCTTTTTTTTGACATTTACCTTTTACTGTCATTGCAGTCCTGGGGTAAGAGCACTTAATGACTGCTGCCCAGTGGAGATTTTGTACCATGTAGCACCGTCTACTTTTTCAGATGAAAACACGGTCGTCTTTGAAGGATTTCATTTATCCTTTTTTTTTTTTTTCTTCTTTTTTTTTTGAAGGTTCTCTTTAGGAGGGGCCTGTGAGCAAGGTTATATACACACACACAGGTATATCTACGGTGAAGCTTCTGTGTGTAAACTGTCTCCTGGAACTGATGTATCTGTTAAACTGACTTTAGGAAAACAGGAGGTTTTCAAAGCACTGAAGGGCTTAGGAGGCCCTGTCTGAATTATTGTTAGTACATTTGAAAATATCAGTCAATGCATAATGAAACATACAGATGAGGACAATTTTTTTTCCCCTGATTTTTTTCGGTTTTGAGTGCTCCTTTTGGCAGGATCAACATTTTCAGACAAATGCAATGCATGAATTGTAGCTATTGTATAAGATTTCTCTATTAGTGGGATCAGCTCTCTGTGGCTAAACACAGCGCACTGTTAAAGATGTACACTCTGCCTGACTTCTTCCCAATTTAGTAAAGGGAATAATGCTGAATTATTTATGTTGTCAATTCAGAGATGTTTAATTTGTTTGTGAAAGCAAAAATACTCTCACAAAATACTTTGTCCTTTCATGTTCTGTAGTACTCTAGGAAATTATTCACGCAGTTCCAAAGCACGTTTATTCAGTGTTTACTTGCTAAATCTTGCATGAGAATATTAGAAGGAGATTAATAGAAACCCTGCTAGAAAATACTCACAATTGAGAGAAGTTATTGCGAATGTGCTAAAAAATTTATTCAGGACTTGCTGTTTCATAGCAGACTCCAAACTCTGGTGTCTCAATTCAATGTCACAGACCAATTTAGAAGGATACACTTATAGGAAAAAAAACAACAACTAGTTTTCTAGTGGGTTTTGATACATACCTGTGCCCTACAGAACTTGTATTCTTGCAGCAGCATCAGCTGTACCTTTGGAAATTATGGTTTCTAAATCATCATCTATTTTCACCTTATCGGAGATATAGAAGTAGTACTTGAAAGAGATGCCTGAATTTAGTGAATGATGCAGAAGGCTTTTGTGCTAATTCTGCACTTGAATTTCAAGTCTGACTTGTAGAAGGCAAAAATTTCCTGGCTTGTTTGAGACTGAATGATGTTTCACAAGTGTGGATAGTGAGATATGCAGGGGAGAAGTGATCCTTTTGTGGGAAGAATATGAGAATGGTGCCACTGTATGCAATATTTAGCTTTTGGGGGCTGGGGGGTCTTTTTATGGTACCATGAGAAGTGGTACCACAGAAGTGTTAACACACCAAATGAGGAAGAGGCAGCAGCAATTTTAGGTGCCTTGTCTTACAAGAACTGAAAACAAAATGTTTTGTCCCTGTTCACAGCAATCAGTTTTATACAGATGGTGCTAGATTTTCAGAGGTCAATATCCTGAAGCGCATGAGTGGATTTTCTTGTGGATGTAAATTAATGTTTTTACTAGTGTTTGTGCTCAGTGCTGTACAAAATCCCCTGCAACTGGCAATGGTCAGGAGTGTTTGATAGTGAAGGGATACTCTACTTGGTTATTTCCTCATTCTTCCTTTAAAATGCATTTCATATAAGTGACTTGCAATGAGGAGTGCAGAAGTGAGCCACCGAATAGAGCCGAGTAGTGAATGGAAGGGCTTCTTGCCATGCGGACTCTTGGCGGGGTTTCATGTGTGAGGACAGTATGTGTGAGAGGCAAGGACAGGTCATGGCCATGACCAGAGTGAAGATATCTCTGGTAGTTACAGAACTCTGGTCATCTTAAGATGAAGTGTTGCAGCCTGATGAACTGAAATAGGAGGGATTTGGGGAGATGGCTATTGTGAGAAAACAGCAAGGTGAGAAATTCTAGCTGCTTTTTTGGAAATTAAGCTAGACACCCAGGTTTTTAGCTGCTTCAGACGGAGTTCAAGAGATAGTAAGAGGAAGGGAAGGTGAGTCAGTTGTAGCTGACTCCATCTTTAAGATGTAGACTATCCTGTGTTTAGCTGTTGACTATTCAGCAAAACTTTCCTTAATGAACTGAACTCTGAGGTACTGGTTTCTTGAATTTTACTTGTCTTGGAAGGGAAATGTGTGTGTCAAACTCATGGTTACTTTTTGCAATTGTAAAAAAAATTCAAATCTGAATCAGAACTTAAGGAATTATCTTCCTGCCCGGATAGTGCTTGAAATGACGTGTGCCAATTATCCAACACCCAAAGCCCTGGTTAAAGGTAAAGATTCCCAAACGGTAGGACATATGCCTTGAATGGTAAGTAAGCATCTTGCTTCAAAGGAGCGTGCAAATGCAGCTCATAAATTTGAATATTGCCTCTTGTGTATCAATTTCTGCTGCAGTCAAGACATGAGCATGGGAATGGCTGCACTGAGGCATAGCTCCCAGATCTCTCTGCTTTTTGACAAAGAATAAATCATGAACACTCGTGCCACCTGGTACAGGACCTCTGCTTAACCTGCACCTTCCAATAGTGGTGCATCTGTAGAGCAGTTGATCCCACACCAGCTCCTATTTTCAAATATATAGTTTGGCTCCTGATTTTGTTGCAGCGTGCTTATCCTGCATGTGTTTTCTCAGGAAGAGGATCTTTGCTGGCATAAGAGAAGTTTTAATGTATTTATGGAAAAAGTCTATAATTTCTCAATTGAGTGAATGAGGAGGAAGAAATTACTTTGGTTTTCTGGTTACAATAGGGTTGGATTCGTATTTTAGGAAGGGAAGTTGAAAACTCCCCTCAGTTTATGACGTTCAGTGCTCTTAGCTTTGCCATCAGCTTGCATTGAGGTGGTGGTTCTGTGAATCAGGGTTTGGGAATAGCTGGGCATGCATAAGAGAAGATGAAGGAGACTTTTACAGTTGAAGTTGGAAATTCATCATTTTTTTCCCTTCCATACCCTAGAAATGGAGAAAATTATCTTTTCCCATGTATCAGCTTTGAAATACCCTCTATTGCCTAATCACTGAAGACTCTTTAATTCTCATTCGTGCTTCATTAAAGCTGCTCTTTTATTAACATAGGAGAAAAAAATACCATTAAGATTCTCAAGCTACTGAATAGAAGAAAATCTTTGGGGCTCCAGGAACAGCCCCTCAGTCATAGCTGTATTTTACAACTCAAACATGATTAAATTAGCAGGAGAAGTGCTTCCTTTCAACATAGTTTGCTGTCAGACCCTTTCTGGAGAGGATAAGCTTTCAGGTACAAATAATGTACCTGCAGTAAAATCTGGGTGCTGAATCTAAAATAATTACATGCTATAAATAAAATTATGCATTCAAAAGTGTTGGAAAGTACAAAAGATTTCTGAGCACACGACCAAAATAGAGTCTCCTGGGGACTGTGCTGGAGCAGTGACATTCAATACACATCCATCCAGAACCACTTGCTAAAGTAGATTACTAATAATTTGCAAAGGTCATGAAAAACCCAGCACATTTCTTTGGTGCTCTTGAATCTATGTTTAATGTTTATGCTGTCTAAAGAGGCTTGTGTTCAGCTAGTCATTGCCACCTTCAGACTATTTTTTTTGTATGGTGGCAGGTAGAGGGGATCATTTGCTAGATCTCCAGATAATTTGAGTACTGAGTGTTTGTTCTGTGGTGGTGTTCTGTAATTATCTGTAATCATATTTTCTTACATCAAATGGTTGCAAACATAAAACATCAGTGCAAGATCTCAGTATTGCTTTGTGAAGATTTAAGATCATAAATTCTGATGTTAAAAAAAAAAAGGAAAAAGAAATACTCAAACGCCAGTGTTTTATATCAGAGGTGATGAGAATGGTGCGACTGTAGGTGTATTTTGAGTAGTTGTACAAACACGAGTTTTACTCTGATAAGGTAGTAATTTCTTTTCTGGTCCCAGAAGGGGAAAAACAGTTGCCATGTTGATGTGCTTCTCTTCACTTTTTTAGAGTGACAGTGCTACCTAGTGCTCAGTTAGGGTAAAGGCAGCTATCTGCACGGACACTGTATTCAAAATTGCTGAATTTGTCTTTAGTTTAAAGACGTATTGATGGAAATGACAAGCGCACGTGGAGGAGCGCACCCAGAACATGGGTGCTCTTGCAGATGAGCAGCACGGTTCTGTGTGTGCCATGGCACATGAGGCGTGTAGGGCTGGCGTGGTGACCTGTGTGGTCTTCCTGCCTGTAAAAACGTCTTCAGCTGTTGCAGAAGCTGTGGGAGAAAACATGGGCAGTCCTGCTCCGGCCGTGGGGCTGGGGGAAGAGAAGAGCAGCTTCGTCATGAGCCTGCCCGGTTCGGCCCTGCTGTGGAGTGGTATGAGAGCTACAGATGCCCATCTCGGTGACAGAAGATCCTTTCTTCTCATCTCATCTTGCATAAGGAGATGGAAAGCTGAGCGCTTCTAAAGGCGGATAGTAGGAAGTCAAAGGTGGCAGAAAAGCAGGAAGGAGGGACAGGAGGTGGAAGAGATCAGTTGCAACAGCTGAGGATAAAATAAATACATTCTGTCCCAGCCTCTATGCCTGTTGGTAATGGCTAGGAAGTGTTGCTCCCAGCAAAGATGCTTCAGGTGACAGGAGGCTGCAAGGATAATAAAAATGTGTCTGCATTTATTGATGGGAGGGAAGAATAAACAGAATCCCATCTTTCTTTCAGAAAGTGCCTGCCATGCTGCTGTTTGACTTGTTGCAGAGCAGGTTGGATCACACACTTGGAGATGATGTTGGTTAGGAGAGTTTATACTTCCTTTTTGCAGAGACCCTTTTTTAGCAGCTTCGTATGGACTGCCACTCCTAATCCCAAACTCACCGATGAACTGAATGTGCGGTCTATTAGGTAGTCCATTTACTTCAGTGAAAGAAATTAAGTAAAGGAGGAAACTTTTATTTCCCGTGTGTCTCCTATAATTGAAATGAGTGCTTGCTCCAGTCTCACTCCTACCTGCTTGGTTTCCATCTCCCAGTGCCCTGTTATCTCCCTTTTAACTTCTTCCTCTCTGTGTAACCTCTGACAGTTTTGGTGTCAAAGATGTTTGCTTTCTGCGAGCGATCTCTTTCTTCCTACTCATGGATGTCCTGCTGTTTGTCTCAAGGTTCTTTGTTTTGCAGTGAAGTTTAGCTTATTGTGCTGCTATTATCATATAGGCTATTTCAATATTATTTTCACTGATATTGTACAAGCATAGATTTAATTAGAGAACATGTGTAAAAGAGAAATTTGAGGGCAGTGTAGGTCTGCAAGCCTAAAGAAATGTCTGCAGAGGGCATGGTCCTTTTATGATATTCATGCTTTAGTCACTGGTAATAGTTCAGTTGCAGAAAAAGCTACAGCTGCTGATTACTTTTTTTTTTAAAGTTGTTGAATTAAATAGTATGTTTTTAAACAGTTTGTAGGCAAACTCTCAATCAAAAGCATGCGTGATGATGAAATATTGGTTTTGTTGCATTTTCCATTCAACACAAGATCTGCATTTTCCTGTGGCAGTGCCTTAGGAAGCAGAAAAAGGAGATAATCAAGATCAGTATGAGCTCTGTGCTGCCTAAATCCTTTCCATACAAAATATTCCTCCTCAGCCCAAACCAGTTTTTTATTTTTAATGCTGGGAATATGTCAGAACGTAATCTCTGTTCTCCAGAGTCAGATGGGAACATGCCCAGAATACCTCTGATCTCAGGTTGGTCTCAGAAAGTGCTTTACGGTAGATCTGTACACCCGAATCTGTAAAGTAGCCAGTCATTTGAAATCCCTTGGAAATTTTTGTATGTATTGTCAATCCTTTACACCTCAGTGGATCCGGGAAGGGTTTTTCATCCTCTGGTGACTGTCTGACTAGGTCAACTTAAAAAGAAGATGTGAATGAAGTTGTTTTCTGAGAGCTGTGACGTTTGGGAGGATTGTGGTGTTTCAGTTTAGGGATTCATGATAGAAGGAGATTCTAGTGGAGCACAGTGTGGCAACAGGGAAATCTCCTGCGGGGGAAGTCTGAGTGTCCTCCTGTTAAATGCTCGGTAGAGCCAGCCCGTCTCCAGAGGCAGTGCTGCGTGGCTGGTTCTTCTGTGCCTCCCCTGACTGGCCTTTCAAAATCAGTATGTTATGGAATATTACTAAATTCAGATCAAATTCCTGTTGAGGTATGATACTTTGGGAAAGATAGACTCATATTTTTGTCATTATAACAGAGGTCATAAGACTAAGGATTCCTTTAGTATTACACATTCTTTGAAAATGAGAGAACAGCCGTCATTAGTACTATGTGAAGACCTGTCTGATGCTTTTAGCTTCTTTATGATACTACCTTAGGTCTAAAACCAACACACTGAATTACTTCTTCAGAAACATGTATTGCGTTTACATGGCAAGGTTTTGGTAGCAGAGGGGGCTACAGGGGTGGCTTCTGTGAGAAGCTGCTAGAAGCTTCCCCTACGTCCGACAGAGCCAAGGCCAGCTGGCTCCAAGATGGACCTGCCACCGGCCAAGGTCGAGCCCGACAGTGGCAGTGCCTCAGATAACAGATTTAAGAAGGCGGGGGAAAGGTTGCTGGGGCACAGAAACCGCAGCCAGAGAGAGGAGTGAGGAGATGCGAGAGAACCAACCCTGCAGACCCCAAGGTCAGTGCAGAAGGAGGGGGAGGAGGTGCTCCAGGCGCCGGAGCAGAGATTCCCCTGCAGCCCGTGGGGAAGACCGTGGTGAGGCAGGCTGTCCCCCTGCAGCCCAGGGAGGTCCACGGGGGAGCAGATCTCCACCTGCAGCCCGGGGAGGACCCCACGCTGGAGCAGGTGGGTACCCGAAGGAGGCTGTGACCCTGTGGGAAGCCCGCGCTGGAGCAGGCTCCTGGCAGGACCTGTGGACCCATGGAGAGAGGAGCCCACGCTGGAGCAGGTTTTCTGGCAGGACTTGTGACCCTGCGGGGGACCCACGCTGGAGCAGTCTGTGCTTGAAGGACTGCAGCCCGTGGAAGGGACCCACACTGGAGCAGTTCGTGAAGAACTGTAGCCCATGGGAAGGACTCACGATGGAGAAGTTAGTGGAGAACTGTCTCCCGTGGGAGGGACCCCACGCTGGAGCAGGGGACAAGTGAGGAGTCCTGCCCCTGAGGAGGAAGGAGCAGCAGAGACAACGTGTGATGAACTGACCACAAACCCCATTCCCCGTCCCCCTGTGCTGCTGGGGGCAGGGGGGTAGGTAGAGAATTCAAGAGTGAAGCTGTGCCTGGGAAGAAGGAAGGGGTAGGGGGAAGGTGTTTTTAAGATCTGGTTTTATTCTTTGTTATCTTAATTTGATTTGGTTGACAATAAATTAATTTCCGTGAGTTGAGTCTGTTTTGCCCATGACAGTAATTGGTGAGTGATCTCTCCCTGTCCTTATCTGGACCCATGAGCCTTTTGTTATATTTTCTCTCCCCTGTCCAACTGAGGGGGGGAGTGATAGAACAGCTTTGGTGGGCACCTGGCATTCAGCCAGAGTCAACCCATCACAAAACGCCATAAATCTGTGGTGCTCACTGTATCTGAACATTACTGAAAGAAGTATTTAATAGAGATTTGAACATTGTTTGTCTCTAACAAATAGTTATGCATTTAGTAGGACATTACTCAAGTCTTAGAGTACAAACCAGAAGTCATCTAGATTTCTTAAGGAAAAAAAACAACTTACCCCCAGTAGGATGCAAGACATTTGTGTTGTGACACTCGCTTATCAGCCATAGGACTAGCTGTTAAGGACTTGAACTTGGAACAGGTCACTGGCATGGTCCCCTATAGCAATCCTTGTGGTATTTGTGGAAATGTGGTATTGCAGGAGGGCTAGTACTTCTCAGGAAGGACTGGTATTTTTGCAGAGACTTCCTGTAGGTCCATTTGGCTTTGTTGGTTCAAATGATGGACAAAACCTTTTCTGAGCAAACTAGAATTTTGTAAATCTTGCCCATGTGAACCATTGTCAAGCAGAAATATTTTCTTCAGGATTAAAAATTGTTGTGCTTCCTACTAACTGTCACACACTGAGGACTGATTTTTTTTTAATTTTTTTTTCCTCTCAGTTCTGTATTTTTTTCTCACCTTACTTTGGCGGTGATCTTCCCAGCCTCTTGCTGTTACAGTTAGCTCTTGCTTCAAGGCTTCTTGTATGGTGATTTGTAGGAGAGACATCCGTAATTTCATGTTTCACATAAAAGTTTTAGCAGCTGTTGAGGTTGGTAGTCCAAAAATAAGACTTAACTGCTTCCCTTAAATTCATGTAGTTTCTCTTCACGATATTAGATATTAAGTAAAATAAACCCTCATCTCTGAACATGTAGTAATTTCAAATAAATGTCATTAACTTCAAAAGTAAACAAAGTCAGTAGATAAAAATGTACAAATATTAAATTAGTTACATAGAGAATCATGCAAGAAGAGCTTTTGTTCAGTGAAACTTTTGTTTAACTTGTTATAACATCTTCTTCAGTAGTTAGGCAATATGAAAAGATATCACTAAAGTTTAAATCTATCCTGATGTACAGTATTGTGTCAGAAATACAAGTTAGATATATTGTGGGGAAACAAAAATAATACTGAAAACATTATAGGTAAGCATGTGTTTTTGTGCAAGCTCTGCAATAACTAATGCAGCGCTTCAGGTTTACTTTAAAAGTGAAACATGAATGCTTGCACAGGTATGGGTTTTTACATTAATGAAATACATTAGACAGTGGTACCAATAATTTTGCAAACTTATTAGAGGATTCTTTACAAGTAATGGCTAATACAGTGGATAGTCTGATTGGTGAAAGAGCATGATTAAAAATAACAGTTTTCTAGGAGGTTATTTCAAGTGGTGAATGTGCGAGCACTCAAACTATCTGAGAATGTTACGGATGCTAGAAATACTGAGTTTTATCACTGAAAAAATGGCTGCCAAATTATTCAAAAAAGGTGAAAAAATTTAAGTGTGTTTAAATTAGCAAGGGAGCATGATTAAGATATGCAAAATTAATTTTATATGTATTTTCCTAGCATGTGTATCTGGAATCAACAAAAGCAGAAGCTGGTGAAGTAAATATTTGAGATAGTGCCTTGAACAACGTTTTGAGCCAAGAAAATTCCACAGGTTACACAAAAAATTGTGTTTTCTTCAGACTATTGCTGTTAACATCATCTAAATGCAGGATCAGCTCTAAACTGCGTGTCATCCCAAATTCAAGGAGACAGAAATAATCCAGTAGGATGAGTATGCAGTTATTTTACTTCAGGTTTCCACTGAAGTGGAACACTAGTTGTATGCCCAGCTGATAACCTTTCTGCTCAGGGTGGGATAGCAGCAGCTCAGGACCTACACACTCTGGCAAAACTGTACCTACTTGTTCTGTGCCTGACAGCAAATGTTGTTAAGCATAAAACTCAGGGTTTAAATAGTAATGCAAGTAAGTAGATATTGTCCCAAAATCAGAACATAAAGTTTCAAGAGATCTTTGTTAGCAGGATGAATAATGTTGATATTTGCAAGTCATGGTAGATGAGGATTTGTTTGAAAACACAATGTAGAAAACAATTTATGTTGAGATATTAAAAATCTTTGTCAGCAAAGATAGTTATGGTGGTATTTCAGGCCATGGTGGTCATATCGTTTAAGTAACTTACCTTAGTAATTGTCTTTTTTCTTGTTAAAACAAACGAGAACTTTTTTTTATACCTGAATAAGGTGTTTATACCTAATATACCTAAACAAACATGAAGTGATTCTGCATCATTTTCACTACCATAGTTTCAGTGCAGTGGAGGCTGAGAATTTGTATTAAAACAGTTTGAATTAAAATTTTTCAGACAGTTTCCAACTGGAGAAGTATTGTTTGTGTGGTGTTAGTTTATCCTTTTGTTTTGCAGTCCTTAATTTGCTCTCCTGTTAAAGCATAGGCAGGTGTGTAACTGCAGTACCTGAGAAGACCCTGATGCTAAAAGTTACTGCCTTACCCCCAGGCTATGTAATGGGTAGTGTTTAAGCAGTTCAGCAAAAGATCAGATGGGTCAGACTGGCTTTTTGTTTCCACAGTTGTCTGTATTGACAAGTGAAATTAAATCTGATAAAGATGCTTTTCAATAGACTTACCCAAGAATTGATGCCATGTTGCCAAAGCAATTGAGTATTAAAAATAAAATATATTTAGTGTTTTGTTTTGTGGTTTTTTTTTTTCTTTCTTTGGAAAATAAGGCAATAATACAGCATAAGAACAGGCTGTGCCATAATACCCAAATGAGTCAGTCAATAAACTTAATTCATATGAAAGTATAAATAAGTTGTCTATAATAATATTTAGATACTTTGCCTACTTTCACTAATAAGTCTGCACTATACCAGAATGTCTTCCTTTAGTCAATTTTTTATATGCTAATTACTGAGCAGCTTAATAATTTGTCATTATGGGTGTATAAACTGCAAAGTCACATTTTGCTTTTGTGCATCTCAAGAATACTAATGCAGTAATAGCTTAATTCTTGTAGAAAAAAGTCACTAAATGCAACTTCTCTTCAACTGATCACAACAGGGGTCTGGAGCTTAAAGCATTGGGAGAATCTCCTGTGATATTTGAGTGAGACCTGACGTTGTTGTGAGGATCAGTGGCCAGCAGGAGGGCTGGAGATGGTTCAGGAGAGGGGAGAGAAGCAGGTGACAGCAGGACATGCAGGTTATAGCTGAAGGAATGCATCCCTGGGTTCTTTTCCAGCTCCTCTTGTCCAACTGTTCTCCGAAATGCTCGTCCTTTCAGTGATTCAAAGAGGTTTTTCTCAGAAGTGTCGAGTTCTTTGAAAGGAACAGATTTACTTCTCTTTTTTTTTTAATTGCAGTTCAGATTGGTTTTTTTCAGCTCTTACAAGTCTCTTGTTTCTAAATCTTGTTTAATGGCTGTGGTTAATTCTTAGTCTTCAAAACTTAGACCTTAGTGATAGGACTTAGTCCTTGGTTCTTTTCTAAGCAGAAAAGCGGTGTCAAGAGAATGTGTATTAGATATAGTTCTATAAATCATAATAAAGTGACATCACTGAAGGAGGAGAACACAAACTTCAGCACCTCCTTCACCCACTCTAACAGATAACCTCCAGGAGAACTGAGTTTTGTCCAGGGTCTTTCACTGGAGCTTTCTGCAGCGTGATTGTATTCTGGCTCGTAAAATGTGCGTAACCTTGTCAAGAGCTTTCTGATTAAAAAAAACAAAAATCATCTGCCAAGTGTTTTCTTATTTTAAAGCTAAATCCCATTCCTACCAGCTCAGAAACTAAGAAGTTGCAGTGTCTTAGCTAAACCTTTCCATCGTAGCAGCTTTCCAAAAACTATACAGTGCAAATTAACCCACTGATGCTTATCAGGTTTGCTGGATCCTCTAGCTTTTCCACAGCTTTCACTTTGAAATCACAGGAGTGACGGAAGTATTAAACTTCTGTGATTTTCCTGGTGAGAGGGAAGTTTCCTGTCACTTACAAAAAGGTGCAAGGTAGCTACTTCCAAAATTAATTACTTCAAGATCACAGATAGAGAAGTTACAGAAAGAGCCTAGAGCTGAATTGTCAGCCTTAGATACAAAGAAGTATGACTATTGGGTGCCATGGCTCTTGTTAAATAAGCATCTTATCAATGTGAGTCTTACCTGTTCAAAAAAGATATAAGTAGACAATTTTAATAGCAAATTTCATCTAGGCGTTTGATACCTTTCTTAAAATGCTGTATTAGATTGAATGAACAGGGAACACATTAGTTGAATTAAAAATTCTTTCACTGAGAGATCTCCAAGTATGTCACCCTTAAGGTATCAACGAGTGGGGTTGTATGTGGTTTCCCAGGGAATAGTTTCTTGTCTACAGATATGTGATACTTTTGAATAGTCCAGATGATGATACAGAGTTTTTGCAGGTGAAGTTTAAAATCCTAGAGACTGACCATCAGAGTGCTGGAATCATCCAAATGTGGGGGGTGCTGCTGAGTTCCAGGCGAGATGTAGGAGCAGAGGATTATGTTACTGATCCATCAGGAGGTTATAATGAAATCTAGAAAAGTTTTAAGGTGCCTATATACATACATATATGTGTGTATGTGTATATATATAAATATATATAAAGCCCAGTACAAAACTGCATTGGCTTTATGTAGAAACTTACACACAGAAATGAAGAACTTTAGTAATTCTTTAATTCTGCATCCAAAGCCGTTAGAACAATTGGAAACTGGAATCTGAATCAGAACAATTCTCTCTTGAATGTGCTGTAGCATGGGCCATTAAACATCCAAAACTTGCTGTAAGATACTGGAATCATTAAAATTACAATTGAAGCCTTTGGAAGATCTGTTTTAATGTAGTTACTGTGAAATCTCTGTGGTCTGTGTTGACAGGCAGTGGGATGACAGAATAGTAGTATTTCCATCCTGAATATTCTGTGATGCTGAATACTTGTTGCATGTTCTCATTGATTGTTGGGTGTGTACCTACTTAACGTGTAAAACTTCATCTTCTCGAATTTCCTAAGTGTCTTTTTGAACAATACGCTACTGTAACTAAAGTGCTAACTCAAAGCATCAACTTTAACCTTAGTAAGCCTGTTATCAGGCTTATGAGAAGTTATGAGAAGTTATCTTCTCATTACCAAGGTCACAGGACTGCTCTCTGGGGTCGTCTTGGCATTGCCTGGGCTTCCTGCTGCAGCAGGGAGCGAGGACATGAGTTCTCCAAAGCCCTGGCTGAGGTGTGCTGTAGTTTTGGAGACCTCAATACTACATAGGGGGTTTTTGGTAGTTACAGCATTGTGAAGTGCTGCGCTCATGGTGTGGGAAGCACGTATCAGATGGACTTGTCTAGGTAGATGTGTGTTGCATGGTTTCCCATTACCAGGAGGACTTGGAAGTGGTGACCTAAGCCATCTCATCGGGGTTGTGTGGTGGTCAGTGTCTGTCTAAAGCTAGCCACTTGTTTTTGTTAAAACAATGTGAGGATATGTGGTCTAGAGATCAAAACCTACCACTTCTTTTTCCTGTTTCTGTCCTGTTTAACCTGTGGAAAGCCCTGATGCTTTAATGTACACCAAGTGAATGACTCCAGGTGCTTGTGTGTGAAGTTGAGCTCTGGCCAGTTGAATGTTTCTTACTCGGTGGGAGTTTTGGCTGCAGGGTTTGGTTCATCTGTATGGATTGAATTGAAGAGCTGTCGCCTTTGCTTAGCGAGTGATGGTCTGGGTTTTCCAGTTGGCATAGTTACTTAATGCACCAGCTCAAACACCTTCAGCTGGGTCCCTGAGTGCAGTCTCAGAAGTCTCTTTCCATTCCTTGGACACCAATAAGAGAAAAGAAACTATGTTTCGGAGAAAAGAAATATGGCAAAATTTCAATTGGTTTGGTGCAAAATAAGGGTTTTTTTTAAGTGGAACTTTAAGTGAATATTAAAAATATGTTTTGGCTTTTTGTCTCTGCAGAGTTTACAGATGCTTCCTCAACAACGGAAAGCCATAGCAAAATTTAAGGAGCCAGCACATGCTTTAGCATTTCAACAGAAATTCCACAGGTAAATAATAAAGCACTGATGCTGTCTCGGTTCCTTACTTCCCTTCAAAAGATTAAATCGGTCTCCTCTGCTCAGTGTTTCTCTTAATCCAATCAAGCATCTGTTTATTAGTGACCTTCCTAGAACCTCCTTGTCTGTTCTCCACCCCTAGAATCAGTTTGAGTACCAGGTTTAAATTTCTTTTAACTTTTAACAGGCACATGATAGATCTGTCCCACATAAACGTGGCACTGATAGTTGAGTGATGTCTGCTGAGAGAAACCCTGACACTAACAGAAGCGTACTGTGGAGCTACATGAGGCACAGTGGCCAAACCATCGGGTTGTGAAACCTTTCAGCTTAGTCTTTAATTGCTATGTTGAACTACAGAAAGCAGCAAGATGTCCTCCAGAAGAGCTGAACTTGAGAGGATCTGCAAAGGTGGAATTTCTGTTCGATTTGTTCATGTTCTGTTGTAACCACGTGGAACTACAGATTTTTTTTCAAAATGCTTTCAATGCATGTAGACACTGTTCTTCAAGACCCTACTGTGTGACCACAGTGACTTGAGAGAGAACGTTTACATCGAAAGATTTAAAAACTTTCTTCATAGCAAAGAATATTTGATAATGGTTGCTCTTATCTTCAGTATGAGGTATTTGAATGAAAACTCACTTTTCTAAACAAAACACATTAGTTATGTTGTATATATGAGAGCACAGAAGGTATTCTTGCGTAGATTTACACGTGGTCTACTTCACTGAATAGCAGTATGCTGAGGAGCTTTGGAGGTGACACTGGAAAAATTGTAGTTTCGATCTTTGTAAATAAGTCTGTCTTTGCATTTTTCTATTCCAACACAGACTTCCATTTTCTCCTTCCAACTCCACTTATTCCGTAAAACCCTATGTAGGAATAACATTGCTGTATTTTCCCTTGGTTTTTAAAAACAAGGATCTTTGCCCTTCAGTAGCATTGTGGGGTAGTGAACTCCAAGTTGTAACTAGGTTGTTTTAAATGATGTTGCCAGATACAAGGAAAAAGAAATATTTGGTGGCTCACTTCAAAAATGTTACACAGGAAGAGTGGCGCATTCCTAATAGCTCTTTTGGGATAGCGTTTCATGATTGCCTTATGCTTTATTTTGATTAGGTTTTTTTCTTTGAGATTTATTTTGTGACTAATGCTGAACCATAAGAAACCCGTAACTGAAAGGACTTGGTTTGATGTGGTGTTCCCGATAAATACAGGACTATAAGGACATTGTGAATCTGCTGGTGAACGTGGCAGTTCCCAAAAATTACGTGCAAATATTAAGGAGCTTATATTTTATTCAAAGTAAAATCCGTAATATTTCCTTTTGGTTAGAACCATCTAGATGGTGTTGCCAAAGGAACAATTTTTTCAGTTACTTCTGAATAAACTTATTAAAATGTCATCTTTATATTGGATTCCAGTTTTTATGAACATTTCCTTAGTTTTTAGACTGTGAGCTTTTGCTTCATCCTTTATTTTAGGAATACTCTTAAGCACTCCACCTACTGTTTGAATGGGGGGGACTTAGAGAAACCTTACAGGTTTGTTAGCTGAGTGACTGCAGAAGAGCACTATTGGTATGTAATGAAACAGCTGCAAATGGGGTCCAAAATAGGCGTGACAAGCATGGAAGGATGAACTAAGCAAGTTTATAGTACCATAGATTTTTTTTTTATTATTTTTTTTAAGATTTAATGGTAACCAAGTCACAAAGACCTGATTGGCTTTCTTACAGTTTTGGTCCAGATTTTCAATTATGAAAAAGTTACTAAAAATAATGATTGAATAATAAATACTGTCAGAAGTCTTCTAGGTAAAACTGCTCTTTGCTCATTGAAATAATACAGAATAATGTGGTACTTTGGAAATACCGCACTGGGAAAAAAATTGAAAGTATACTCTAAGCCCATTTACAACTTAGTGATGAGACACAGTAACATCATGAGAATTTCTGCATGGAAGTGAGTTTTACCCCCATCTGTGTAGTTCCTCATTTATGCATAGTACTTACTAACATCCAGCACAGTTACTATACATAAAGTGCTATTAGTGCTTCAGGGTAGACCCAAGCCAAGGACAGAGAATGAGCTGCAGGTAGGAGGTGCCTGGTGGGAGCCGACCCTGACGACTCATGCGAGGTGATCTGTCCCGTGCTGTTTAATTCCTCACACCGTGAGCACTAGGACCCCTACGCTGCCTCCTCAGGTTATGTAATTTTTATTTTTAAGAAAGAAATGCTTCTCTTTAAAACAAGTCATTAAACAGTTATTCATCCCACTGTTAGGGAGCAGCTTCTCTTTAATGAGAAGGATGGGAAGACATCTCGGAGTGGGGTGATAATAGTGCGTGTCTGGAAATCTGGGTTAGAGGCAAACACCAGACAGGCCAGCAGCTGAGTTCAGCAGTAGGAACATCTGCAGTTGATCAGCTGTCCTGTCAGAAGCAAACATTATTGGGGTTAGAGGGTTTCTTGGAGCCTAAGAATATGGGTTTGATTCAAAAGTCAAAGAAGTTTGTAGAAACGCTCCTGCTTTGGGTTTTGAATCCATCCCAAAGAGGCTGAGGTTCAGCCAACTTAAGTTTTAAGAATTTTTATTCAGTTGGGTTTTTTAAAAAAAAAATTTTGAGACAAATATGTGGCTTTGGAATAAAGACATGAAATTGCCTCAGATCTATTTAAATGTAGGAGGCAATGTAAGCAATGCCTGTTTAATGACTAGATGCATCCTCTTTAAAGGTGGTTGCAGTAGATTGTTGCTTGTGCATAGACAGAGTATGGGCAGATCGCTGGTGGTGATTTTAGTTGATTATTGCAGTACCTGGCTATCTTACTATATGTAAACATACTATATGTATGTATGTCTATATGCATTTTATTATACACATACATACATACTCACGCCCTGTGTCGTTACCATATCTCTCTAATATCTTAAAAAACTCAGTAGCAAAAGTAGCAATTAGGTGAGTCATTTGTTAAAATGTTTGTGTTTCGTTAGTTCTCAAATCCTAACTTACAAGTGAATCTCTTGGCAATGATCAGTTTGGGTGATACAGCTCTTTAGATCCATTTGTTGTCTCCTCCCAAAAAAACCCAAAGGAAGTAGAGGTAAAGCTAGACTGACGTGTTCTTGCCATGTTCTCTTTCAGCTCATAGTTAAATCCGAGCATCTTAAGTTTCTTGGAAGATCTGTTGCAACCATTATCTTGTTCTTTCTTTATCATGCGTTCAAAATACAATGCAAAAAAAAAAAAAAAATTAATGTAGTATGTAAATATTGACCTTTTAAAATTAAAATGTTACTCAGAGTGCTTACAGTCAACCACATCTTAGCTATTTGTTAGTTTTTTGTGTCGTCTTATCTAAGTTTAATGGATATAGTTCCATAAATGTTGATGTGTTTTTGTGTATATCTTCAAATTTTTATAAAGATGCTAGTAAGTCAATACATATATCCTGATCTGTGTATTATTTGTTCACAGTTTTTATTAGCATAGTTTTATAATGATTTTAATAGGCAACTCCAGTAGGTGATTATATGGAGCCAGCTTTTTTTTTTTCCACATTATTTTGTTTTCATCTTGTAGCACTGGAGAATTCACTTTATAACTAATCATATTTTGCCTTGACTAAAAGATTGGATTGGCCATATGATCTGTGGTATTTTAGTAGAATGTTCTACTTTTTTTTTATTTAAAAAAAATCTCTGTCCTTCAACTTTTGAGGGTAAATACAGTGCACTGTCAGACCAAGGCATGGGGTTTCTAAGGTTTGTTCCATTGTGCTGTACAAGTACAAATTAGGTCTGTCATGTAATATTGTTCTCAAAAGTTTGGGATATTTTGGTTTTACACGTAATTCAAGTTGGTCATGTAACACCTTGGTTCATCACAATGTTAGCAACTGATGTGGCACATATACTGTATGAGGGAACAGTGTGCAGTGTTGGAAAAGCTTGGTGTCGTTGCTGCTAAGCAGGAGGAGGACAGGTCTGTAGCATCTTCATAGCTGGAGCTGCTGCCATGCAAATGTTTATCTCTAAGTAGTGGTAGAGAATAAATTTAGACAGGGATATTTTCTTGGCCCACATACATCTCCAATATGACTTCGAGAAAGAAGAGTAAATACTGGCACCCCCTCTGTAAAGTATTTTCAGATATCTAGTTTATTCCTCAGTTTAAATCTGAAGATTCACTTCAGATTTCCAAATTTCTGTAAAAAAGTCCTTCTCACCATTAAAATGCCAAGCAGACGGAGCATTTTAGTTCTTTGATGTTAGGTTTCCACTGCAAGGACATAGATGAGAGATTTTTTATTTATTTTTTTTTTATAAAACCGTAGGTTATTTCAGAATAACCTTGAGGGTCTTCATCATTTTTTCTTAACATTAGCTGCTTGGAATAAGAAAAAAACCTTTTACTTGGTGCTGAATTTTTTATACTTTTTTAAACATAGTATCTTTTATCTGTTTAGCTTGAAGTAGTGCAGTTTTCCTGGAAGCTGCTGTAGGCGCTTCCTATCGTTGCACACAGTAACTGCGTGTCTGTATGTGTGTGTGGGTGCGTTGCCCTCATAGCTGGGGCGGGAGGGTGGGCGGGAGGGTGCGGGGTTTCATTTCTTGGGTTTTTTTTGCCTGTTTTTTGTCTAACTTGGGAGATATCCTGGATTTGTTCTCTGGCGTAGTATTGTGTTGTTCTTGTCCTTCGCGCAGTACTGTGTTTATGTGGGTCGTGATACTCAAAGGTAGAAATCTGGGTTTACCTGTTCACTGTCAAAAAGGCATTTTTGTTCAGAGACACAAACCTTTTTTTAAATTATTTTTTGTGCTTTTATTTTTTTTAGCAGCATGTTGGATGGGAAATTAAATATGAAGGAAACAAATTGAACAGGTTGCAGAAAGTTAGCTATATTATAAAGGTCATTTAGGGTAACAGAGGGTTTTTGTTTCAATGTTACCTTAAATCATGCCTTAACCTCTAATTAATTTATAAACGTAATACTTGAAAGTATTTTATCTTCAATTAGTATCAAATCCTAAGGATTTTATGTAAGGTTTTTTGTAACCTGATTTTTAATCATCGAGATGACTTATTATCCACATGAGCACAGGGTCTTGTGTACAAAAACACTGATTCATATTGGATCCTTGCGTATACCAACTTCTGGTATAATATGGTTGGGAAGGATCATTTTGTTCTTTATAATGCTGCTTTTCACAGGGTTGGGGTTTTTTATTAAAAAAAAAAAAACAAACAAACAACAAACCACCTCCATTTTCTACTTCTGTGCTTATTTTGGTGGAAAGTATGGTCCTTATTGCGCTAAAGAAAACCTCAAGGGGAAAGTTAACCTCACTGGGTCTTTTAGGTGCCTGTGTTGTTTTCTCACTTCTTGGTTGGATGCACTGATTTTTCTAACTAACTGGAAATGGGCTTTATATATACACTGTTTTTCAACAGGTTACACTGCTTTTACTTAATGTAACAGCACTCGGGTTAAGCGATTTTTACCATCTAAATAATTTTAAACAGTATTACAGATTAAGAATATTTTTGTAAAGAACCTGTGTACCTTTAAATGTAGGTGTATTGCAATGTTGTGTGTAGTCACTTGGAAGATCACAATTCAAAACACAGCTGTATTAATGTTATGTTCATTCAGTGGTTCAGGATTTTCTTTGTATGCATCTAATGGTTTTTAATATGCACTGTATTTTTTCCTAGTGTCTGTGAGGCTGACTTTGGAACCTTAAACTTTTATTTCTATTTATATAATAACAAAGCCATTTTTTTGCAGGATTTCTTTTTCAGACAGTGAAACGTCTTTCAATGGTTTAACTTCTAATTAATGCACATTTTCACTTGCAGATACAGCAAAGACAAGACACTAACATTCATTTATTCACAGCTGATGCTCCATACCATTGCATACAATTTTTATTGATACACAGTACCCTTAGAGTAAGTCAACTTTCTTTTTTCCTGTGGTACCCTTTTCTTCTGCCCTATGCTTTACCTCATTTCCATCTCATTTGCCCCCAGTTTTCCATTCCCACAAGGATTTTTGTGTCCTTGTTATGTTTCTGCTCTTTTCACTCCCTGTTGCTCTCTCCAGACCTCCTCCTATCTGAGTGCCTTGCATCCAATCTTTCGCTCTATTTTCTGTTCTTATAGCTCTTTTGAGGATACCTGAAGCCTAGATCTCCAACCCTGAAAGCACATCATACTGTACTTCTCTTTGCAGGCTTTGATATATAAAGTTGAGCTTCCTTTTACAGGTGTGACATCTTAGGCACGCTGCCCATCCCAAAGCACTGGAGAAGCATTGCTTAACAGTTTTGCTTTGCAGTTTTATCCATATTGGAGAGTTAAAACATTTTGCGTACATGTTCTAGCATTTGTGGCAAGCCAGGCGAAACAGGATTAACAACTCTTTTATCCTTTTCACTTTTTCAGGAGTTCTGTTCTTGAATTCAGTGATAGTAATAGCACTTTTTTGTACTGCCACGTAGAAATACGAACACTGTCGACACAATTCTACCTCCTATTACTATTACTGAATGTGATCCTTCCTAACCTGTAAAGTCTTAAACACTGTATATATTTGGGTGTTTTGAGAATCACTTCAAATGTATTGCTTTAATCTGGATTACGGAGTTCGTTTATTAGCGGTTCAGGATAAATTCAACAGCCGACTGTATCATACTGACTCCACTGGGAGTTCATCTACCTCATGTTTTCTGCAGCATCATCTTCACAAGGTGTTTACTACTAATTTTTTGAATGTAATACTGAACTATACCAAACCCTCCGCTCGCATAAGAGATCTTTCTGTCCTACCTATTTAAGCGAATGTAAAAATGGAAACACAAAGACAATCTCATGTACAAATTTTTTTACATGTAATTCCATGTTTAAAGTGTCAACATGTAAATATATTTATTGTACCTAAAATATGTCAATAAAACTTGATCTTTATCATATTTCCTCTGTTGTTGCTTGATGTACAACTTGAACTTCAGACTTGTCAGAAAAAGCTTCACATACCGTATTCTTTTACCATTTTTTTATGGTAGCATCTCTGGGCCCCTACTTTTACATCAGCATCATAGCATGGTGTTCTTTCAGAGCTGTGCAAAGGTGCCCCAGGTGGAAAAACAAGTGACTGAGGATAGGTGATGGTAAAAGGGGCTTGTGCTTGTGTGGCTAGTTCAAAGGGTCTGGAGGCTAACAAGGATCTCATAATATAGGCATAGGAGGAAAGCTTGTAAGTGTAAAAGCTTTTCTGCTTGTTTTCAGCACTGCTAACATGTCTAATAAAAGATCTCTGCTTGCCAATATTGCCTATCTTGGTTTGATGATGCTAAGAGGAGCTCTTAGCAAGCTCAGTATGGTCACCATCAATTATATTCTGAACACAATTATATCAACATAAATGGACACTAATTCCACTTGCATATTGTGTATCAAGAAAAGAGGTCAGAATCAGCTGCCTTGCACTTTGTAGGGGTTTTTAATAGTTTTTTTTAAATTATTCACAAAGTTAAATGTAAAAAAACCCACTCATCCCTTTATAACTCGCCTGGAAGTGGCTACCTGTGATCCAGCATATACATTTTCAGTGAAACATTACCAGCGTCTCACATCATTACTGGGGGTAGATCTCAAGAGAACATCGTTACCTGGGGGCAGAGTAATGATACCGCAAGTTAGTTGTTTCTGCTTGTACCCCGATAGAGGACATATTAGTGACCAGCAACACAGTGACCTTAGAAAGCTCATCAAGGTAAAAAAAAAAAAAAAGCCTCTGATGCAGTGATTTTTATAGTCAGCAATGTAAGAATAACCATCTTTGTAAGCAAAGTTCCACCTTGGTTTTCAACTTGTGATTTTGTTTTGAACTGACAGTACGAGCACGCTGTAAATATCCATCTGACTGCAGCATCACCTCTTCCACATCTCCTCTACAGAAAGCTCCAAGCAGAAGTAAACTTCACCAAAACCCCCCTCAAAACCCAAACCTGATGAGTTATGTCTCCTTGCTTCTTTGTACCTTCTTTCCCTGCCTCTGTCGATCTGCAGTCTTGGGGCACAAATTTGTGTTTTAGTGAAGTTGATGCCCCACTGAGCATCAGTTCAGCAGTCCACTCTTGCAATAAACTGAATGGATTAACCATTGCACAGCACAGGGGGGAAAACAAGTTCTTTTTGAGAGCACAGGTTAGGTTTGGGCAGACGAGTCTGTGTGGTCTTAAGGAGTTAAAATGTCCTGGTGATGAACTTACAATTTTGTAAGATTTCAGGATTCATGCAGGGGTGTGCTTTGAGAATTAGAAGGCTGACAACTGCAAAGTGATGGAGGAAATCAATGGGGCTAAAAACTAGTTATTGAAGGGATGGAAAGGGAGTGGCCAAGGGAGGTACAAATAAACCTTTAAAATAAAATTTGAAGATGCCTACTGGAGTGCTTCAAAAATTGGTCTTGATTGATCTTCATTAATTTGTAATGATTTGAGCAGGAAGAGTTGGAGTGTGCTCACCAAGCATGTTGGGAGTCGCATGAGGGAGGCTCCGATGAGGAGGAGGATGGGAGCATCTTAAAGGAATTGAATGAGCTAGAGAATTAGAAGTGCGATTAAATTTAATCTTGCAAAGTGCAAGAGCACGCACTCTGGTATTAATAAATAAGGATTTTTGCTGTAAAAGTCAGTGAGAAAAGAGAAGGAGCAGTGAATTAATTGCAGAGACCTGATCTACAGATGTGGTGAACTATGAGAAAAAAGATGACTGCCTTTTTAGGATGGATGGGTCAGGCACTCCAGAATTGAACTCTTAGCATGTGTATATGTAGTATGAAGATTTAGTGCTGGACTTCAAAATGGCAACACAATCAACCACCTCCCTACTGCCTTAAGTAGAACCCCTCCTATGAATATTTATTTTAGGGAGCATTTTTGAATGGTTCAGCTATCGAAGACTTTCTCTGCTTTTGCTCTACATGTTCAGCCTTTCAAAGACCAGGGCTTAAGCTACGGAAAACATAGTTAGATGGGTGGGTTCAATGAGAATTGACTGGTCACACAGTGCCACTGCTCTTTGGCTTCAAATGTCGATTCTGGTAACTGCTGAGTATACATTAAATATTTTCACCCATCTGTGCTGGTCTGAAAAGATCCCAGGGGAAGGTATGCCTTCAACTGGTGAAAAATTAAAGATGCTGGCCAGGGAAAACCATTCTGTGGAGATGCGGTCGGCATTGGGGGTGCTTTGGAGAGGACTTGGGAGCTGAGCATTTCCATTTCTTCTGACTGTAGTCCTGTATTCCACTGATTGTTAGCTAATTAACAACTACTTTTCATTAAATTACTGATGACGGGATTCTGCTTCCATAAGAAGGATTTTAAGACAACAGCGAGCGGACGGACTAAATAGCCCAAGCAGCCTTTTCCAATCCTATTTTCTTGGGTCACTTAACAAATTAGGCTGTGTCTTCTGAAAACTAAATATTCCTGTACTGTATCCCACCATCTTTACTTGCAGCAAAGCTAGTAAGAACAGAGGGAGAGGGTTTAGGGAGACTTTTTACTTCGTGCATCTATGCAGTGAGTCAGGTGGATGACACCATGCTCTGTGCCTTCCACAGCCTTAGTTAACGTGGATCCCACTCTGCAGGGCTTGTGGGCTGGGGAAACAGGTAAAGAAAAAGGCAGCTGTTCCATTTGTTTTGATAGTGGTCAATTATGGCAGGGAAGGCTGGGGACTTGAAGCTGCTTTTTCCGAGATGACATCACAGGGAGTTTGGGCATTTTCTCAAGTATGAAGTGTCTAGTGCTGCACAGAGCAAAATGGTCCTGGGTCAGGCACTCGTGAGCGTAGGGTGCTCTCAGGGTAATACTTATGTTAGTAGTGGTGGCTGGTGTCGAGTATTTTGCATGCAGGCAAAATCTAGTTGACGAGCATGATCTAATTGTTAAAAAATTACACTATCTGAAAACTAACACTTTAAGAAGAGTTGATAGCAAATCAAATTACAAGTAACACTCTGAACGCTTGTCATCAGAATCCTTACTACTTTGTGCTTAGATAGGTCTTTACTAAAACAGAGGGGCTGCTGTGAATTTGCTCCGGGATGGATTTAAGATTTCTCTGCAGATACTCAGTGGCCCTGATATCTGCCTATTCTTTGTCACTTCCTATCATTTGCTTTTTCATCATCATTATTATTATTATTATTGTTGTTATTAACCTTATTATTGAAATTGGGGCTTCTGCAAACAATAGCTGGGTGCAAAATCTGGGTCCTAGGGAAACAATTGGGATTTGGTCGGTGGAGCCCAGGGTACTGTTAGAGAACCCCTGCATTGTAAATATGTCCTTTTTTATTTCTAGCCTGGATTTTTGTGTGACAAAACCAGTCCTGGAAGCCAAACCCCATTTAACTGAAGGAGGAGGTCATTTCTTTGTATATTCTCCATCTTAAAGACTGCCACAAACTGTTCTCCCTGGAAAGCGATACTTACAGTTCCTACTGCTATAAACCTTTCAGACTGTTTAAAGGTGCTACCTTACTGGAAAGGGCTTGTTTTCGTTCACTAAGGTCAGGAAAATTCATGGATCGCATCAAAACAGGGAAGATGCGGTTGTTCCCAGGTCTTCCCTGCGTTACTGTTAATCAGCCGTATCCAGAGGGAGGATGCACGTCGCCTTTAATGGGGGTGAGGAGCAGGAGGAATGTAATCATCCCTCATCAGCGAGACCCTCAATCACTGCACTTCAAACAGCTGGGGGTATGTAACCTCATCTTCATTTGAAAATTTTAGTACCTTTTCTCTTAGCCACCTCCGTTTTATGCCTTTTTTTTCCCCTCATAAATTTTTATGATTTTTTTTAAAGGAGAATTTATGGGCAAAATGGCAGAGACCGTGTGAAATGTGGAAGAGCTAAAAGGCTGTCACGGTGGTAAATGAGGCTAAATGGTTCTCTACCACCAGCTGTTTAGAGTTCAGTGATTGAGTCTAACTGACAAGAAATAATTACCCCCTCTCAGAGAGGTGAAATGGGTCCTCACACTGTGAATGCTGCTGATGAAGGGGCTGTCCCGGGAGAAGGCAGGATCCTTTCCGACAGTTTCTATGCCTACATCTTGGTTGCTTAAACCCCTCACGAGCATCTTGCACTAAGGTTTTTCTTGTACGTGGTGATGTCCGTCGGTGACTCAGCGCATCTCTCCCGTCCGTCTGGTCCCAGGGAGGTTCAAAACCTTGACACAACATCCTCTTGCAGGGATGAGCCCAGAGCCAAAATATTCCCTGCATTATTGATTAAAACTGGTGAGTGTCTCTTAGCCCTTTTTAATTCAGAGCAAGAGCCCTTGTGTTTCTTATTGCAAGGATGTGCATCAGGATCTAAAAGCACCATTTTTTTTTTTAACTTCTTTTCTAATCAATCACAGGGAACAAATATGATGAGTCCATTTGTTTGCAGGCTGGAGAGGGTGAATACCTTGACTTCAGTTGGGGAAGGAAAGGACTTACAGTGCCCCAGTGTGAAACCTGCATCCTTGCAGGTCATGTTGAAGCCAAATCCTTTTTTTGTTTGCTTTTTTAACACAAATAAAACCCTAAATATTTTGAACATGCAAGAAGCATAAAATGAGACACAAAATAAGCATGATGGTGATGGCTTAAATGCCACTGTGTTTCTCTGGCTTTATTAGTTATGTTACTGCATTGATGAGGGTGCAAATGCTTTGCATACATCAAAACAGATGACTAAATTGATTATTATTACACAAGAGCCTGTCCAGGGTTGTGCTGCGTACTGCCCAAGCAAAACCAGGTACCATCTCAGGTCAGCTCAGGAGGGTGGGAAGATGCTCTGGCCACAGCATGACAATGCTCTGTCACCATCGCTCATCTAGTTCCTTTAGAAGATGATGACCACGGTCACCAGATGGCTGCCGTGAGCCACCATGGTGCAAACAGGGCTTGGTGGAGCCTCAGCAGTGAAGAAACAACTCGGTGAGTCTCTACATCGGTCTCTGTTTCATTACTCCTAAGTGGCTGTTTCTGATGAGACTCTGCATTTTGAGATGAGAATTTCACCCAGGATACGGCTGAGGTCCCGTGGGTTGTGAGAGGCCATTTAGTGCATATGCAGCGCCTCACCATTTTGGCTTTCTCCCGATGTGAGCTGCTGCCCCCTTAGCTTCTTCCCGCTGGGTTTGGTCTCGGAAGGAGATGGGGTGGGCACCGGTGACAAGGCAGCACGCTAGAGAGCACCGAGCCTCACGGCCACCCCAGTGAGAGCCCCTGGCCGACACCGGTGGTCTCCATCACAGGGCGCATCTCCACCGAGCTGGGGGAGAGCAGCCGCAGCGTCATCCGAGCATCCTCTCCCTGCCACGCTGGCGGCGTCTCTCCGTTTCGGCAGGAAAGGAGCCACTCGTTTTTCTTTGCTGGGAAAGGAAAGGGTTAAGAAACATATCTGGGAGCTGCTGCATCCTCACTTTTCCCGCTCCTCCCATGGGAACGGTTAAGCAAAGCAGGTGGTTTACTGAGCACAGAAATACTTGTTTTATCGAAAGAGTATAAATAAATACCCCCCAAAGCCTAAAGATATCCCAAAAGAATCCAAAAATCCTACCCACAAAACCAGCCACCCCACCTGTCCTGGTTTCAGCTGGGATAGGTTTAGTTTTCTTCTTAGTAGCTGTATAGTGTTTTGGATTTAGTGTGAGAATGACATTGATAACACACTGATGTTTTAGTTGTTGCTAAGTAGCACTTATCCTGAGTCAAGGATTTTTCAGTTTCCCATACTTTCCCGGCAAGCAGGTGCGCGAGAAGCTGGAAGGGAACATGGCCAGGACAGCTGACCCCAACTAGCCAAAGGGATATTCCGTACCGGAGAAGATCAGGCTCAGTAGATAAACTGGGGGGAGTGGGCCGGGACAGGCTGATTGCTGCTCAGGCATCGGTCAGCAGGTGGTGAGTAATTGCATTGTGCATCACTTGTCTTTTCTTGCCTTTTTTTTTTTTAATTATATTCCTTTTCATTACAATTATTATTTTTATATCTTATTATTATGGTTGTTAGTATTACATTTTCTTTTTACTTTAGTTATTAAATCGTTCTTATCTCAACCCACAAGTTTTCCTTTTTTTTTTTTTTTTTTGATTCTCCTCCCCATCCCACTGCAAGCGGGGAGGAGCGAGCGAGCAGCTGCGTAGCGCCTCGTTGCTGGCTGGGGTTACACCACGACAGTCCTTTTTGGCGCCGAATGTGGGGCCTCTTCAGCAAGTGTCACCTCCTCCTCTGGCAAAATTCCAAAATCTTTGCCCTCTGGCCAGTCCATGATCAATTCCAGAATTCCTGGGTGACCGGGGTTTCCTATTCGAGTCTGGTTTGTGATCAGCGCAGCCCGCTTACTCCATGTAGCATCAGTTGTGTGCTGTGTAGAAGGGACCTTTCCCTGGAACATCCAGCAGTCGGGGTGCTAAGAGGAGCCATGTTTCAGCACCAACCACTTCTGAGGCATCTCAAACTCCTTCATATGCTGCTAGTATCTCCTCTGCAGTTGGAGCAAGCCTCGGATTCTCGATATCCCCAACTCCAAAACCCCAGGGATCGGCCTCAGGTCTCCCCGGGTGCTTTCTGCCAGAGACTCCAGGTAGGGCCATTCTCCCCGATTGAGGTATAGAGCAAATTTTTAACATCTTATCCTGCCCATGAATGAAAAGACCCAACCAGGAAAGGATTCTGTCTTCCCATCCACTATCGGTGCCTTGCAAGCACACGTTCATGGTCACCAGCGGTTGCCCAGCAGCTCTCCCAGCTTCACGTCTGCTAAAAAATAAATGCTGAGGATGGGACTCTCCCTTTGTGAACCCATGTTGGCTGTGCCTGATGATTGCATTATGCCTTAAATGCCTTTCAATAGCACTCAGTATAATCTTCTCCATAATTTTTCCAGGAACTGAGGTTAGACTGACAGGTTGGTAGTTCCCTATCTTCCCTCACGCCCTTCTTGTAAATGGGAATAACACTGGCTAGCTCCCAGTCAGCAGGGACCTCCCCAGAGTCCCAGGACCTTCAGTAGATGATCGAGAGGGCTCCTGCCATAACATCCACTAGCTCCTTCAGCACTCCGGGATGAATCCCATCAGGCCCCATGGACTTGTGAACATACGGCCGATACAGCGGCTCCTTTACAATGGAGGAAATGAATCAGACCCAGGATTTCCAGCCAAGGGGGCTTGGCGGCAGGGTGAGGAGTCGGGTGAAGGCGATGCTCACCCCAGGGATGAGGAGGAGACCTGAGGGAAGGTGAGAGGGAAGGAGAAACCTTCAATACCGAAGGATGCTCCGGGTGACCAAGCGCTCCGGTGCAGAGACAACCGGAAAGAAATGAGTTTTTCTCCTTCCTGGAAAAAACAAGTGGTTCAGGGTTTATTCCACTTCAGGCTTTTTCCTTTGTACCCAGCCGCTTCTGTCCTTTCTAAAAACTCCTTTGCACAGCAGAGGAAGGGGTTGGGGTGACAGGAGCCCCCAGCACACAGCCCCAGCCAGGGTTTGAGCCGCGGTACAGCAGGGAGGCTCAGCCGGTGGGGAAACACGGGGCCGTTCTCACCATACTCCGGACTGTCCTTAAATCCCCATCTCCAGGAGCCGTGTTATCAGGACCCACCTTCTTACAGGCTCCTGTCCATGGGGCCAAGGTCTTGAAGGGGAGCATTTTGAAACATCAAAGACCTGAAAGCAAATGAAAAAATGCTGACATGCTCTATTCAAATCCCCATGGTTTTTAAAAGTGCAGAGCAGGCAGTGGAAGGGATGGGAACCTTCTCCATGAAGGTGATATTTAGTTACAAGATATTTGGGTTTGCTTCCTGAATGAAGGTGTGAAGTTACCCATGACAAGAAACATGAAAGCCAAGCTTCACAAAAGTCCTCAGGTTTTTTTTTATTAGGTTGCCTTATGTTGGTGAGTGTTTTAAGGGAGGATGTAGCGGTGTGAGAGCAAACGTCTGCTGCCAGCTCTCTAGAAGGTATTAAGAAAGGTGATTTTTGGCCCTGGTTGCAAGGACTCATGCTGGGCATGATGGTACAAGGGCTTTTCTTCTTCCTCAACCTCGTAAAGTTAAATAATTAGGTCTGGTATATGTCCATCAACCACACCTTTGCCCATCCCCAGGCCAGCAATTCATGATGCAATTCCCACAGGCACAGGGAGAAATTCTTTCCCCAGGACAGCACCTCCGGCTCGCTTCCCAAACCCTCTGCCCTGTTTGTGCTGCCTCTTCTAGCACAGGCAGTGGGATGGGGGGAGCCCCAGCTCACCTGGGAAGGGGTCCTTCCATCCTGAGAAGAGCCTGAGCCCACCTCTAATCCATTTTGTGGATTAGAGAACCATTTCAAGTGCTTACCTTCCCCTTCCTCCTCCCATCTCGACAAGATTTCATAGACCCACATGGAGCAATGGGGTGGGCAGAAGTGATGCTGGGCCACTGGGGAGGAGTGATGCTGAACGTGGTGTTGGTCATGCTGGAGTTTTGCGTGCTCATGCCAAGCCTAGAGGTGCTGGGAGAGGGGTCTGGGTAGGGGCTGGTGTGCCGAGAGGTGTACGGTGGGTGGACGGGCTGCCCAGCCAGGCACTGCCAAGCTCACTGGGGGCTGGCAGCAGGCAGGGAGAGCGAGGTCACATTTCCCACAGGAATATAGTCCTTGTGCCATTATTAGAAACACCCCAGGGAAACAAAAAAAAACCCAAAGAACCCTTTGTTGCAGTTTTAGACCAGCGTTGTTTACACCAAATGCCCCAGAATATTCTCAGAGAACCAGTTTTAACATTTGATTTTGGAAAGGGCATGAAAAAACCTTAGGTCAGACTGAGCCAGAGATGTAACCAGGCTTGACACCCATTTACAGGAACTAATTACAAGGGTTTGGGGTGGGTTTTGGTTTTTTTCTTTTTTTTCCTCCTGGCATCCCCAGCAAAGTCTTTAGACAGAAGCGTAATGAACAGGCAAGGAAGCAACAAGCTCTGGAAACGCAACCAGCTGCAGTGTGGGGTGGCAAGGACAATGCTCCTTGCAGGACACATCTCCATGCCGTGGGGTGGCCGTGAGCTGGCCACGCTCATGGTCCATGTCAGGAGCCGAGCAGCTGTGACCTGCAACCAAGCAAAAGACCCAGGGAAGGCGGTTACTCGACTCCTGGTGCTGGAGGCGGCAGCGGGCTGGTGCCTGGTGACCTGTGCGTGAGAGGTGACCAGCTGGAGATGCTCATCCAAAGTAACCCTGGAAGAAAACACTCAACTTGCCAAAAACCAAAGTGAGTAAAAAGCTAACTATTGCACCAGGGCATGTGAGCCCAGGTACCCCACACATGCCATGCTGCGATGGCAGAGGAGCTCAAACCCCCCAGCACGGGGACATCCAAACTCAGTCTCGTCCCCCATGCTGCCCTCACTGCCCACCACTGCGGGGCCCATTGCTGGTGTTTGGCACTCTTAGGACAGTTTTTCCTACCTGGAGGAGCACTGTGAGCTGGACAGTGTTTCCACCGAGTCCTCCAGCAAAGTCTTTGCTCCCATCAGCAAGGATGACACTAGAGCTTGGGGAACCTTCTCACCTGAGGCTAAAACTCAGTAAAAGGACTGAGGACATGTAAATCTTGCTGTGGCCTCCTTCGGCCGGAATCATAGAATCACAGAATCATAGAATCATTTAGGTTGGAAAAGACCTTTAAGATCATTGAGTCCAACTGTAAACCTAACACTGCCAGGTCTGCCACTAAACCATGTCTCTAAGCGCCACATCTACATGTCTTTCAAATACCTCCAGGGATGGTGACTCTACCACTTCCCTGGGCAGCCTGTTCCAATGCTTGACAACCCTTTCAGTGAGGAAATTTTTCCTAATATCCAATCTAAACCTCCCCTGGCACAACCTGAGGCCATTTCCTCTCATCCTATCACTTGTTACCTGGGAGAAGAGACTGACACCCACCTCGCTACAACCTCCTCTCAGGTAGTTGTAGAGACCGATGAGGTCTCCCCTCAGCCTCCTTTTCTCCAGACTTATAGAAGAGATCAAGTAGAAAACAATAGTTTAACTCAATTTTGTTGCTCAGTTACAGTGTTTGTGGGATGCAGGAGCCTGGCTGATGAGTGGCAGAGAGGAAGGTTAATGCAGGGAGAAGTCGGAGGAATGAGAAGCAATTGCTGCCAGCGAAACCTCTTTACCTGCTGGTGGATGGCAGAGAAAACCATAACACACCACGAACTGAGTCCACCGAGGCTGTTTCTTCTCTGTATTTGGCAGAGCTGAAAATTCCCAGGCCCTGCTGCTGTGCGAGGCTGTTTTCAGGACCGGTGTCGGCAGGTGGTGCTGGGAGCCAGGGCAGGGCGGCAGAGCATCCCCGGGCTGCCATCCAGGGCAGGGGAGTCAAGTCCTGAGTGTCAGCCTAACCTGGAAAAAGTGATTTGGATGGTAGTGGGAAAGAGCCATAAAACCTGCAATGTGATCTCCATCCTGCTGGCTGCTTTCTAAATGAGCTTCATTATACACATAATTAAAGGAAGAGATTTGAATGCTATTTAGCAGTGGTTTAGGGGTATTAATTTCAAGACTAAGGGCACCTGGAGATTAAATGAATTAACTCACAACCAAATCAGGTTAATTGTCATTTTCTTTACCTGGAGTGAAGCTGAAAAAGGGAAGGGTTTGATTCAATAACTGTGGATATATTAAAGAAAAGCAGGATCTTGAACAGAAAGAAACTCACTATGAGAAACAGTGAATTGGGAACCGGGGTGGACACGAGCAGAGCTGGGCGGCAGCGTGGGCTCCGGAGCCGGGGGGGATGGAGCGGACATCCCCAGTGGGCAGCGGGGCCGTGACTCAGCCACCCGCATTCCTGACGAGGGAAGGGCCCCAGCCGCTCCCCTGCCCTCCCTGTTTCCTTTTGGCTGCCGTTAAATAGACGCCTGTTGTGTAGTTGGATTGGAAGCTCCCAGTTCCTCCCAGGCATGGGTTGGAGAGCCCATTAACGTGGGGCTCGGACCCGCTGCCAGGCACATCGGTCCTTGGAAGGATGCGGAGCAGGGGAAAAGCAAACTCGGAGCCCGGCTCTGTGTGCTCAAGTACAGCTCGCCCTGGAAGCACCCTGCCTGCTAATCAAAGCACTAACCCAGCAAATCTAACAGAAAATGAAGGCCAGCACGACATGCAAATTCATCTTAAATAATTACGGGTTTGCAGCCTCAGCTCTCTCCGTCAGCTGCTTCGGAGCGTTGCCTGGGCTCGGGTCCCGCAGCGGGCAGGACGCGGGGCAGGCAGGGATGCTGCTGAGCACAGAGACAGGCTCAGGGCTGGGAGCAGATATTTGGGGTGGGGTTTTTGCGCTTGAAGGTTTGGCCAGGCAAAGGTCCCTTCATCATACTGGGAGAAACTGGGCTCTGCTCTGACCAGCACACTCTGTTTCTCCACACAGGGTGATGCTCCTGGACAGGAGCAGAGCTGGCCTGTGCCCGCACCGCAGAGGTCATAACTTCACTTCCTAACCCACGTCACTCCAGCCCTTTTTCTGCCGCCACCAAAAATAATGGCAGGCATAAGCGAGCCCTCCCGGGCATCTTATCTGGACGTCCCATCCAGGCATCCAGGGCTGTGGCTCTGCACACCTGCCCCGCAGCTGAGTCTGGAGCTCTCTCCTGCCAAACACCTACCCTCTGGGTTTGACACGCCTGATTTACTAGTGCTTGAATCTGGCTGGATATCTTCAGTGTGACCTGTGCATCTATCTGTCTCTTAACTGCTGCTCCTACACCTACAGGTTAGGCTTGTCAGCCCTAAAAATCTGTTCTGACATACAAGTGCAAGCTAACCACTGCTTTAAATAACAAATAATTAGCTACAGAGATATCCGTGAAACCTGATGAAATTCCTGGAGAGTCGTGATGTATTGCTGACTGCTTATTTTTCCACGACTGGTGCCACTGACCAGGGTTAATGTACACGAAAGATGGGCAAATTTTCAACAGAGGACCCGTCTCTAAGACTTCAGCTTTCAGAGTTCACAACCCCCTGGGTTTCTTCCTGCATCTCTGTCATCATCAGAGTCACTCTAATCCTAAGCAAAAACGTCAACTTCAAAACCCCTTCCTTCCTATGCATATGTGCTGCTTCCCAAAGCTTTTCCCCAAACTCTGGCAGAAATACCCCGCCTGATACCTCCTAGCATCATATTAACTTTTTGCATGGGTGTCCCACATTCATGATGGTTACATGGAGGTGGCTAATGCCTGTAGGACTCATTTCTCCTCTCTTACCTCCAGTTTCTAACAGGAATAACTATTTTTACTCCTTATGTGCACAAGGAGCACTTGTGATTATTCATTTTCACATCATTTCTATTATCTAGTCAAGGTCATCTCGTGCTTCTTGACCAGCATTTTGGTCACCTTTATTGACCATGGCAGCTCTTGTCTTGTCAGCCACCACAGCATACTCCCAAATTTCTGCCAGGGGTATTAGAATAGATGAGTGAAATGATCAATGCTTGAGGAAATCCATTTGTCTCCTCCTTCCATTTTCATGCTGAGACCTTCACAGCCCCTTGTTGGCAAGCCTTCAGCTCGCACCCTTGTTTCCATCTTCTTGGGCTTAGGTAGCATATACTAATGTAACACTGTTGCAAATTCTTCTTAGATCAATTGTTCTGTCTAAAAATAAAATCAAATCGCTGACTTTATCAAAGAACCATTCTACATTAACTGACCCGATCAATCCAGTACTATATATCCCATTTTCTGTTTGGCTCTCTTTGATCCTTCTTTCACCTAAAACCTGTTTCTTGTTTCTGTTTTCTTGTGCAATGCTGGGGTCAAGGTATTTGCTCTGCACTTGCTGAGGTTCCCCCCCCCCCCCCCCCCAAATTAGAGTTTCTACCAACCTTCGCTGTTATCCAGTCACCTGCCAACACAACCAGTTTGATGGATGTGTTTAACACCATTCTTCCTGAACGTGTCATCTCACATGTTGGTTCCCTTCTGCTCTTGGATGGAGAGCAGCAAGGCTTCTTGTCTTAAGGGCATAAAAGAACAAGTTTAATTTCCATGGTGGATGCAGTCATTTTCCATACATACCCTTGTTACCATGAGCCATTTTTTTTGTTCCTCCCATGTTCAGTATCAGCATCCTCCTGGAAACCACAGCAAGGTACTTTTTAAGCCGTACCTCAATTATCTTTGACTCCCTCCTCTGCAGGATCAACGAAGTTATCCTTGCACAGCTTCATCTTTATCTCGATGTTTCAAGAACCTTTAGCTTTTTCCTATGCAAAGCCGAGCTACAAAACCTGGCTGTTGGCAATTTTCCTCGTAAACCTTCAAAAAGATTGGTTTCCTTACTGCTCAGGGGCTTGCCAGCTTGTCTCCAGGAGTGTGATTCGTCTGCAGTTATGTTAGTGTCTGGTTCTGTTTTGTGCAAGATTACCTAAAGACGGACTAGAAATGTTTTTTGAACACCTTATTAGTATCACAAAATTGGCTAAAACACAGACACAGCCCAGAAAGATACAAGGAGAATAGCTATTAGTTTCAATACCTCCAAAGGGCTTCATCATGCGTTCGGGCAGCGCATCAGGGCGTTGTCGTTTCAGTTAACACAAGGTTTTGTTGGCAAACTCTTTTTTTCGCTTCTGGCCCCAAAATGTGCTTAACAGCTTGCACAGCCCCACTGGAGCCGGGGAGCCTTGTACTGTTACCATTTTGTGACTCACTCCCCGCTGGTAGGAGGGAGGTTGGCTCCATTTGGAAACCCGTGTCGGGAGATGCTGGGGAGGTGGGAGCAGAAGGGACCTCCCCAGCCCCAGTGCTAGCCCCTCTTCTCACTCGCTCCCTCCTCCAGCATTTCTAAATCCACTCTTGGGTTCCAGGGCAGGAAAAGCAAAACTCCACAGATAGTTGTGAAGGATCTGCAGGAGCGTATTATGCACCAGTTATTCCTCCAGGCTATTTGAGCAGCCTCCATTTCTGCACTCCATCGTTGCTTTCCTTCCCAATAAATCCGATGAGACCTTTTCTGAGGAACAGGTTGTCAAACCTACTTTCCTTAGGAAAACTTTCCTTCAGACAGCCGTGAACCTTTTATAAAATAAGCAACACCATCGTGTTTCACCTCCGTCAAACAAGTGCCCATGGAGGACCAGGGTGACCTACTCTCTTGCAGACAGGCTGAGCTGGGTGGGCTGGTATCCAGCTGGCTGGTTTATACTTCTCTGTAGCTTCCAGCATCAAAGAATTTAAATGTTCCACTGTGCTACTTTTGACTCGTCTCCTGATGCCAACTTCAACTGTGCAAACTTCACCATGACATAAATACAAGATCATTTTAAACTCAAGTTTTATTTTAATTTCCTTTTTTTTTTTTTTGCCTCCAGGTCTTCAACATTTCAGGTTTACCTTCTTAACATCTTTGCTGCAAACAATGAAGGCTGGAAGCTAACTTGAAAAAACCCAACATAATCTGAAATTCGCATGCAATCACATGGCTTACAGAGTCAGAAATTTAAAAAAGCCTCTAAGTATTAGGATATTCAAAACAAACAAAAAAGAGGTTTAGTAAAAATACTCTAGAAAGTCCAACTATTATGCACTGTTGTTATCTGAGAAGTTCTGTCATCAAGATGATATTTCAGCAGCTTTAGACAGATGAGATTTCTAAAGGGGATTTCTAATTTGTATTTGTTTTTAATTTGGGGTTTGGATCACAGCAGCAGCAACAATTTGTTTTGTTGTGTATTTATGGCTGCACATGTTTAAAATGGTAAATCTGCACTGACCTATTAGACCACAAAAGTGAAACCAGCTTCTGTATTCTCATTCCTTAGCTGGAAAAATAAACCCACAGCATGCATGTATAAAATAAATTATATTTTTACAGCTTTTAGGTTTGGGACTCAAAGGCTGTGCAAGTATTTCAGATTATCACAGCCCTGGCTTTAGAAATATGGAAATGGTTCTTTACCAGAAAGTGATTCTTTCAAGACAAGATGCATTTTTCTAGCTGCTGCCTTTCATTAAAATTATATCATTTTATCCAAAACAAAAATAAATTAATAAGGAGCTTAAGAAAATGTGCAAGTTTCTTTAGGAAAGAAATGAACCAAAATAAAGAAAGATGATGGTTTGGTTTAACACTAATAAAGATGTCTGGGTCTAAAAGATAATTCAGTGTTAGCACCAGATCATCGTGCCTTGAGCACCTTGCTTCTTCTTACCTACCTGTTTTTATTGGCTTTGCTTCTCACAACAAATAATAATGTTTTCCTTCAGTCTCTAAGCCTTAAAAGCAAACACAGGTCGAGTCATATTTGACTTAGCACAGAAACGTGGATAGGACCTGTTACTTGGCCCCCCTAGCCATGGCTCTGAAGAAGGCTTACCCAGGCAGAGCAGAGAGCTTGGGCTGGGTCTCGCTGGTAGCTGGATTCATTATTTGATGACAAATCCATCTTCTCCGGCTAATTTCTAAGCCCTGGACAAACACGTGCATAATTTTACTCATTCAAGTTGCTTCATGCCCCAGGATGGAGGAGGCTGAATTCAGAAGATGCTCCTGAGCAGCAGCAGGTGAAACCATAGGTTGACAATAACAGCCCAGCATCCAGGTCTGACCTGGGCATTTTGGGGATAGAGAGCAGCAGTTATTAGGAATATGGTCCAGTTTTATACCACGGACCCCCCAGAGAGGCAGGAGGGTCCTCCAGCATCCCTCATGGGTTTGGTGGGGCAGGCAGAGGGTCAGGCCGAGCCGGCGAGCTGAACGACACCAGTTGCAAAACTTCTCATTTCCATGAGAAGTCCTTCTGAAACGTGTCTTAGGAATGTCCTAAATAATACTTGCTGGTGGGAGTGGAAGGTGCTGACAAATCCGGGCAAAAAAAAGGAGCTTTATTGCAAGTGGGTGATGAAAGTAGCACTGACCACAACAAGGGAGCACGTTTCATTACAGTGGCTGCGGCAGAGCCTCCATGAAAATTACAGGGAATGCTAAAACAGCCCTGGAAAGGATTCAAACAGCAATTTGCTCTCGGCATGACCATCGTTGAGAGCCGGCAACAGAGAAAGAGAGCAAGAGGGAAGCAATGTTCTTGTCCTTCCCCCTGCAGATGCCAAACCTCATGGTCTTGAACAGACGTGGAGATGGCGCAGGAAAGAATCAGAGGTCGGAGATGAACTTCTTCGAAACATGCATGAAACTAATGCGGTTGGGTGATTTTACCCTGGCAGGAGTAGTGTCCTGTTTTTCACCCAGTTCTGGTTCAGAGATTGACACATCTAACTTAAGGAAGATATATTTTTTAAAAATATCTGCATTCTGAGTCTCAGCAGAGCTCAGCATCTCCTTCGTGCCTGTCCCTATCTCCTGTGCCAAAGGAATCGATGATCTTTGCTGCCTTCCCCAACCCTGAAATATCCCTGGGGAATATTAGGCCAGAGCACGCAACTGTTTTGCTGCTGACTGAGCTTCCCCCACATTGCCTCTGAATGATTACATCCCATTTCTAAGCCCCTTTTCTATTGATTTTCATGGTAAACCAACATAATTTGGCTGATACATATTTTTAGTTTCCCCCACTGTTGATGAATTGTAACATCTGCTCTACACTCCTTTTTTTTTTAAACTTCAGTTTAGGAAGAAAAAGACGACCTTGTAAAGGTGAAAATCTTCCTCCTGTTGTCCAGCCTGGTGGAACCCAGGGATGGGTAGGACTTAGCCCCGCAGGAGCACTTCATGCTCGCTACACAACTGGTAATAATTTTGTGATCAGCCTGTGACTGTTCCAAAAAGTAAGAACAAACGAGTTAAATCACAAATCTAGCGCACTTCCTATCCTGCCTATTCCCAAAGAACAGCACGTCAGCAGTGCCAGAAGACACATGGATGATAAGTTACTAATAAATTCATTGTGTTGCTTATTTTTAATGGGCTAATAAAAACAATCCTCTTCTTTTGACTGTGTGCGGCTTGCATGAAAAGAAACAGCAGAGTTTAGGGAAATGTTTTATACTTGAATTGTAGGAATGGTCATTGTAACAGTCATTAATTGCTATAATTTAGCTTTAATCAGGTATCGATTGCATTTTATACCAGATGAGAGAGCAGCGTACCAATGCAGCACTCGTGCTGTGTGCTGGCGGCTGCCAAGCTGCACGGTTAACGGGGAATCACTAGAGGTCACTTTGATTCCACCTAAAGGAACAAATTCTAAAAGGTCTGGGGTTTTGCTTCTGTTTCTTTTTTTCGCTGAGGCATTTTTTAAAAGCAAATTCTTTTTGCATATGTGTAGAATGCTTGTTTATAGAAGCTCCTTGGGCTGAATTTTATTCTGGTGTAAAGAGTGAAACTTTAAAGAAGTTTATAAAGCTGTGCCTATATTCATCAAGAGGAAATTTGGCCCCGAGTTTCGTTTTTAATACGAAACAGCTTCCACTGGATTTGATATTCATGATAACAGATGTCATTATTTAACCCTCAATAAATAGTTCTGTCCTGTCAGGATCCCTATAAATAGGAAAAGAATAGCTCCGATGTATAAATCTGCAAGAAGATATTCTAATTTTGCTGCTTATTCTGTTATACCCAAAGGTGAAATAGTATTTAGGTGTGTTTCATTCTCAGCTTCAGTTGATAGCCAAAGTGCAGACATTTCCTCGATGAGAGGGAAAAAACCCTAAAGCTGAACACCTTGTGATCAGGCAAAACGTTTCCTGCTGCAAAGAGCAACTCCAAGGGGAGCCCAAACTTGACTTCTTTTACATTTGTAAAGTGACACTTTGCCTTCTTGGGAACCTATACCATGAAATATGACTTTTCTTTCATTTTGGACATCTGGGCTCGCTTAGGCCCCATGCTGCCAGCTCCCTTCGTTGTGGGGTCAAAAGCACCTCAGCCCCAGGTGAGGATCCCCCGCACAGCTCCCTCCGAAACGGCATCGCTGCCGCCCAGCCGCCTGCCCGCTCGGTCCCTGATGGGGCAGGGGCTGCACGGAGACAACCCCCCTGCCTGATGAGCGGCAGGATCCTGCCCATCGCTAAGTGCAGTTCGTTTATTCTTGTTCTGGGGAAACCAGGGAGGTGGAAATCCCTTGGTGGTCAGGTCTTTCTTGCTGTGCATACATCAGCTTTTGCTGCAAACCACTGCAGCATCTGCCAAGGCCCGCTGGCGAGGTCCCACATGGCTTCACCTTTTTTTCTGCACCCAGTATTGTTCTGGGTTCATTGTTCCACCTGTTGGAAGGCACCAGGGGACCCGATGAAGCAGCACGACCCCATGCACTGGTGGGTACCGGCTGCATCCCTCCCATTGCGGCACCACCAGCTCAGTGCCAAGCTGCTCAGCACTGACAAAAGCGAGACACCAGAGCTGATTTGAAATGAAAATGCTTCAGAAGGGCTTACTCCATGTCTTGTGCTCAGTGCAGAGGACGCCTGCCCTCATGCTTGGGAACCAAGCCTCTCCCAGAGCTGGAAAGCAGCCCTACATGTCATGGTGTTCGTTGCATGGACCAGCGCACTTGGTTTCCATGAACGAGCCCTTTCTCATCCACACACCACAAAATAAAGGCCCGAGCGACTCCCTGGTGTCTCCATGAGTAACTTGAGAGCAGCGGGTGGGAGAGCTGCAGGCTGTTCTTCTTCTGTGTCCGACACCCGGACGGCTCCTGGCGTCAGGGCTGAGTCACCGAGACCGAGCGCCGGCGCGCAGACCCGGCTGTCTCACACCCACACCCAGCCGCGTGTGACTTCTCCTGTCCTTTCCATGAGTTGTCCAAAAACTGGGGTTTGGAGAACGGGAGGTTCCCGAGATCCCAAAAGGTCCCAGGCAAGAAGTCAGCGTTGGGTGGGCGTCAGGGCAAGCCTCCATCCACACCTCCTCGCCTTGTTTTCTTTCCTAGAAACACTGCTTCTTCCTTTTGACAGTGCACAGATTAAGGGAAATTTCTTTCCAGGGACAGCTCTCCATGTGTTCCATGGTGCTCCCTCAGCCCTCCGCAGTTTTTTATCCCCACGGCACTGCGTGTAACCCTCCGGATCACAGTAAGCAGTGTGATGAACACCTCTCCCATGAGCATCTATCTCTTCTCCCTTCCTTCCCCCAGGGGAAAATTGAGTGGGAATAGTTTTAATTAACTACACTGTACGTGCACGGTGTTTATACCAACGCAGGCAAGGCTGAACAAGCGTGCCTTGCTCTTGGAAAGAGAGGTGCTGAGGTTTGTGGCCGCTCTGAAGTCCTGAGCTCATCCCACGGTGAAGGACCAGCCCCAGAGAAAGCTCTGGCTTTGGACCACACTGGGCTTACCCCAGCATGGACACAGAGTGGGGGTGAATATGTCAACACCCAGAGCTCTGTTACTCTGCAGAGCTATGGAAAGTCTATATGCGCCCCACATCAGGACCACTCGATGAGTCAAGGATGTGCCCAGTGTAACCCCAGTGTAACCCCATGGGGAGCCTCCGCAGAAAACAGAGGGCTGAAATGACATTCTGGGCAGGATTCAGCTCTAAGTTAGGACACCTTTGTTCAGACACATAATTGCATGTGTCTGTCTGAGCTCTTGGTGTCTCAGGTCCCTCATTAGTCCATGGAGATCTTGTCCCCCCAGGCCCCTCCAGCCAGTCAGTGGGTACCTACTTCAGGGGGAACCAAACTGCCATCCAGGCCCCACTGACTGCACTGAAAGACACGTGGAGACACAATCAGAAGGCAAAATCATGTCTTAGCCTTGAGCTGGCTACTGCCTTGTGGGTCTTCCTTGTGACTTATGTGTGCGGTGCAAAGTTTAACATCATGTAAAAAGCCAGCTGTCCTCCTTTCCAAAGGTGTTTAGAATGGAAGAAAAATTCCCGTAGGAAACATGTTTACTTTATATATGAAGATGCCCAATACTGGCAGTTGTGAGAGATTTAAAAATTAAATGCAATTTGTTAACCAATGTATAAATAAGAGGGCTTTCAAATAGGCTGCCATATAAAGGTTCTGGATCGTCCTTGGGTTTCACCATGTACACACAGAGGAGATCCCTCAGAGTGACACACAGGCAGTAGATGATATCTGAATCACTGTGTTTCTCATCATGTAGACCACATAGACCACAAAAAATTATCCTCAGTGATGTTTTTCTGCACATCTCTGATGAGGGCAGAGAGACAACAAGCTACTTGCTCAAAATCAGAAGAAACCCCATCAAAGGAGCAAGGACCAAACCCGGTTCACTCAAAGCACAGCATCGTTCTGGCAAGTTGTTTGTCTGTGATGAGGGATTTTTTTACTGCTTTCTCCTTCGGCTAACATTCCTACGGCTATTTATAGTTTCACTTCATAACCAGTGGTTAATATTTTCAAAGTAGTCTAGCATGTGGTCACCCACACAGAAGATGTGGCTGACCCTCCTGCACTGCCTAAAAAGTGTTGCCCGTGATATTCAGGATCTTTCTGCAAGCAACCGTGGGGAGCTGTTGGCAGAAGGCGGGGAAGATGCCCTGCTGCCTTGGGAAGAAAGTCTTGCTGAGGCCACTGTGCTCTGCAAGGCTGTGCTTGAGCTTGCAAAGCTCTTACCTTCATCCTGAAGATGCCCCACATTGGCATGTCATGGATTTTTTTTTTTTTTAACTGAATTTAACCCCCCCTTTTCAAAGTGCAGCTGCCTGCTCCTTAATACCCGAGTTAAACCTTATTGCACTCTAGATCAAAGACGAGTATTTCATGCCTTCTCCTGCACTGTTGTGTAGTGACAAAGTTCCCGGTGACTTAAGTGGGAGGGAGGCTGCGTCCTGGGAGACAAAACTTAATTGAATGTAATACCACAGGGCACGTAAAGTAGGACAACACAGCCTGACCTCATTTTGCCCATACATAACCCTACTGACATCAGTGGGAGCTGCACATATGCAGGCAGGAGATGACATTTGCCCACTCTTGGCTGCTGTAGGAAATTCCTGCTTGCCTGATAAATTCTACTATTTAATCATGCAATATGAAAGCGAGGGATACACCGAGTAAAGCTGAGCAAACACAGCTCAGCTCCCTGCCTGTTTGAAGTTGTGGAAAGACTCCTTTTGACGCTGGTGGTTGTTGGATTGAGCCCACAGTACACAGTGATTCATAATCATTTTCCTCAATGAAAGCAACCAGGTTGGTTTGTTGTTATTTGTGGGATCACATGATTCATTATTTGCAAATATTTGAATGGCAGTTGGACTTTCTGATGCCTGTGAACCCCGTAGCTTCCACCGGTGTTAGCACAAAATGGTTATTCATACAAATATTGTGCCAGAACAGACTTGTTTGATACTGTACATATATTACGCTCCTGTTTCTAGAAAAACTTTGCAGAGTAGAAAGGGCATCATTTGGCAGAACCAACAAAGCTTGCACCAAACCAGTGACTATTCCAAGAGAATTGTTCATGAGCAATCCCAAGACTAATATTTATTTGCATTCATCACAGTCTAATAATTAAAACCAGTGCTTACTGCTGTAGAAAACAGGACGGGACTGATTTACAGAGAAGAGGCTAGCTGGGCGAGTAATGTTTCAGCTGTCTCTGCTCAGTGCAGGCTGCAGGAGCAGAAGCAGAGCTCAGCAGACTTCTGAACATCCCAGATTTTGAACCTGGGTTTTCTTAAAATTAATCTTGTTTTAACTTTTGGGTTTCTTTCGCCCCCCAGAAGACATACAAAGAGAATATAAAGGGAGATTCTTGGTAGATGGAACGCAATACTGCAATATTTAGGCAAAATGCTAGCTTATTTAACAATACCAGCTACCCAGAGGGGTGGTGGCTCTCTGTCGTTGAAGACACGTGGGACCAGACAGGAGATGGCCTTCAGTAGCCTGCCCTAAGCCGGCCCCGTAAAAGCCAGGGTTGGACCCAGGACCACCAGAGACACCTTCCAGCCTAAACTGTTCAAAAAAAACATGTTTTGATGCTCCGAACTGGCCAAAGCCTGAGCTATACCCTGCTTGTAAAATAAATTTCCTCCACCCAGCGAAACCCTATGGCAGGTCTGTGACATAGTGTCTGTGTGCGATGATACCAAAAGGATGTTGCTGTAATTGCATACAGATTTATCATCCGTTCCCTTGCAGTGAACGCCATCAAAAGACTGAAGACTTGGAACGATACAGCGTTCCCAAGTATATTTTTCCTGTGAGCACATCCCCTTTTCAAGGGAGACATCGTGGTGTCCCAGAGAGCTGGTCCAGAGAAGCATTGCCCCAGTGATGGGGTGAGGAAGGGGTCCCCGTGCCGTCCCCGGAGCCGAGCGAGCTGGGCAGAGCCGCACAAAGCACATGGTGCTCCCACAGCATCCCTGTCCATGTCCGAGCCCTCCTGCCCTTGGGCAGCAGCCAGATGCGAGTTTGGTGGCCAAGGGACCCTCCGCGGTCACGCCACGCGGAGCATCCCTTGTCACCTCTCCTCCTCGGTAATACGAACGGACATTTGTTTACACCAAACTGAGCAAATCTAATATTTATTTCACATTTAGGTCACAGGACATCAAAACAAATATTTTTACCCCAAACAGATTCCCTGACCTTGTGGTTTCACTCCTGATTTGCAGCAATATTTGTCCAAAGAGCTGACTTGCTCTCACTTAAAAATGGAAGGAAAGGAAGTTATATAGAGTCCTGCACTGGGCTTTGAGGTAACAGCACAACTCCCTGTGCACCCGGATCAGCTCTGGATGCTGCTCTTGATTTTACTGGAAGCAGGTCAGGATTATTAAACTCATATTTTCTGGATTTGCTCGCATCTTTTCAGTCCTGAAAACCAAAATTATTTAAATAAGTAAGCCTAAACACCCCAAATGCAAAGTATTAAAAATTATATTTACAATCTCGGCATAAACAGCACCTGCGGGCCTCATCCTGCTCCCATCAAAACCTGAGACAATCCCATCGCTTGTAAAGATGCACTTTTAAAATATGATTTTTTCCTTTTCAGCCTGCGGAGGCCAGGGATTGCATTAACAGTGCTCCATTGAAAGCTCTGAAATGTTCTGTACATGGAAAAATGACCTTTTTGGGGGTGAAGTTTTCACTAGTTTTAAGGCAGAAACTGCTGAAGAGAGAATTTCAAAGGCTTAGGAAATCTAGCGGTCCCTTATGGCTTGCAGTAATGAGTAAAATAAAATGCTCTTTCTGATTTCCTTCCCCCTGTAATTGCAATAGATGTTGTACTGGAGTTGCAAAACTGCTGCCCAATTATCAGGCAACTGGGCTGATTTACATCGCCTGCTCAACCTTGGCATGATGTGAAATGCTCAGGAGGGCCAATGTAAACAAATTTATAGCCCGGTAGGATATGCTGAGCTCTTAATATAGGGATAATAATATTATATATGTATACATACATGTGCATATATATATAAGAAGATATAGATAAGCAAACTTTCATATGCAAGGGCACAAAAGGCTGCTGGCTGCGGCACGGCATGGTTACCTGGCTGTGAAAGACCTGGCTTACTCCAGTGTTTGGCTTGGATTTTAATTGCACTGGGGATGCGATCCTCTTTTACTGGCACATCCAAACTTCCCTTCGGTTGGTTTATCTGGTGTCTGAGCACCAGGGCACTGTGTGAAAGACCAGTCAGATAAACACAAACTAGCCCCAGTCCCACTAGGAACACATCTCGTGTTGGCTTGGGTGGGGGAGGCTGGGGAGGACAGGCAGCCGCTGATGGGCTGACCTCCCCCCAAAACCCTGCCAAATGAGTTGGCTTTGCAGAGCCACGCGGTATTTCACAGGTAAATGAGAGACTGTCTATGTGGCTCTAGGTGGGAGAAGAGGGAGGTTGCCACCATCGCATGAAGCGGCATGGGCACAATTCCTGCCTTGTTTGAAGGGTCCGGTGCCAAATCCCACAGGACGGAGCGCCAGGCTCCCCACACCCCGTTTCAATGTCACCAGGAGAAAAACCGCAGAGCTGAGAGTGCGATAGGAATGCCGTCACATAAGAGACATTTCAGGAAGTCTCTGTAATTTCTTTAATTATTCAGACAACAGAGCACAAGGATAATAGCTTCAAGTACATTCTTATACATTATTTTAACAGTAATAGATATGTATTTAGTCATAAACTATTCTGTAGCCACCACTATGTGTACATTTTATACAAACTATTGCCATACTCGGACCCTGAAAATGGACGGTGACATCTCCTAGACATTTTGCGCAATGTTATGACAGTACATCCTTCATACGAGAGCTGTAGCTATAGGTTGGATTGGTCCATCTGACGAAGCACTTCTAATGCATACCACGGAGGGGTGATCCGGACGTGAGGCGCCGAAGGAAGAGATGTAATAAATACACAGTGAGGGGGAGGCATACAGTCACTCAAAATACGTGCGATGGAGAACACGGCACAGCATTTCTTTGCTTGGCGAAACAGGTTGATCCTAGCACAAGACAGCATTTTAGCTTCTCTCACACCACAAAGCTCTGAGCTCGTCTCAGCCTTTCGGTGAAGATTAAATGCGGCAATGTCTGATATGGTCCCTACCAGGGCACGTACCCTACCCTGACACAAGCATGGGCTCTGGTCTAATGGGTCTTTTTCATCTCAGTTACAATTTAGACCGAAGCCCCCAAACCAACGGCTTGAAGTTTGATCACTGACATCCCTAAACGCCTCCGCCGCCTGACCTCTGGAGAAGGTAGGCTCCAACACGGTCGATTTTTGAGTGTAAAGGCTTTACAAAATGCCAGCCGCCGTTCAGAGACAGGGGGAAGAGAGCTCACGTGCCCAGACACCGCTGTACAAAGGCCAGACTCTTACAGCAGAGACTCATTTGTTCCACGATCACATTTTTACATGCCCCAAACCAGCCATGGTTGCAGCCCCTGACGCACCAGCAGACCCCAAGGACACGGAGGCGGCAGAGTCCGAGCCAGGGCGGGCAGCAGGTCACCGGCACCCACCGGGCAGTCCACAGTCCCCCCGCGATGCCCCACACCGTGGGGGCATTAGGGTGGCTTGGTTCCTATCCCGGCGGTCCACACGGACGCTGCAGCACACCGGCGGTCGCACCAAAGTCTCACCACCCCGGCCATGTCTGAGCTTCAGAGGGTGGAATTGGCTCTGGACTAGAAGCTGCCGGGAAGGAGAGCCCAGATCCATCTGTTAGGGTTTGACACGGGGGTGCTCGTGCCCAGGGCTCGGCCACCAGCTCCTGACACCGCTCTGGAAGCTCCCAGGCTTTCAGCGTGGAAGAGCATGGTCTACGCTCTCTGGAGGTGGCCCCAGGCAGAGACATCCCAGGAGGCCACCCGGAGCTGCCGTCCATCCCGGTGGAGGACGTGGCTGCATCTCTGGAGCGAAAGGCTGCCCAATGGATGAAGGTCCTAGACCGGCGAGTAATGGAAACCGAAGAAAAGGTGAGAAGACATTCAAGGAAAGCTCCCTTCCGGCACGGTCCTGTCGCAGACGCGCACACGCACGCACACACAATGTTTTGCAAAATTTTTAAAGGGATCCTGGAAACCCTCCGGGGAGGACCACGCAGCGCAGCAGAACCTCACTCATCGGCACCCATCGAGGACCAGCCCCTCGGCGGGACTTGGGGCTGGGACCAGGCAGGGGATGCAGCACTGGCCCCACCACTCAGTTCCTAAAACACGTCTACAGTACGTTCTCCCATCGACGGCTCAGGGCAGATTCTGATGCGTTACAGCTAGGGAACATCTCTCAGAATAAATGAACGAATTTTTATCCCTTTTTTTAGTTTTGCAAAGAGTGTTTTGTTCTTTTCTTGGTGGCCCCAAGCCCCGGATTGTTACTCCGGCAAGGTGGCCAGTGAAATCTGGTGGCCATCTCCTTCTTCCAGCATCAGCCACAAGAATCCCAGTTAATTCACCAAAGTCAGTGTCTCTTCCCCAGGTTTCTATCTTCCGGGCACCCAAATTAAAGCCGATTAAAATGCTGGTGCCACCGCAAGGTGAAGGCGGCCGCCTGCCTTCAGATTAACACGCTTCAAAGGGCAAACTTGATTTAAGGCCCTCGGAAATCTGTTTTCTCCAGACCAGACCAGGAGGTGGGCAGGGAGCTGGAGCTGGAAGAGGGGAGAGTGGCCTGAGCGCGGACGGGGAGCCGGGGCTCCCGCGAAGGGAAACCGCGTCTCCCGGTCGCTCGTGCGAATAAGTGAGGTTCTACTGTTAGTACAAGAGATTCCAGGTTACGTGCAGATGTGATGGATTCCTTTCCTTAATTAAAGTACCAAAATTAAAAGTTATAAGCAACACATCTAAATAAAATAACGGGCACTCCTTTAGGCATCGTGTTTCCTAAACCAATAAGCAAAAAGGAAAAAAAAAAATGGGATGCACCAGGAACTCTTAGTTATTATATACTAACCAGACTGTGCATGGCACATTTTATTTCTATAAAACTATTAAAACTATTACAAAATATTCAAAAATACATTTTAGTAAATTTACAGCAGTTATTTCTCAATTTATTAATGCAAAACATCCTTTTCTCCCTTCTGTACAAACTACCGTCTCCATCGTCACAGAATTGCCGCCATGTGCGCTTTTTAAAAAATATTATTTTCTAATAAATTTTTTTTGAAGTTAAAAATAACAAAGTTTCTTACGGTTTTTGCAAATAAAAAGTTTTTGTAACAGTCTTGACTTCCATGAATGTGGCCAAATGGTGTTTTTACAAAGCAAAACATGGAAAACAATACAGGAAATGACGTTACATTTGAAACTATTTAAATTAAAATAATATATTCTCATATTTTACACTATTTCAAAAAACGAAATGTGATTCAGTTAAGTATTGATCTCTCAAAAAAATCTAATTTACAATTCTGTGTATAAAAATATAATTTACGGACCCCCATGAAGTTTGTCTTTTTTGTGTGTGTTTGCTTGTTTTTTAGACTTGCTGAAATGAAGGAGCAATGTAATGGAGAGATGGGAAAGTACAGAATTTTGCTTTCTGAAAGTCAGGACACACGTGACATGTAGAAAAATAGACTCTGCGCAGTTTTGCTTGGCCTCACAAAATAATTTTTTCCCCTGTGAGTACAGTTCACATGATAATAAATTATCAAAGAAACTATTTAAGGCTCTTGAAGGTCCGGTTCATATCATTTAAAACATCTATTCAAAATACCAAAGAAATAAATATCCAGGAGAGGAGGAAAAAAAAAAAAAACCACAACAAAAAAAACCAACAAAACAAAAGAACAAATAAAAATATATATATATTTATAAACTAAACAGAACAGAACTTCCCGGGGTCTTTGTTTCCCTTAAAGTCTACTTTGGACTGTCCTACTTAATTATTATTATTTTATTATTATTATTTTTAAGTCTTAATCCGTGCTCTCTTTTAAAAATATGTACTTTTTTTCCTCTTTCTTTCTTTTAGGTTTTTATTTTCTTTTTTTTTTTCTTTTTTCCTCCTTTCTCTCTCTCTCTCTCTCTCTCTCTCTCTGTGTCTGTGTCTCTGTCTCTCCCTCGGAGGCTGACGGGCGGCCGGGGTGGCGCGGGATGCTCTCAGCTGGACGGCACCACCATGCCCAGCGGGTGCAGAGAGTCACTATCCAGCACCCAGCTGCCGATGCGGTAGAGGAGGCGAGAGTACCAGTGGATGCCGGGGGTGGCGGGGGCACCCGTCGGGGCCCCCCCGCCGGAGGGGCAGAAGGCGGCCAGCATCCCCTGGAGCAGGCGGAAGGGAGCGAACGCCCAGTGCGCCCAGCTGTGCTCCTCGATGACGGCGTAGCAGGAGGCCAGCACCCGGTTGATGAGGATGGTGCCCTGGGCGGTGAGCGGGGCGTACGCCCCCGAAGCCTCCTCCCGCAGCGAGACGCTGTGCACGGCCGCCGGCAAGAGCTGCCGCCCGCCCTCGCCCAACACGTAGACCCGTTGGCCCGGCCGTACGCGGCTGGCGAAGAGCGCCCGGCTGCTGGGGGTCCCCGCCTGCGACTGGTTGTGTTGGGGGGCCACGAAGAGGAGGTGGGCGGCCGTCAGCAACAGCCGGGCCCGGGGCTGCCGCGTCTCGATGACGTAGAAGAGCTTGTGGGAGCCATCCTCCCGGTCGAGGAAGGCGAGGAAGTCGCTGTAGAGCAGCCGGCCCTCCGCGTCGGCCACCAGCACCCGGTCCCCGGGGCTCAGGTCCTTCACCAGCTTGGTGCCGCCTTGCTCCAGGTGCACCGTGGCCGAGCCAGGGAAGCAGCCCCCCGATTTGGCTGCCACCGAGTTTTCTGTGCAAGGAGAGAGGCACAGCGGGGTTAGAGGGGGCACCCGCCGGGCCGGGGCACGGGGGCACGAGGGGACACGCCGCTTCCCCGGCCACCCCGACCCGCCCGAGAGGCACGGGTGCAGGATGCAGCCTCGCTCCCCTCCGAAATTCCTCCATCCTCATCTACGAACACGCTCCATTTGCACTCAGCGGGTCAAGTGAGAGCCCCCTTCCTGCCAGATTTGAGCCGGCGCATCTCCCTCTGGGTTAAGGAGTTACAAGGGTCGTTTGTCTCATTAAGGAAATCGGCCAAAATATTTCCGCTGAGAAAGCTGTTTCATAACAAATCTTTTCTGGAAGAGCTCCCCACTTGGCTACTGCTTGCCCTGCACCGACACCTGATGCCAGATAACTCACAGGCTTTCAAAGATGAGCGGTTTTACTGGCAGAAGGTTCCCCTCTAGGCGAGTGTCTGTGCTCACAACGCTCGGGGTCCCCACTCAGCTCTTACTCAAGGAGCCCACCTGGGGCAGCAAACAGCAGAGAGCAGGAGAAGGCTTTGCCCCGAGGAGCACATGAATTTGGCCATCGCCCCACTGGAAAGCAACAGCCTGAATTTCCTGAGCCCCCCCCTCCATCACCCTGCACATGACCCCATACTGCTGCCCGCCCTCGCTGCCCTCCTGTTTGGCACGGCAGCTGCTGGGGCACATGCCACCCCCCGAAACACCCCCGCCTGGCATCCCCAGCGCTCCGGTTCACTCTGCTTTCCGAAAAAAGAAGCATCTCCCTCACCTCTCCCACCCTACTGGAAGTAGGATGCTGTTCCCTGTTCCAAGGCGTGTGGTCCCCGGGCAGCCCCACACCTGCACCAGACCCAAGCACATCCTCCAGTTCTTGGAGTTACTCAGAATATAGATACTAAATGCTGCCACCAGCTGCTGCTGCTGCTTTCCAGAGCAACCGAGAAGAACAAGCGCAGGTTTAAAGAGAGCAGAAATAGCGATGAGACTTAAAGTCTCTCTCGCAAACCCCCTTCTGGAAGCTCAGCCACGTGCGGGGCAGTGGGAGAGGACCTCTGCCCTGTGCCAGGCTGGTCTCTGTTAACCGACGGGCTCTGCAGTGTTCCTAAAAGCTCTCATTTTCTATATACTGGGGTAGTAGCCCACGGTATGTCACAGTAGCAAGTGGCTTTGCTACAGCTGTTGAGATTCCTCATCCCTCCCTTGGCTTCCCCTGGTTTCTCCCACTTACTCCCTATGCCAGTTTAGAGTCCTGGTGATTTATCTCCTAAAGGCGGTCAGATTTTATATTTTGCCTCTGTGGCGGCTACTGAAGCTCTTATGATTTAAACAAATCCTTGGAGTGTCTCCTAATGACTTTCTCAGGAAGGACAGGAAGGGTGAAAATTAGACCGTTATTGATTTGCTAACGACTTTATCACTTCTCCTTCAGAAATGAAGCGGGGAGATCTCCGAGGCCTCTTCAGGGAGGACATGGCAACAAACAAGCTATGTGCTTTATGTGGAGCCCTCCGCTAGCAACCTACACCTTCCTACAAGCCGGCGGTAAAGGTCTGGCTAGAGCTTTGTTTGCATATTCAGGGACTTGATGAATAGATCTAGTAGTGTAGCAGCTCTACAAACATGCCAGTGAATTGGCAGAGGTGTGAAAATCTGCTTCTTTGAGCAGTGCTTGTTTGGGTTCTCTAATTAAAATCCAATAAAGGATCAGCATTGTCATTCTGATTCATGTAATAAATGCAGACACTCTTGGAAGAGAGGACACTTCCATTTTTTTCCCAGCTTCTTCTCCCCCTTTTCTCCCCTCCCTATTTGTTCAGGTGCAGAAACCCTATGTGCCAATTCACACACATACTCTCCAAAAAACCCAGGACCTTCCAAGCACTATTTGCACAGCAGAGTCACTTTTCCAAGGCACTCAAGATCTGTATTTGAATTTTAAATGTAGAAGCTTGCTCTAAATACTTGCTGTAGCGCATTATCAATGTCCCTTTTACCACCCCTGCCTCTCCCTCCTCTGTCCTGGTGACAATAATTCAGGCCTTGGGGGAACTCTTCTTTGCATTCCAGTCTCTGGGATCATACTTTTTGCAAACAGAGATCTAGATAAAGACTCTTCCTGCCTGGCATTATGGGGTTTAATCTTCTCATAAGATGCTCTGTCATGAAACGAGGTTTGGACAGTTTGAAATCAGGCTGAGCGGGTGGAATTCAAGCCTGCTCCCTTGCAGCCCGCGTGGTACAGTCACACGACCCTGCCTGACACCCTCTAAATATTGCCCCCAAGCCCGTGTGCGCCGAATCTCAATGAGCAGCTTGGGGTTACTCCTCTCCTATGAAATACCCACGGGGGTGGATTAGGGGGTGCGCTTGGGCTAAGGTCATCACGCACCACAATCAGACACCTTGCGCTATAAAGCCCATCTTCGCTATTGAAAGGGATGTTTCGTATCACCGCACGGCTGACAGCTTTGCAGGGCCTCCTTTTGGCTAGAAAGGACCAGGGAGCTGAACAAAAGCTGTAGCAGGCTCTCAGGATAAAGCCTGAGCGGGCCAGGAGAGGTGCTACCTCGGCTCAGCCCCTTTGGGCTGGAGCGGGGGGGGGATGAACCCCTTTTGCAGACAGGCATGGTGAGGCCAGGCCGGTTTCCCTGCCGTGGGGCTGATGGTTTTGAAGCAAACGGCTATATTTAAAGAAAGCCCATTATTTTCTTTTGCAACCAAGTGTTTCTTGACACTTTCAGTGGGCTGCTCGGCTGGAGGATGGTATTAGAAAGCGCTTTAGCTGCCATGCAGCCAGGTGGAGAGAAGCGGCCGGGGGTGGGGGGGGAGCTGGCACTTGCCAACCGTTTTGCTCCCCCCCAAAAAAGTGTCAAGTGTCAAGAAAATGAACTCGGTGAGTCGGGATTTCTTGCGAGCTGTTCCCGGGTTGAGACAGCGTGTGGCGTTGTAAGCACAGGGGAGGGGAGGGAAAAAAAATTTTTATGTGTGTGTATATCCCTATCTGGGAATTTCCTAGCGGCTACCGCTGAAGAAGGCAGGGGACCACGTTTCTTATTTATTTTCCTGGCCGGCTCCCGCTCGGAGATTAGCGATCGCGAGTAAGGCGTGCAGCCAGCGGGGCGGCTGGAGACGGCCACTAGTGTTTGTGTTGAACATGCTCTTTGGATGGGGAAAGCAGCAAATCCCACGGGGGGAGGAGAAGGGTGTGTGGCTGCGGCGCGGCGCTCGTGGGAAGGCTGGGCAAGCAAATCACCCAAATAAAATGCTGTCAAAAAGTGCTGCAGCTGGCTAGGCTTTTTTTTTTTTTCCCTTTTTTTTTTTTTTTCCCTTTTTTTTTCTCCCCCTCTCCTTCCTTTTCCCCACCCCTGCGCCGGCGGGATCACTAAGAGGCGGGATAGAGGCTTCGCCCTCGGGGGCTCCGCTCCGCATCCCCGGCGGAGCCCCGACGGGGCGGGCAGGACCGATGGGCACCCTGCGGGGACGGGGAGGGGGGACCACGGCCAGCACCGGGCAGCGCGGAGAATGCTCTGGGGGGGGGGGGTTGAGCCGTGGCCCGGGGGTGTCGTCCCCCCCCAGCACCACGACGTGTCCCTGGGCAGGTCGCCCTCCTTACCTGCTTTGACGGAGCAGTGGATGTGAGCCTTGGACTCGTAGTAGACCCAGTCGAAGCCGGCCTCGACGGCCAGGCGGGCCAGCATGCCGTACTTGCTGCGGTCCCGGTCCGAGGTGGTGATGTCCACGGCTCGGCCCTCGTAGTGCAGGGACTCCTCGGAGTGGTGGCCGTCTTCGTCCCAACCCTCGGTCACCCGCAGTTTCACCCCGGGCCACTGGTTCATCACCGAGATCGCCAAGGCGTTCAGTTTGTCCTTGCAGCGCTGCGGGGGAATACGGGCACACGGGGAAGGGCGCATTGCGGGGGGGGCACTGCTGCAGCCAAGAGCAGACCCCCCCTCGCCGTCTATCACCCCCCAGGGCCGCATCCTGCCCTCCATCCCCAGCCAAACCGGCGGCAAACTCCCCCCCCCCCCCGCCCCAAAACGCACCGCACGGCTGAGCATCTTCTCCCCCGCTGCCAGGGAGGAAGGGGGAGGCAGGTGAGGAGGAGGAGGAGGGGGGTGAAACTTGGGGACGCGGGAGGAAAAGGGGGGTGAAACACCACGAAGACCCACCGGGACGGAGCCGCCCCTTCCCCCGGCACCTGCCGCAGGGAGCGGGGGACCCCCCCGCCCCATCACCGGCGCTGGGGGGGGGGAATGTGTCGGTTCAAAGCCACCTGCACGGAGCAAATTCCTGCCGCTAAGTGCCCTGTCCCCTTCCCGAGAGCAAAGTTTGTGCCGAAGAACAAACACTCGCCATCTATCTCGGAGTCACGGATTCCCCCCCGGAATGTCTCTCCGGGTCTTTTCAGCTTAATTCTGTGTTGAAAGGGGTCTCAATACATGTTAACAGCCTTTATGTGCTGGAGGGAGGGGTGGGGTGTTTTTTTTTTTCTCTCCCTTCGCCCATCACTCATTAGAGCCCTCAAAGCAGCATGGGCTGGGAGCATTCACTCCGCTTCAAACATACATCGGCGCTCGCCTACAAAGCTGAGCAAATCCATACAATAATATAGCTCTTAGTGGGAAGATGAAAAGCAAGGGAGGGCCGAGGAGGGAAGTTAAGCGAAGCAGGGATGCTATGCAAGCTAGAAGACCCTTTGTGTGGAGTAAAACGTTTTCCAACTCCGTGGAGAAGCCACTACAGGGTTTTCCATCGCCCCTCCGGAGCCACCGGCCTTCGCCGGGGCTGAACCGGGCCCTGCAGCACCGGGGGCCTGTGGGGACCGAGCAAAGGAGGGGGGTGGGATGGGGGGACAGAGGAGAAGGGCAGCTGCAATGGGGGGGGGGCTCTAAATGAAACCCTGAAAGTTTGGGGGGGGTCCTATTTTAGCCAAGGGGGGGAATAGACACACTGGCAGTAGGGGAAAAGGACTTGCAGCCTCCCAGAAATAGGAAATCAGCACCGAAAGCATTGAAAAGCGCTTGGCTGAAGGTAGAGAGTTAGGAACACACGCGTTGCCAACTTTTCCCCCCCCTTTTTGAGAGGAAAATAACTCGTGGATATACGCAATGTGCCTCGCGTGATGCAAATCTCGACGTTGGTTAAAGCCATGACGGGATGCAGCAAAGCTGCTTTTCCCTGACTTTTGCTGGCCTGACTGGGATGCTTGGCCTTCTGCAGGACCATTCTCCCCAGTGTGCTCCCAGCACACCCGTAACAGACTGCAAAGGCCCCTTCACAGCTCCCAGAAAGGCAAAGCCCCTCCATTACCCCGACGACGCTACTTTTAGGGACGTGACAAGGTTGCTCAACAAGAAAGTTCCCGTGTGTCATAGCCATAAAAAGCAATTCCAGCAATACACAGGTCCCCGAGAGATATAAAACGCAATCGGGAGCTCACTTTGGACTCTCTGGCCTACCGTTTTATGGAAAGAGCCGGGTGTTTGGGTTTCGGCACGGTGCCCGGCACCAAAGCTCAGCAGCACAAGGAAGTTGAGTTTGATTTATTTCTGATTTTTCTTTCCCTTCTCTCTCCCTCGCACACCTGAGAGGATGGATACGCTCCTCCACTGACTTACGGGGGGGAAGGGGGCGAAGGTTCAAAAGTCTCAGCTCCCGATAAGGCGACAGCCCTGCGCGACACGGCCGTGTCGTGCCCCGCCGCCGCGCACGGGAGGCAGCGGGCAGCGGTGCGGGCAGCGGTGCGGGCAGCGGTGCGGGCAGCGCCGAGAGGCTCTTGCCGCTCCGGCCCTGCCAGCACCGGCTCCCGGCTTCAGGCGAAATAAAGAAGAAACGACCTCCTAAAGGACTTTCTTCCCTTTTATACTGCCTGAGCTGGATTGTCAGAGTCAAAAGCCGTGAAGCCCAGACTATTTATTAATTCATTGGGTCGTGTGCCACAAATCAAGCCCAATTCTGTTCAGCCACCGTGAAGCTCAGCAGGGCTGCCTCCACTAACGCTTTGTGTGGAGGCAAAGTTGTTCAACAAGCCCTCTCCTGCCAGCTCCTAATCTCTTCACAAATGAATTGCTTGAAGGAAACACTTAACAGGTACCTGTCAGTGTAAACAACCTGGTGGGCTTCCTAAATGCCAAGTTGATCTCTAAATTCCTCACATCACGCATCGGTTGTGTGCCTGCATTACACGAGATTGCTATTTTATTTCATACAAATTCCAGCTTTATCATACTGACCTGGCCTCCTTATCTCTCCCCCGAATCCAGCCAATGGCTGGGGTGGGGGGGGAGGGAGGGGAGGAAGGGGAGAGCCTTCAGCAAACTGCTGTTGTCACCTGCAAAGTTGAGAACCTGACTTACCTACCTCTGTTTGCGTCCCCCCCCCCCCCCCCCTTAGAGTTAATATTAACCAGCGGCTAATGCATTCGGCAACTATTCGGCAAGTTTAACGATTCCGCTCAGGGAAGATCTCTCCATGGTTGAAGGGCTTCGCGAAGCAGGAGTGGAAAGGCTGGGATTTCACGAGAGGGAAGGAGAGAAAAGCAAGGCAGGGAGCCCGGCGGCAGGACGGCACCTCGGGGCGCTGCGGACCCGGCCGTGCCCGGGGGAGGGTGGGCAGGGGCAGCCCCTCGGCTCCCTCCGCAGCCCCGCTCCGCTTCCCCGCTCCCCGCCTCGCCGAGGGGTGCCGGAGCCCGGCTCGGTCCCCCCACCTCGCTCCCCTCTTTGCCGCCGGGTACCCGGCGTTGCGGCCCTCCGGTCCCCGCTGCCCTCAGCCCACCTCCCCCCCCCCCCCCCCCCCGCTTTGTGTCTAAGGCAAGGGAATAAGCACTGAGGGAGGGGGGAGAACAACAACAACAAAAAAAGTATTTGTTTTCGTTTCGTTCGTCTGAGGGAAGTTGACAGAAGGTCAGGAGTTCAGCCGGTGCCAGCTAATGCAGCGAGAGCGGCCAGCCGCGTAGCCGGCGCGGCTTGCCCCGGGAGAGCCGCGGGGCCGGGGTCAGCCCGCACGCCGCCCCCCGGCCCGCAGCCCACCACCTCTCCCCACCGGCCCCCGGCTCCCCCCCACCCCCAACCCCTTTCCCCTACCCCCGCCGCTCCGCTCCGCTCCGCCGCGCACACGCACCGGCGCAGCCGCGCAGGGAGGGATGCGCCGTGCCCCGGCGGGAGCCCCCCCGTCTCCCGCGGAGCCGCCGCCGCCGCCGCCGCCGCCGGGCTGCGGAGGGAAGGGGTGAAACCCGAGCCGCCGCGATCGATACGCGAGGGGAGTAAGTGGAGCTGAAAATGCGAGAGATGCGGCTCTCGACTGGCCGCGCAGCCTCGCACCGGAGGCAGCCAGGGCGGAGGGGGCGCGGAGGGGGCGCGGACAGACCCGCGGTGTGTCCCCCCCTTTACCAGCGGGGGGGACCGACGGCCGCGGAGCGGACGCTCCGCACCGCTCCGCACCGCTCCGCGCCCCTGCGCCGGGGCAGCGGCGGGCGGGCAGAGGCGCGGCGCCGCGCTCGGAGGTACGGAGCGATTTAAGGTGGTCGGGAGGAGATGGTGGCGGCCGCCGGTCCCTCGCCCCGGGAGACCCGGCAAACGTGCGGAAAATCAGGCCGAGGAACGGGGAGAGTTTGGGAAATTCCACCCCCCCCCCCGACACACACCCCCCCTTCCCCGCGTCCACTCCCCGCCTAGTCCTTCCAGGCGACTCCTGTTCTAGCGCTGAAGGTGGGGCTTAAATGTATTAATATTAAAAAAGCGCTGTTGACCTATATTTGGAGGAAACCCATTTCCAGTGTCTAGATTGCATGTAGTTTCAGAAACTCCGGGATTGGCAGAGCAATTGACTTCACCGAGCTCTCTGTTGAGCATGAATAATAATTATGAGGTGACTCTCGGAGAGGTTCTCTCCCTCTCTCTCTCTTTCTTTCTTTTTTTTTTTTGCATAAAATGGTTCCGCAATCTGATTCCACCCGAGATCCAATATTTACCCAGTTGTAAACCTTGTGCCATCAGATTTTTTAAAACAGAAGGTGATGCAATGCCGATAAGTTGCAAGTCCCTCCCCTACTGAAGTACCAGAGCATTGGTGGCGAGCATCCTTAAAGAAATATCAATATATTTACGCTCTGATGGGCACAATTGCAAATGATGGTATTGCAATACGAGCTATATAATACGGAATCAGGAGAGGAATGGTCGATCCGGCTTCAGCTGCCTTTTGTGAGTGCACGACTGCATGCCTACTAAATTTAGAATATGCTCGCGAGGGGAAAAAAAAAGAATAATGAAGGCTAAAATGAAATGAAGCAAAAAAAAAAAAAAAAGAAATAAAATAAAATAAAATATATATGGAAAAAACCCCAAGTCAGCAGGCGTAGCAACCGAGGACTGCGTTTGTAATAATGAGTGAGTGGCCTGGCGGTCACTATACACTTGGGGTCCTCTGAGCTGTATGCAATTCGTTTGATCAAAGTGCATCCTTGGGGACAAATGCAAACAGCAATCTCTAACCAAGTTACAGGGAACGCCATGGCACGGTAATGACTGTAAGTATCACACAGATTCCCCCACCGACTATCTCGATAGCTCCAGCTCCAGCCCCTGCTAACTTGTCTGGATAGATGGTATTTACATTCAATGGGGGAAACTAGCCGAGTTTGGAGGGGCGGGGGGAGGAGGGGGAGAGGGAAAGGGGGGGGCTTTCAAAAATACTAAGACAGATGCGTCCTTTAGGATTGCTCAGAGAGGTTAACAAACACAAATACAGGTATCTCTGTGGCTCTACCTGAGTCATCAGTCTGTCAGCTCCCGTGTTCTCTTCATCCTTAAAAATAATGTCAGGGTTGTAATTTGGGGTTAGTTCTTTAAATCTCTCGGAGTTTCTTGTGATCTTCCCTTCATATCTTCCACTGGCCCCTAGGGTCTTCTCTGCCACATTGGGAATAAACTGCTTATAGGCTAAAGGGGTCAGCTTTTTGGGGTGCCTCCTTTTTCCAATGCCCCTGCCTGGTCCACAAGTCAGCCCAGAGGAGACTAAAAGAGCGCAGATGAAGCCCACCAAGAGAATTCTTGTCAACAGCAGCATTTCGTCCATTGAATCCAATTACTTCAAAGCTCTCTGTGCCTATCCCTGGCTGTCTCTCTAGAGCTCTCTCTCCTCCTATGTCCTTGTCTGCTTTCTGAATCGTATACTATCCACCGATCCCTAGCAAGACAGGTGCTGGAATGGCAGGCTTTAGGTCGCTGATAACGGAACACATCGGAGTTTGGTCGGGAGACAGCAATCGAGAGACAAAAAAAGGGTCTGATTTTAATGGTAGCAAAGCAAGACGCTTGTGAGAGGAGTCTGCCTTTAGTTCTATATTATAGCTGCCAGGGCCGAGAGCTGATTGGCCAAGGCGAGACAAGCTTGTCTTCTGATGTTTTAACCCTCAAAAAGGCAACAAATTCTTGAAAGATTTTTTTTTTTTTTCTTTTTACCTGAAGGGCTTGGAGCTGAGAGGGGTGGAGATCGCGCTTTCTTGGGATAACATCAATTACACGCTGGGGTTTTTTTGTTTTTTTTTTTTTTTTTTAAACTTTCTTGGCAGAATGGTACATTTGTCAGCAAGAGGAACAGATGCCTCTGTGAAAGGGAGAGAAAAAAAATAAGATTAGCAGGCTGCCTCGGTGCAAGTCAAGTTTCTAAGGGCAGTTGCGGTTAAATAAAATGCCGAATTATCGGGCAGCCGTGCAAATAGAAACGTATTGGGGAAATATTAACGCCCAGGGGGGGAATAATGCCATTTAAGAGCGCACCCACCTAAGTGGCTTTGTAACAGGTTTCTTCCCCCTGAAAAGGGAAATTGCTCTCCCTCCTAAAGACATACATTTTTAAACACACTCGCCTTTTAGCTGATAAATGACTACTTTAAAGGCAGAAACAAGTAAGTCTCATGCGAGGCAGCAGTTATATGAAGTTAGCGTGCCTGACTTGTGTATCACACATCTGCAGTGTGGAGAGATCTAAATGGCACTTTCCCCCCCTTTTTTTTTAAATAAAACCAGGACCATGATCCAGTTTAAAATAATGCTGTATCTTCAGAAGTGTATGAAAAGTCAACTGATTAAAAATAGATGGTCTCCTGAGCACGCTGGGGCTATATTCTTTGTTTCTTTGGTCGAAGTCGAAGAGGAGCGCTTTAGACTCTTACACCTCCTTGCGGGGTGTCATCAAGTTTTTAAGAAAAGCAGTGTTGAAAGCATCCGCAAACACAATTAACAGAGATCGATCCAAGCAAAGTGAATGGAAAGGGGATAAGTTTAATGTTAAATTAATTGTTATCTCATGCAGCATGGCAAGTGATGTCTTTATCCCGATCTCCAAAAGCTACTAATCAGACAAAGGTGTTGAGAGAAGAGCAAAATTGCAGAGATGGGGCTGATAGAGCAGGTTAGACAGAAAAGCAGAGTCCCATATGAACAAACACTTCTCTGCCTGGAAAGAGCTCATTTACTTTTGCTCCTAAGAAAATACAATTTGTCCTAGGATCTAGAAACTTTCAGGAGTTTTTTAGGAGTTCTTAAAAATGCCAGGACGACACGCTGAAGTAATTCCAAGTCCACTCTCTCAGAAAAAACAACAACAACAACAACAAAATTCAACTTTATTTAGGGTTGGTGCTTTTTTTTAAAAAAAAAAAGCTCTTTAGGGCGAGCAATTATATGGGAGTTTTCCGGTCTGTGACATCGAGCGGAGTCGTAATCAACTTAAACCATGTGAAAATGGACTTTAAAATTAGTTTTTAAGTAAAACTAAGTTGCATATCCGTAAACAGTAACAAGCAGGACAGCACGGACTTTTCAAGGGACAAAGTGGTCTTTTTACATAAACTTCAGAAAATAGCCGAAAGAAGTGATCCGAAGCTCTCACACCGACTCTAACTGGTGCTTTTCCCTCTTTTTTAGCCTATACTTTCCTTCTGCTATTTATGTTTCTTTGTAGAGTTTCAGTGAATCACTGAATTTCTTTCCGACCTTTAAATTTGGGAGTTTTGACTTGGGAATGGATAAAAAGTTAGAAAGTCAGCAGCTTGGCTTCTAGGTTTTTATCAACCAACTTAGTTGCAGAAACAAGTTGTATAACAGCTAAATACCTGTTTCATGCTGTTAAAAAACAAACTTAAGTTTTATCTCCCCGTCTGCGTGCATGTGAGAAGACAGATACAAGGAATATATAATTTATACAAAAGAGGGTATGGTCTTTTGATGTGGTTGCTTAAACAGCATGACTTGATATAACAGTTGATTAAACAGTGCCAAGGAATAAAAGCTAGTCTTAATGGTGTGGGATACTGCAAATCTTTTATCACCCCTCTTACCTTGTCCCCCTTCCCCAAGGAAAGATGATCGATATCCCAGGCACTAGACGGGTAGACATCGCAATGAAGAAGTATAGAGAATAAGGATAAGCTCCCTCATTATCAGATTGCCATATGTACAAAGCAGTCACCCAAAGATTAACAGGAAAGGAAACGCAAAGAAGGAATTAATTAAATGCAAGTAATAAATGCGCGGGGAGGGGAGGGGGGGGCAAAGGGAGAAATCAAGAAAAGTTGTAACTGTGGGAAGCTTGAAATCACCCTCCTATCAAATTAGATGTGAAAGAAAGCAGAGCTGGGGGGTGCGGGGAGGGTCTGCTCAGTTTCAGCGCAGGCTGGAGCTGCCCGCGGCCCCGCCGGGAGCCGGCCGGGGGGGGTCGGGGGGAGCCGGGGGGGGCCGGGGGGAACCGGGGGGAACCGGGGGGAGCCGGGGGAACCGGGGGGAGCCGGGGGCAGCCGAGCCGCCGCTCCCGCCCGCCCGCCCTGCCGCTCCCCGGGCCTCCGGGATGCTCCTGCCTCTCCTCCCCGCGTTCAGCTTTTCTTTTTTCTTTTTTTTTTCTTTAAGGGCCACAGCTTCTGGGAAAAAAAATACCCGCCACCACCACCCCAAGCTCACACCGGGGAGAAAAGACACGGGAGCACATTTCCCCCCGATGGATGTCCTGTCCCTCACCGCCAGCCGCTCGCCCCCACCAGTCCCAGCCCAGTGCTACTGGAGGGAGCATCGGTGCCCGACCCGCACCATCCCTGCCCGCACTCTCATTTTAACAGCAGCAACAGCAAAAACCCCAAACCAAGCAACACCAACCACCGATCGGGCACCGATGCCTTCTTTTGGAGGGATTAATCCCTCGGTCGCGGGTTATAAAAATCAGCGTTGCGTCCTGTGTCCCCCAAACCTGCAGGCCGCTCTTTTGCTCCCTGGGGAGGGAGACTGGGGCTGTCCCAGCCTTCTGGGGCAGGGGGGAGTGAGATGCTCTGCACCCCTCTGCCCATGCCATCACAAACCAAAGCCACTGCTGCCCACCATGGCGAGCGGCCCCCAGGTCCCTTCAGGGCTGCCCGCCCAGGCTGAGGGTACCGGGGAAAGCCCCTGAGCGCAGACCCACTTGCTCCACCACCCCTGCCCACCCAGCCAGGTCCCTCTTGGAGTTGCTACCAGGCTCCCTGTCGGGCCCCAAAGGCCTGACAGGGTGGTGGGAACCCCCTTGGGTCACCCGGACCCCTGGTCCTCCTGGGTGCAGCAAGCACCACAGTCCCAGGAGCATCTACTGCTGACCCCACAGAGTCCTATTTTTCTTGCTCTTGTGCGAGCACCTATCACAGCTCCATGGCCCAACTTTCCTTACTGACCTACGGGCTCTTTCAGCAGCTCTGCCAAACACTGTGGCAGCTCCAAGGCTTCCCAAACCCTGCGGGGCCATGGGGCTGCACTGGGCTGGGGCATCCCCATGGGGCCCGGGATGAGGAGGGCCACCCAAGCCCAGGCCAAGCTATTTGAGAATCTCAGTTATTATTAATGTTCTTCTTTGTTTTGTGGGTTTTTTTTGTTGTTGTTTTTTTTTTTTTAAATTGGGACTTATTTGCTGCCTGGCTGTTTGCTCTGCATAAAGCCAGGGAAGGGTTCAGGCTGCACAAGTGATGTTGCTTGTTGGCCATTTTAAGCTCCCTGAGTTGTCTTGCGCTGATATATTTTGGCTGATGAATCCCAAAATACAAGATGTTTCCCTCAGAAAACTGGAGAGGCAAATGTTTGTGTAGCTTTTAAATGGGTGTTAATTACTTATCACCCTCCATAGTCACCATTTGTGCTCATGCTTAATATATGATTTATTAATAAATTATCCATTTTTAGAGTGTTAAACCTTCATTCTCGTAGCCTCTTTGCACCTGTGGTGTTTCCCAAGAAACTTGGGACCAAAGTGATCATTGACAGAGAAGTAAATCATGAATAACTTCAGTGAAAACAGACGTTATGCTGGAGTGAAACTGGTGTAAATGGAAGGAGTCTCAAGCAGGCTTTTCATCTGAAGCTTTGTTTGTTTCTTTTATATACCCCACCCTCCTTCATGACAATGTTAAACTATTTTATTTAAAGGTATTGTTACACATCCCTCGTTGCCTATCCTGGTGGTATTGCAATATCTATCTTGAAAAGCAACTTAGAAATTTCACTTCAGAATTACTGGCTAGCTGGCGACTATACCTTTACAGCGACAAGCAGGACAAGTCTTGTTCCTTGGAATTTCCTTCCAAAACCCCCCAAACCCTAGCACCAACAAGAAACATTAAGCTCATAGTTTTCCACTCGTTTTGGTCTGACAGCAAAATTCAGGGAGTCATGCAGCTGAAGCCTGGTATCTGCTTTGATATGCCCAGTAGTCTATAAGCATTTCTGCCTCTGGAAAAAAATATTCTGTCAGTATGGCGAGGCAGAAAATGGTTGCTTTCCAGAATAACTGTGTCTCTGTGCATTGATTTTGCAGTTTTCATATCCATCTGCTTGTGGATTAATGCTACTCATTGGCTTGAATACGGTCAATAGAGCCTTCCATCATACACGCAAAAAAAATAATGTAGGCAGCATAATTCATAAGACATTGTTATCTATGTTTTGTGTGTATATTTGCTGTTAACCCAATCTTTGAAGCAGAATTTCCCACTGGTTTCCTTATACCCTCAGCAGGGCAATACATAGTGCCTGATTATAGGTTTATAGAGAAACCCTCAGATTTCTCGTTTAGGTCTTTTCGCTTCTCCTTGAATAATCCAACATTTTCCCATACCCAAAGCCCCAGGTAGGAAAGATCATCACTTCCCCCCCTCCCCCCCAGATTGTGACCTGCATCCCTTTTCAGCAACTTCCTTCTGGTCACCAGTGGGGAAAATCCCAACCAGGGTGTTTCTCTCCACGCAGGGAAGGCTGGAGGGAAGCAGCCACTAGGGGAGCTCGATGTTGGGAGTAACCTCCGAGCATCTTCCTCACAGCTTACACAGCTTCCTGCGGTCCCCAGAAAGGGAACTCTGAAAGCGGGTGTTAAGTTTAAAAAAAACAACCCAGGAACATACCAAATGGGCGAGTTTTGGAGCTTTATTGTTTTTGTAGCAGCCAATTTCATAACCAAGTATTTGAATGTTATTTTCTTGTCCCTCTGTACATTGAACTGTGATGCGTGCATATGTGTGTGTGAGCTTATCCAAGTGCATGGAGGCAAGAAATAAACATGGCACATATTTCTGAAGTTTCTGATGACCCATAAAATTAAGAGATATTGACATGTACCTGCTTAAGTGCCAGCCATGAGTACGAGAATATCCAATTTTTAGTCCGGTTGAAACCTTGACTTGCTTTTCTGATCGTTGGCAGGTAACTTAGATCCAATGTTTGCATCACATAAACATTGCTAAGAATAAGCCTTCAAAAGAAATCATATCTTTTTCTTCTTGTTGTTGTTGTAAAAATTGTTACCTGGATTATTAATGGTTAGTATGTTAATTTGGGTTTTGGTTGTTTATCTAAGGAATTTATCTGGGCAACTGAGTCAATGATCATTAGAGGTTGTGGGTGTATGAAGAGCCAAAATAATTTTTTTTTCCTATGCAGATCAATACTAGCAGGTTGTTACTTGGCTGTCTTGGGGTCCCACCTATTCTCAAATGTACCTCTGAGTATGAAGAAGCTGTTCATTTTAACAGGCTTGCTCTCATTGCTTTCAGTACCAATGATTATTGAAGCTAATAGAAGTGTTTAACATACAAAAAAGAGCCTATGTTTGATAGGCTATAGAGATAGATTAATAGTCTAGGCTAGCAAGATTAATACTCTCCACAAATGGTTAATGGAAGAGTTACCTTTTAGCAAGATCTGCATTTTGAGGTACTGTTTTCTGTTCAGAAAAAAAAAAAAAAAGGCAGGTACATAAATAGCATTGTGAAATGCAAGCTGTCTGACTTGCACTGTTCTTGCGTTTTGGGGAAAAAGTGCAGAGTCATATTGTGGAATATTGAGTGATAATACATCTCCCGGTCTGTATGATATGACAGCCAGACAGGGGATGCTAAGAGAAACCTGAAGGCATGAGATAAATTCAAACTTAACTTGCTGGCTCTTGCAGTGTGAGGTTGGCTTGGCCAAAGTACACAAACCAACAGACTGGATCAAGGCTCTCTGTTTGGGCAGAGATCAGAAACAAAGCTTGCCCTCTAAAGTCCACCTCATAGCCAAATCCAGCCATGGTAACCACTGTATTCACTGGGCCATGGTAGCAGGAGAGGTATGTGCATGATTGTCTTAGTTTTTCTTGTTTCCTTACATTTGCAGACTATTTTTGAGCATAGTTTACATGTTTTCTTTCTTTTTTCCTGGCATATTTACACCCCAGCTTTTTCAAATGCTTTGTTCACGCCAGTCAGTTTAGCAATGTGTGTTTTAAAACAGTTCCTAATATATTGTATATGACTGAAAATGACTTAATTGTTCTATTTCTTTATGACCCCAATAAAAAATGTCCCTGATACTGTTTGAGTCGCTCTCTGTTCACAAGCGCCTACATATATGTCACCGGGTGACTTTGAAACACTTCTTAGGTACATCAATTCAATTGCTCTTATTTATTTATTTAGATTTGTAATAATGACAGTAAATGGCCATCTGAATCAATCTGGGCACTTTGCAGTCATTAATACTGCAGCATCGATATCACATAACACAATTATAGTGCAATAAATTACCCATATGCCTCATCTGTTGCCCAACCAAAATAAGAGCTCCCCGTATCTATCACATTGCTCATTTACATCCTTTCCCTCTAAAACACCTTGATAGCGGAAAAAAGGGCTCTGAAATGTTCCTGAAAGCTTAACAAAACCCTGTCCTTCCCAAGCGAAGACACAGATATAAGAGCTCAAGAAATTGCGTGTGGGATGCTCCATCAGCTAATACATCCTCATGAACAGAGAAGGGCCTAATCCTCTGCACAGTCAGCTAATGAAGTTACTTATATTAACATCAGAAAACCCCAGAAAAACATCTTTCATTGATCACATCTGCAACTGGATTGTGTGACAGTTCAGGAAGTCTTCTGGTCACTCATCTCAAGCCACATGGGGCTTTCTATGCCAAAACCAAAGCCTTGAATTTTGTGTAGAAACCCATTCAAACTAAGTCACCGGTAACAGTTGTGAAATAAGTGTGAAGCCAGAACTAGGAGCAGGCAGCCACACTCCACATCATCTTCAGTTTCCAGACTGTTTTCAGAAATAATGTAACAAATTCAGCAGCTGGATCTCCAAGCGTGGAAGGACTGGATAAATGCAGAAAGATTTGCATCTAAACCCCACCATCCTCTGACAATGTAAGGAACTCTTTAGTGCAACCTCTTTCTGGGCATGCAGTAGCAGCATCGATCATTTCTACCTCAAATGGCTGTTGTCTTTCCTGGGGGGACAGAGGGAGGAAGGGTGCTTGGGTGCAAAGGGTCCTTTGTGCCATCATGAAGCTCCGGTGTTGTTGTGTCACGGGCTGGAAGGGGAAAGAAGCTGAAGCTGAAACAGTGATTTTGCAAAAGCAGTACCTTGAAGCCTCAGTAATCCCTGGATTCAAGAAATTGGAATCCTTTTTCCAATTTCCCACAGGATCCCCTTAGAAAACCCGTTAGGACAGCAGACTTGACCCTAGTAGGCCTTGATTCAAAGTCTTCTGGATTCAGCTGGAGCCTTTCTGTTGTTTTCAGTGGATTTTGCATCACTTTGATGTTAAGTTCGTTACATTTGTGTTGCTCAGAGCAAACTGCTTTTGGTGCTGTTAACAATTCCTCAGATTCATACATAAAAGCAGAGAGGTAACACAATGGTTTTATAGCATCAAAGTAGCATGCCCTGCTCAGTTCCCCGGTGAGATTTCCTTGGGTAACTCAACGAACAACTCTACAGGGTAGCAAACTGTATTAACTATTCTTGCTAGACGGTTATGTCTCCTTTACGACTGCGACAGTCTTGCCCAAATCTGCTGCAATGTGACAACTAATCTATTGGTCAAATTTGTTTGTAGAATTAATCAATTTCAATCAGTAATTGCCTTTGGGCAATAGTTCAGTTATGCCCTCATCTTTTGGCTCTTGCTATCGTAAAAACAGCTAAAGTTTTGAAGGGTAATATACCTCACTAATGCTCAAAATCAGACAGTGTTGATGTTGATGCTTATTTTATTTATATAACCATGTTTTCTGCACATGGCTTCTTTCTGGGTATGGAGTAACAATGCAATGACAGTACTGTAGTGCAGAAAGTACCCAGCTATAAGTAAAATAACATTAATGATCAAAGAAGGCCACTTCTGAGTATGATGTATATCTCACTCCAATGCTGGAGTTATGAGAACTTAGCATCTCTTAAGGTTCAAACAAAAGATGCTGTTTTTCTTTTTATTTCAGCTCCCCTCTGAGTATATTTTTCTACATAGAAGAAAAAACTAAATTTGCTGGAAGTGCAGAGTTTTCTTCACAAGAAGAAAACACACTCTTGAAATATTCATAATAAAAAAACAAACCAAAAACCTCACACTCTATTACTTCACTCAGCCTTCCTTTCAGAAAGCAAAATAAATCATAATTTATGCATGGAGGCTTGAAAATCAAAATAGTCAGAAAGTAGTATGAGGGCAGCCTGACAAATTAAGGCACAGACCGTAGGCTAGAAAATAACCCACCATGTAAACAAGGTAAGTGACACAGACAATTGGGCACTGAGAGCTTAGTGATTTCTGAGACAGGGGAAAACGTTTTGCTGATATAACCTAAGGGAATTTTGAAATCACTCCAAAATGCACTACCTGAAGACAGGCAATTTTTGGAATGCGTTCATATTATGTCATTATATCTAAATATGCTGAGCAAAGAGCAGGATAATATATCCCCTTCCTCTACACTGTTAAAATGAATTCAATTTGGGGCAAAATTACTCAGCGTTAATCAGGATTTTTCGCTATTAGTTTCCAGTTGAATCCCGGGGCAAGTCAAATAGGCTGCAGACATTAGTACAGCTTGATATTGCTATTTTTGTTCATTTCTGTTTATTGTGGCAAAGCTTAGAAGCCAAGAGAGAATCAAGCGCCATTTTACCAGGCTCTACCCAAACAAATATAAGAAGGTCTCTTCTGCAAAGAACCTACCCTTTTATTTGTACTGTTTGTACTTCACCTTACCTGCCTGAAGACCCACTGAAGTAAGCGGAACAATTTACAGAATGAGGTGTATTAAGATTTCCAATCTGACGTAGCAAAATGAAACTTCATCAGAGTCCTCAGCTGCTGTTAATAGGATGTAGCGTGAGAAATACCTCACTTGCCTTGGCTGAAGGTCTCACCCACACATTTTAAAGCTTTCTGGCCAACCTCACCTCTAGATATTGCTGAGGTAATTATATTCAGAGTGTTTAAAAAAGGACTGGATACTTAGATAATTGGAGTATCTGTGCTGAGCAGACAGTTTTAAATGACGTGTGAGCTTTAGTAATTTCTGACAGAAAGTTCCATTAATTATCTGGAGCCAGGAGGAAACTCTCCCTCTAAACACCTTGTCGTGTAAATACCCATGTTGAGGGTCAGCCAACAGTAGTCACTGGGCCTGGCTGGAACCAAGGGGGGAAGGTTTTAAAGCCCCCTGGTGACTTGGTAGCGCAGAGGCCCTTCTCAAGGAGTAACTTGTGCATCCCAAGCTCCGGCACAAGGTCAAATGGCAACAGCTTCACAAGTCACTTCATGGTGACTGGCCGAGGGGGCATCCTCACTCGTGGCGAACGTACAAGAAGAGGTTTATGGGGCAGTCTAAGCAAGCTCGTGTTGCTTGGTAGGTGCAGTAAGCTAGGAGAACATGTGTGGCTAGTTATGGTAGATGAGCTGCAGCGTGGTAACTAATTCAGCTTTGTGACCTGAGTACTTCTGTGAATCTACAGATCTGTAAGTGTCTTAGTGGCTTTTGAAAATGTCATTTAGCTATGAAAGAGTTGTCCAAGCTGTTCAGTGAACCAAGGATCAGACTGCGGATGGCAAGTCTTCTACAGAAGCCAAAGAACCCCACGCCTTCCTTTCTTCAAGTCACAAACACCACACGGAGAATGGGTATCTTTAATTTGTACTGCCATTTTCTAATCTGATGTCTTGAAGTTCATTACGTTAAATTATATTTTCACTAGAAATAAGGATTATTTCAAGCTATGCTTATATTATCAGCCTCCAAAAAATCTCTGCTAAGATCTTAGTCTTCTGTACATGACAGCCACTTAGAAAAACAAGATTTTTTTTGTTCTTGCACTGTACACTTTTTATTTCCTGTTGAATACATTTATTATACATTAACATAATTACCTTAATTTATTACCTTAGTAAATGTCAGACCCATAAGAAGATGTCAGCGTATTACACTGCACTCATTCTGTTTAACAAAGAGCCTCGAACAAATGATCAAACTAAGCGTCAAGTTTCGACTTCATGTAGGCATTTTTGAGAGACCATTGTGCAATAAAATGTGCACTTGTAATTAAATTCGGCCTTTGTTTATACTTACTTACTTCTGTAGGGATCCATGCAGTCTGAGACCTGCAAAGCCATGTCCAGCTGGCTGGGATGCTGGAAAGCCCTGTGTTGCTAGTTCTAACTGTAGTCCTTTTAATATATTAAATGCCTCTCACACCCTGAATTTAAGAACAGAGTTTTTTTCTTGGTTTGTTTTTTTTTTTCCCCCCTAAAGTTAAAAAATATTAGAACCCTCAAATTTGCTATTTAAAACCCCCTAGATTCTGGGTAGCACAATTATGGCATAGAATCAGAAACGATCTCAAGAAGTTTGTCTAGCTTTGCTTCTTGTGCCAGGTCGGGATCACCTATTTACACAAATAGATGGCTTCTCTACTAAACATGCAGATTTGGAAACAAGTGCATGTTAGAGGCACTGGCTACAAGACTGTATCCTCTGTTGTGCTTCATCGAGAGAGAACCGCAACATCCTCTTTCAGCCCTTTTGCAGATTGCCCAGCAGCAGGTACTTCATAGGTAACTGCTGACCATGCGCTCTTCTTAGGGGAGGGCTGTAGTGTTCTTCTATATCTTCCTCAAACTCTTTGACCTCTTATGCAATCTTTTTTTCCCCTAAGGAAAATAAGTAACTTCCTGTTGAGGATTATACACTCATATTTTTCAAAAGAAAGGATTGTGAACGCTATTCCTGATCTCCATTGGCAGAATTCACTGGAATGACTCCATAGAAGTCGTGTTTAGTTCATATATTGTCAATAATTATAAGAGTAATATCCTAACCTGGCATATTCACATACTATATCATTTCAAAGATTTACCTCTGATTATGTTAGTGCAATGCATTGGCAGGCTCTAGGAAGGCAGAGCTCTTCTTGACAAAGCACCTGTACTGTATGTTTCCATAAAATATCACAATGACTTTGGAGAGGCCCTCTTAAAACAATGCATAGTTTCTACGATCTGTGCTACAGTATTTAAGATACGTTAAGTTACTTCTACTCTCAATTTTCTATAGAATACCTACAAAACAAAAAAGTGTTAGGGGTTGAGATCAAGGGAGATGAAAGCAAAACTACCAGGGAATGTGTTTCTCTCCAGATTGGAAAGAAAAACCAGTGTTTTCTTCATGCTGTGCACCACACTGTGAGGAGAGCACTTTGTGGGAAGTCTATCTACTGAAGTTATGGACACCTCTCTGTACAAATCTGTTTGATTAGAACTCTGTTAGACCAGATTTTCTATATGTGCACAGCCCACAGAATGCCCCCATGAGAGTTATTGGAGCCTAATATAGTTTATGAGAGATCATAAATATTTCCTCTCCAATGAACTTAATTTATTTTTGCATTTGATAAAGAGTGCCCAGAACAAATATATAATTTTTCTAAAATGCAGACCTAAACTCAAAAGACCTGTTTCTAAGCCGCAAAGCCATAGACATTTTTGATCAAAATCTACAATTTTTTTTCTTGACATAGAAACTCAACAATTTTTCTCTGATCATTTTTTAAAAAGAAATGTTTAAAATTATGATGAGGGGATTATTTTTTTTTAAATAAATTAAATTAACAAGTTTGTCTGTAATCCTTCCTCTCTCAATTTTTTTATTGGAATGACTGGTATCTCCCAGTCCATTGCATTTTAGACAAGATGATTTGCACCTATTAGGTGCCAACTAGAGGCCAACTTCTTGCCAGTGCTTGGGGTGCTGTTACCAGTGCTCCCAGCTCTGGGCAGCACTAGGTTGCCCTCCTTCACCATCATTCCTGGAGCAACAGAGGTCTGCACGTGACAACCTTTGCAGCAAGTACCTTTGTGGATGATTTCTCATGTATTCATGAATGGAAATCTACATTTTCAACTTAATTTTTTCTGAGATCTCTGTCACATTCTTCCTCGCTGAGAAATGCAGAGGATTTGAACTTCCAGACATTTAAAAAAGTAATTTGATCAAAAATAGCATGTCTGGTTTTTCCTTTCAGAATGGTAAACTTTGCTTACTCTCTCTCAGCTGAAGAGTGAAAAGGAGCATTTTCCCCTGCTATATAAGAACCTTTTCTTCATTTGTAAACCATCACCTACTAGACTGCGAAGGGCCTCAGTTGGGACTGCATTTGGTAGGAAGGGGTAGATCTTATTTTGGATTGAGGTCTTGTATCTGCTTTTGATCAGAGATTAAACACAGAGAAGTTCAACCTTGCAAATGTCTGTTGCATAATCTAAGGGCTGTGGAAGGATGCGGCTTGGCTCAGATGAGCCCCCTTCCCTCCGTGGACAGAGAACAAGGCACAAGTGGCAGTGACCTGTGAGATCTTTCCCCAGGTGGGTAAGTGGGACTCAGCCTGCTGTCATCAGCTAAAATTCTCATTTTGTCTTCACAACCTCATTTTGAGGTCAATCATGGAACAAGAGACTATCACTGAGAATGCGTTGTGGGGTAATCTGTTTTCACACTTTTATCTTCTTTCTGCTGGGATCTCTTGATGCATTCAGGATCCAGGAAGATGTGCTGGAAGATGCCTCTGTTACTTGTGCAATTTGTGAGCTTAGTGTTATGAAGTATTGTGCCCTGAGCTTTCTTCAGCAGGTTTTTGAGGGAAAAGAGAATCTCAGACAAATTACTAAAGCATCCCTTGTGATGAATGCCCACCACACTTGTGGAACCTATGCTTAGCTACATCCTCTGTGTGAGTGCTTCAAGCACCTTCAAGTTTCGGGTGAATGCTAAGACTAATTAAAGATAGTTATCTTAGTGCTATACCTCTTGAGTGAAGTACAGTAGAATTTATCTCTGCATGAGCTTTCCAATAGAGCTGGGTCATTAGATTTCAATCACGAGGGGCTAGCAGCTACGAGGTTTTTCTCTGAGCAGAGACTGTCAGTCACGTCATATTTTATTGGTTTTGTGATGTGGATAAGCATCCAAAAAGTAACAGGCAGAGACCAATAAACTCATTTCATTTTTAATCTATGGCAGATTTGAACGTGGCTTTTATACTGAAATACCAGGGCTCAAACCAGCTGGTTTCACCACATTCTTGGTGCTGCCCCCTCCTTTAACCCACAGTAGCAGAATCACATGTAACAATTTATGAGCTTGTGTTCGCCCAAGAACTCGTGTTTCTTTGCTTACCATACCTTTCTACCTATAAAAAAAAAAAAAAAAATATGCTTAAATGAGTCAGTGATTATCGAACTGGGAAGCAGATCTGAGTTTGACAACTAAACGTAACATGTCCATATTAGGCTGGGGGAAGTAAAGGAAAAAAACCAGCAAAACTTCAACATTTTCACATGCCAGAAAAACTAGCTTTCATGTTCTTTAAATAAAAGAAAGGTAAGACATGTTTGGGAATAAAGCCGTAGCCATCAAATTCACTCTTCAAGTATACTCTGTTACAGCAGCATGATTCCTTTTATGATTGTATCCATCATGCTGTCAAAAAAAGAAATCTTATCTTCACTCATTACTAAATATACAAAGAGCTGGGATTTCCACTTGGCAAATCCTCCTGTTTACCTGAAGGCTCGATTTTACCTGCACTTTGATAAAGTTCATTTGCAGAGATAGACTAAACTTTTTAATCCTTAAACTACTTGAGTTTGTAAACCAAGTTTTGCTCTGAAGTAAGCAGCATGTGCATGAAGTTGCTATTTTCTTTAAGAAAATTAAAGATTTTATTATGGAAGAAAGCCAAAGGGCCCATCTGGATCTGTCCTGTCTGAGTTGTGAGTTATAGCTTCTGTTTACAACTGCGCTGCAAAAAGAAGTCTAGGTGAGGATGCCTTCAGCAGTCATCTTCAGCCTTGTCTTCTCAAGCTTTTTGTCTTCAGGAAAGGTCTATCCATAATGGAGACAATCTCTTGGCATCTGTCATCCCTAGTATGCTTAGACCTTTTTAAGACTCTCTTTCACCACCGGAACCTTACAATAAATATATCAGAAGAACTTTGCCAGTTTAAAAGACACAGAATCAGGCCCGTCACATGCCATACGTGTACTTTCCTTTACAGTGAATGTGAACAATCCTCCCTGAACATCTTGATGCAGATGAACTTCCTGAATCTAAGTACTGCTCCGAGTGCCCTTGAGTGCTTCTCTTTCTGTTGCATCCTTTTAAGACTAAACAAACATTTATTATTATTATTTCTATTGTAATGACAACCACAAACCATTAATGAAATCACGGTCCCACTTCTTTGAGCTATGTTTAAATGGGAAATCACAAACAACTCACTATCTTGTTATTTAAACAAATACAACAGGGGAAGGGTGTTACTGTAACTCAAGTGCAGAAATGATTTGCACAGTGGTAGAGGTAACAATATTCCCTTTGATTTGGGACTTTACCATCCACTTTAGTGGTCACTACTGTGTCTGTGTCTCAGGTTGGCAGAACTCTATGGCCTGTATATATCTCTATATCTCTACAACCTCTACTGTAGTTCATTTGGTCTGTCTGAAACCTGTCTCCTTTGATTTGCAGTCTTGGAGCTATGTGGATTTTTTTAATTTCTTATTTTTCATTTTAGTATTGTCCAGTTTCCTGCAGGATTCACTCTGGAGCCACCAACCACGACAGCAACCTGGTCCTCCTTTGTCTAACATGGCATTGTACCAACAGCTGCTGCCACTGAGGGCAGTGCTAAAATTCACCCAGATTGAAAAGAAAGAGTTAGGCCAAAAATCCCACTTCTTCTTGTATGTAATCCTTCTTTCTTGTCCTTAGTATTAGCTTCTATTATATAGCATCTATCCTCTATAGCATTCAGCCTCATTCATCTCATAGTCTTAATTCAAGAGGTTGATCCCAGATTTGGAGCACTCTTTAATGACCATCTTTCCAAACAGGTACAGTCTGGCTAATTTAACCACCTGGTTCATTGATTCTTTACGGTCACAGCATACCTATATGAGCAATTCTCATCCACATACTAACCCTCTTGAGTTTTGTCCTCCTATCCTGACCTGGTTTCACATGGACTTAATCTATAGGCCAGTCTTTTATCAACAGAGTGGCTTGCCCTTCAACCAATACTTACATATGATGTTATGCTTTTGCACAGTGCTGTATTCAAAAGTCAAGAATTCTGATTCGCTTGCACGTGATTTCTCTGTAGTTATGTCAACTATCTTTAATTAAACAGTACCTTTCTAGGTGTTCCTGATTAATGCTTCCAGTAACTTCCCAGTTTATGAATCAAAACCTGCGATCTGCTGTCATTTTTATACTACCATTGTCTGAAATTCTTTTTCTGTAATTAAGCTGAACTTTGCAAACTCTAGAAGATTTTGCTGTGTAATGTGTGTGGGTGCACACACACACAGAGTTAAAATCTGCAACTCACTCTGAACTTGTCCCAGGCTGCTTGGCAAACAGAGATCACGTACCTTTATCTTCTTAATGATCCACAGAACACTGGATGAATGCTGCAAAAACCAGGAAGATTCAGAATAGAAGAATAGCTATGTATAACATATGCCGTCTGTCCCCTTTATGTTTACCCACAAATATTTGATTGATTTTCAGTCAAGGGGATTTCATATAGAAATCCTTGTGGAAAGCTGTGTTTTCCCCACACCTGGCTACTTCCACTGTGAGTGGTATATTTCATATGAGACAGAAGGCTGTTAGAATGATAATATTCAGCAATCTTCTTTTAAGGATCCTGACATGAAGGCACCTAACCCAGGCAAGGATTAGAGGGTACCTTTGTAGCACTCGCACAAAAAGTTGCATCATTCTGTTTGAGAGTCAGGGTGGTTTTTGGCAGGTGCAATGGTGCAATCAGACAATGCTCATATTCAAAGGAGCCCCAGCATTTCCAGGTATTTCCTGGAGTAGTGCACTTCTGTCCTTTCCCCACCCCATGACCCAGAGTGGGTATTGCTCACTCCTGGGCCCTGCTCCTACCTGCCCTGCTGAAGGTTTAAATGAGGAAATTGCCATTACGTAGTTGAGTTTAGAGCTGGTTTTTCTAAAAGGGGCATGATTTCCTCCCAAAATTCAGGAACTTTGCTTTTCTGCTGGCTCCCTTAACAGTTGTCAGACCAAATGTCTGAATGATGTGAGTCCTCAGTAGCAGAACTTGGCCTGAATTTTTCCCACCATAAAGCATGATGAGAACTTCAACCCCTTTCCACATCAGGATGAAAGCAAGAGCCAGCAGACTTTTCACATAAAAAAAAAAAAAGACAGAAAAGCATGGTTGACAGCAGTTTCTGTTTGCACCTGGGATGCAGAAGACCACAGGAAGGCCTTGCTTTGCCTGCTGCAGAGGAGAGACCCATATGGGTTTCCCATATTTCCAGTGTGTGTCCTAACCACTGAGCTGTTTGGGGAGTGAATTTTCTCAGTCTTTTCTGCGAGAACTTGATCATTTTTATAAAAAAATTCATCACCATAGGGACAGTATCCCACTTTTAAAAAAAATTTTTTTTAATAATCCCCTATTATGTTCTAACCATTAGGTTATTAACACTTTTTCTTTCTCATACACGCACACACACATTTTATTTTGATCAGAACCTTTGCTCTGGGCTTGTGTCATCACTAAATGAGTGTGATTTTTTTTACAAGCACTGTTTTCACCTAACTGGAGGTTTCCAATGGAAAAATATTTTGATCAAAACCATTTCTGACTATGGGTAGGTTTATGCCATCAGGAAAGAGGAATAATGCCATGTTGTGTGATCTAACCAACCATTGTAATTCATATTTTCAAATTAGAAAGCAAACTAAAGGAGAAGTGTACAATAGAGATCTAAGTGTGCATATATATATATGGTATACTAATAATAACATTTGTAGACATTTTGATTGCTTGTTTCTCCACTAATTTTGTATGTTTCTGTGTTTTTTTCCTTGGGAATGAAAAACAGGTAGCCAAGCAGTGCTTGCTGCCATTCTGACTGCATCGTGCAGATGATGTGTCCTCCTCTCTTTGCCTATTCTTTGGGTGAAATACTGCTCTTTGAAATTAATTGCTCTGTTTTGTTTTCTTTGCCGCTGTCTTTAATAGGACCAAATATTTCACCCATATTCTTTAGTCTTGCAAGATCCTCAGGGTAAACCAAATCTTGGTACATCTATTCCCATTGAGTAACATACTCCTTGAGCAATCCCATTGGCTTCTGTGAGACTATTCAGGACTATCCAATGGGAGCAAAAGTACGTGAGTCTGGCCCCAAGGTACTTACACACCCCCTCGCTCAATGGCACCTCAGTTTCGGTCAGTGCCTTTGGGTGCTGCTGCATTGCAGCCTTTAATAATCAGTTTGTTTCAATTCTCAGAGTGAAATTTTTATGAATAGTCTATTAGGTACATGTAGAAACCCAATCTGGAAAGTGAGTAGATATTCAAGAAAATGTTTCCCTACAGACACTTCACAGAAGAAGAAAGGATGAACTCATCCCAGCAGCTATTTCCTTAGTTCTTGGAGATTGACGCTTCTAGATCAATGGTTCAAAGGTTGTCTGAACTTGCAGTGGACTCAAATGTTCTGTATTTTCATCCAAGACTTATTTTCTGTCAGAGAGAGATGTGAGTACCCTACTGCCTGCTTTGTGATGGTGCTGGGCTCATCATTCTCAGGCGGCCTCTCTGCTTCTGCTCAGTTCAATCAAATCATTCATGAATCTGGACTGAGGCTAGGAACAAACTTTGTTAGAGAAGAACATGCTTTACCAAGAAGAGTAACAGAAGGGCCAGGTTTCAACATGCCAAATCAAATATATAAATTTTCAAAGGGGCAGATATGCTGAGGTCTTGAAGATACTGTCAAGACTAAGAAGTCAAATCACAAGGGATTCATCTCGCCTAAATTTATCCCCTTGACACTTAGTTATCTAATCTAAATGGGTTGTCTATTGTCCCCCTGTTGTCAGTGAAAAGATAGAGTGCAATGAATGGCCTTCTGGGGGTATTTAGGTCTCTCTATGCTGACTATAGCTGGAGCCCAGACAACTGGTTTAGAGTAAATGGCTAACTTCTCATGGGCTGTAGTTAGAGATGAGATAAGTGGATGCCACCCTTAATTTCCAAAGGCCTCATCTTCTTCCATGTGTGACTCAGGGAAAAAATAATATCCATTTCTTCATGCAAGCAGTGTCTACACTGAAGGAAAATACCCACCTGTTCCAAATCCTGGCCTAGGCTGAGGGTATCTCAGTGGGATGAAGCAGGAGCCAGTCACTGGGTTCACTAGGGGGAGCTAGGAAGAAACCTGTTAGTTTCACGGAGGTAATGGAGTTCCTGCTGCAGAATTATTCAAGAGAAGGTAATTGTGGCAGAGAGTCCTCTGAGGTCTCTTCCCTGCCAGCTCACGGACATAGTGCTGGATTTGTCATACCTAATTTTCCAGCTGGATTATAACTTCTTGACCTTTTGATCTTAAGCACTATTTTTGATCACCTTTCCTGGGTAAGACTTGACATGTGTACAGAGGAAAATGGAGTACAAGATAAGCATGTATTTGTCTTCAGAGAAACAACAACAACAACAACGACAACAATAAATCTATCTGGCTGTAAGACTACATTTCTGTCTCAGAAAGACTTTGGACACATGACTACTGAAGTACCTCTTGGGTTATAGGACGTATTACGCATGTGTGTGTACATATGTATATAGAGATACACATGCCCCATATCAAGATCTATATTTCTGAGGGCGCATCACTAAAAAAGGCTGACCCGCCTTATTTCTTTCTAAATCATCCAGGCCAACTCACACTTCAAATCAGTGGTTCTCCAGATCTACAGTATTTTCCATTTTGCTGGGGTGAGACAAGACAAAAATCTTGCTGCTGAGATCACTGCTTTAGCAGCCTGTGTTCTGGATTGCTGAACTCAGATGAGCATGAACTTTTTACAGGAGCAGTCCCAGCTCTGCTGGATCTAGCTGGTTTCCGTGAAAGTGCATGTCTGCCTGCAAAACTGATATCCCAAAGCATTCTATTTTTATGCTGCGAGTTGCTGTGTTGAGATCTGAAATGTTCAGAATTATTTTTATTGGACAAACACAAGTACTGAAATCATGAGGTTCTGGCAGGCTCCAAGCTCTGCCAGCTTAACACTTCTTTGTGCTTGGCAGACAAAACAGTTTTTAATATTTTAGTTTTACTTTGCTAGTCTCTGCACAGTGCGGATAATTCTTAGTGACTTTAATCAAAAGATAGGAAGCACGCAAATGCTACTGTGAGACTTTTAACTGAAGTGAATAAACCATTCTCTGATCGATTTTAACAACAAAAATGCAAATTTAATTTTGGACGCAAACTTGTATTATTTGCTGCAGCTTGTTAGCCGGCTGAATTACCTGGTGTGCTGTGTGTCTCACTGTACAGCTGAATGGTTCTGATTTATTTCCAGTGCTGGCTGGCGGATCGAAACCTGCTCTCTGTAATTCAATGTAAAAGCCCAAATAATTCCACTGTTTTGAAGGAAGTTATGTTCTGTTGACCTTGGACCTTCAGTCCCTTTCCTGCAAAATACAGGCTCAGCGAGGTAGGTTTAGCATTTGCTTCGTGCGATGAGAAGAGGGGGGGTAAGGAAGGAAAGGAAAACCTGGATCATCTCCAGCAGTAAAAGAGCTCCAGGTAGATCATTGCCAGGTTCTTTTCTGCAGATAAGCTTAAATAAGTGTTACACCCAATGAATGCTACTGCGACCTGCAAATGCCACGGTGTGACGGAGCCCCATAAAAGAGGTACAAATGAGAGGGAAAACAGAGAGAAAGATTGTGACCTGCAGAGGACCAGTTCTTCTCTTTTGTTCATAACACTGGTACAAGTTTGGATTAATTCTACCAACATGACTATGAGACTGCACCAGGACTGCTGAGCCAGGACTGTGTTGTAAAGACAAAGTAATACATCCTTTTAGAAGCTGCTCTTGCAAAATGTTTTCTTCCTGGTGACGTGTTTCTCGGCCTCCTGATTATTATTTCTTGTGTGCGTCTGAAATAGAAGGATAGTTGCATAAAATGCAAACTGAAACCACAGCTTCAGCGAGGATGCGAGCAGCTCGGTGAGCTCATCGTGGCTCAGCAGTCAGGCAGAACTATAGATTGTAATTTACAGCAGAGTCCAAGCTCTGAGCTGCAGATTCAATTTTATAAGTGCCTTTCTAGTCTAGCGTAGGTAAGAGTCTCTGGAAGAGACATCCTCTACATGTCCTATAAATAGCGAGTGGTTAAATGTGTCATTCGGCTCCCTCAGTACACATCATTGATTGCGATGCAAAGCACATACTCGAGAATAGCCAGCCTCACCCCCCCTCATCAGGTACCGGGGTATTTATTTATTCCTTATTGTCATTACAGGCAAATAAGAGGTTTGACCTGACGTAACAGAGAGGTGGAAGGCCGATTATTTTATTTCCACAGCTGTTCCATTGCTGTGTTTTATAATATGTTTATAAATCATCAGCATACTGGCACGTTATTATAGCTGGGAAGTTATATCTTCAAGGAAATATATTTTTATTTAATAATAAGGAATATGAATAGCTAACTATCTTATCAGAAAGCCTGTCTTAAGTCCAAGAACAAGGCCCACCCAGATACTGATTAATATCAACAGTATTGATTTTATTACTCATACTTTATAAATGACATTGATATTCTTGAAGACTGCAAACATTTGCTTTGTTGTGCTATTGTCTCGGTTGGAGTGTAAATCTCTCACTTTGATATACACACAGTGATTATTGTTCTGGTCATTTCTTCAAGACTGGAGGCATTTTAATGAAGATTTACAGGGTTATATATAGTTGGACTATAAGCTTCTGATTGCAATTAAAAACTAGTTAAATGAAAACTTTCAGCATGAAGGCAGTGTCTGTTTATCACAGAAAGATATAAAAGACTAAAAAGTGGTATTTTGAAAAAAAAATCAATAAATACTTGGGTTTATTTTTCTCTTTTTGTATTACAAGGCAAAGGAAACTTCTAGAAATCCATATTTGCTGTGGATTTTCCAGGAAGAGAATTTTAGAAATATGCTACCCTACCACTCTTGAACAGCTAGAGATTTCTTTTTTCCTTATTTATATGCCCAATGTGTGCTCAGCCCAGAGAAAGCCACCTTCTTCTTATGTTTTGTCAGAAGAACTGTGGACCAACAGAAAAACCTGGGGTGGTCCCGAGTGCTCCTTGCTGAAGAAGTAATGTAAATCCTGTAGGTCCTCATGAAGAGGAAAATAACTTTATTTGTTACCACAGTGAAAGACTATCCTTCCATTTTGAGGTTCTCCAAGCTGGTTTCCTCAAATATTGTATTTCCATTTCTATCAGTGAGTTGTATTTCCCAGTATGGCATTAGCCTGAGATGTTACTGTCTACACATGAAAAATATTACCCCTAAAATGCTCCTGAGTATGTTGTTATGTGATTACATTGGCCAAAATATCAAAAAGTTTAGGCTGTGTTTGCAAGGTGTAAGCAGTGCAAGCGGGTGCAGACAGGCCAGGAATGCCATTTAAACCTGTATGTTTGCATACGTGCCCATAGGTATATGTATGTGTTACATCGTCATACCACTGTGGCTTGTATGAGGGTGTATGAATCTATACTGTTCAAGAATTGTTTCATTGTCAGTAAAAAGAAGCTGCTATACAGCTCATCACAAATTATATGTTGTTTGTTACATACTTCACAAGTGAAATATTTTAGAATTTTCTGAGTCTTTAGAAAACCCTTTATCTTACCCATCACTCTTCCTTTTCTCTTCTGTCTCATGGATCCAGATGTGTTGTCCACCGAAGACTTTTGCCACCAATTGGGAGGTCTAGAGGTGAGAGGAGTGGTTAGGCAGGCTGAATTTGAATTTCGCTTGACATTTTGCTGGTGTACTCTGTAAGTCTTGATAGGAGCACTGTCACTATCCAGTCCCATATTGTTTGCCCATCATTATTCTAGCCCTGGCAGTCATAGAAGTTTGTGAAATGCTATTGCCAGGGCACACGGACATTTCTGATCTGGAAACAGACCAAAAAGGCACAAAGAGGCTGAGCTTTTCCATGAGCTGTCTGCTGCTTAAAACTCATGATTGTCCTACATTTTCTCTTGCAATAGGGATTTCACACAGGTTCGTGTAATTTGGTATATCCCTGCCAAATACTAATGTCCTGTCTAAACAGTGGATATACTGGAGCTGTGTCTCTTTCCTTTCTTTCTGTTTTTAGAAGACCACTAGAATATAGTTGTGTATACTCCCAAAATACCTACATACTTCTTCCACTTTATTTACTGTGTAAGCAAATGAAAGACAAGAAATTGTGCTTTTAAAGGTGCATCCCTGACTTTAATACAGGTGTTGTATTAACTCTTCCCTGTAGCACATTTGTATTATCCATTCGCAAAGGCCTTTTTATTCTTTAGAAGAATAGACTTGAATGGGAAGGATATATGAAGTTAATTTGGGGAGCTTCCAAAGGACAAAATTTGACAGTTGTTGGTGTCTCCTATCCACTTTATCTGGACTATATCTAGCACTGGATATGGGCTTGAGAGGAAATGTCGTGAGATGATTATAAGATCTAACAAGATGTTCTTCATTAGGTTGACTTGATAATAACATTCTTGTCTATAATGAACCACATCCTTCTGAGTGTGACTATTTTGAAATGAGGATTTTTTCTGAGAATACTGCTTTCTATAATTCCGGTACCTACTTCATGTCCCTAAGGCACTCAGATCAACTAGTGTGTACTTGGATATTGAGCATTTACTGATGAGTGTTAAAGGACTTTCACAGTCTTGTGCACATGCAGAAATGTGAATTTCCTTGAGGATGTCATTATTACCTAATATAGGCAACACTAGCACCCAGCTGACAGTCCTACCACCTCAGCTTTATTCCAGTTGTTTTCTCCACCTTGGTAGGGCATTCTGGTGATCAAACAGTTTGGCTGATTTTCTCTTTTTTTCACCTTCTGATGATCACTGGGCCAGGAACGATCCATGGCTGCTGCACTCTCCTTAGGTAGAAGCTACCCAGTGTACATGTGGGCTATGTTGCTAAGGCTTCCTATTCCTTATACTCAAAAGATGGACAGTTGATTGAGCCTCATACCCATCTGCAGAGTTGTGGGGATTTTTCTTTTCTGTTCGTCCTTCCAATATCTTTCTTTCTAAATTCCTGCTACCTCCAGAAAATTCAGAGTGGGCTCTTTTGAGTGGCATTCTGTTTCATCTGGCCAGAGGATCAAGGCCAGATTGTGAAGAGCTCCATTACATGGCAATTTAACTAAGTTTATTGTTAAACTGTTGGGTGTATTTGAAAGTAGTTAAAATCAAAGCACCTGAGGGAAAGAACACCAAGAGTTAGTAGATGATTACAGGTAGGATATACTTGGAGGCAATACCTCTGTACCCCTCACTCCTTTCTGGAGGCCTTTTTTGCCATGGTGTTATTCCCACCTCATACTGCTGTAACCGAAGTGAAGCCCTTTCAATTACTCTGCTTTGATGGGAGACAGCCACCAAAATGAACTGAGGGGGCTCTTCACAGGTTTTAAATGTAAGAGCTAAACCCCTCCTAGGACATAAAGCAGCTTGATGTTACCAGCTGTCATGATTTTTACCAAGTCTTTGGGACAAACTCCTGGCCCCACTGGGATCAAAATATTGAAGCGTAGGTCAACTGCAGTGGGGTTTGATGGTGTTTTAAATATTAGCTGTAAGAGTCACCTAGGTAAGAACTTTGTCTTTTCCTTCCTCCATGAGGAAGAAATAAACTTCGACGATGCAAAGGGAAACTCGACTGGAATGAGGCCTACTAGTACAAGCATCAAATTGCAAAGAAAACACTTTTTCTTAACCTCCTGAGGTTTGCAAGCCAGACTTATGTGTTCTGCAGCCTGACTGGTGATTTTTAAACAATCAGAGCTGCTGATACAGTAGGATAGCTCCACAGAGGATAGTTACGAAAACTGACCTCAATGGGCGAGCTATCCCAGCTTGGGGTCTGCGAATGTTGGGCAACCACCTTAAGACTTTGCAGTGACCCCAAAGTGCAGGGCACAACGTACGGGGCAGTTACACCCTTAGACTCAGTGGCAGTCAGGTACATGAACAGTTCTCAGGGGCTGAGGTTTAGCATTATGTTGTTAACCCACATCTAGGACCATATATATTCCCTTCTTGATCCACCATGGATGAATTGGTGGTGTTACAGGTCTGCGCCTGTACTGTTATTTCTGCTGGAGTATTGTACGGACTTGGGCTGCTTTGTAACAGGCATTTTTAGGAAAGCTTGAGAAATAGGCTTCAATGTTTATTTGTGATGTGTTTGTACAACTCAGGCAATCTGCAAAATGCAATTTGTCTGGTGCTCTTCCTCTTTCGCCCCAGCATAAATGCAATAGATACTTCTGACTCCATGGCAGTGAATCTCTCTGCTTCAGCTGCTCTGTTTTAGAATGTCTTGTTTTAATGAATTGTCACTGTCTTCTGGATTTTTAGTAACAAATATTGTGAACTGACGCAATAAATGAAGAACTAGATGAAACCTGCTACACAGGTACAAAGAGCTGAAAATTCCTCTTTACTATAGCTATAAATTCACATCAACTTTTCTTAAATAATTGGTATACGTTGCTATTTTGTGATTAGTCATAGGCTCCTGTATAAGTCAGCACAAATGAAGCCAATGTAGCTAATGAATTAGACAATAAATACCTACAAAAGAATAATCTTAATAAAAATGCTAAAAGAGCAATATTGTAAAGAAAGTCTCTGTCTACACAAATCAAATAGGAAATAATCTTGGAAAAATCTGAAAATGAGTACAAGCGCTACTGACTGTTACTCTGAGCAAAGAATTATTGATTCTTGCCTGCTTCTATTGATTTTATGTCACTTCTGTGATTTAATCATGTTTTCCTTGTTATCTCTTTGCAGTCTTTCTTCTATTGTCTGGTATGAAATCTCAGCCAAGGCCTTTCAGCCTGTGGTGGTGGATCAAAATAACTTTGCTTTCCATTTGCATTGTTTTAAAGAAATGATTAAACAATCAAGCTTAGGTGATCCTTGGACAGGATTACAGAGGATAAATGCATCTCTGAAAAATGAAAATGCCTCCTTTTTTTCCTTAGTCAGGGACTAAGAAAGGTTGTGAAATGCTTCTGCAGACAATCCAGTATGCAAACCTATGCAAAAGTGTCCCAGCGCTTTGCTTTTGCATTAATCCATCTATTCGTTTCTTTTTAAAATACTCAAATTGTGTTAAAGCTTCTGGCCACTGAAGTCTATGGGAACAAATTTGCATGTGGGAGAGACAAAACTTGCGTTTTATTAAAGCAGTATGGCTACTGTCATGCAAACTTCCCTCCAAGATAGTACTGTGCTTTTTCTACAACGTGCTCAAATTTCACATTCAGGGTAATGGCTGCAGTGAAAAGCAAGATTTGGCCTAATTCTTGACTTATGTTTAGAAATACACATTTATGTTTAAGTTTTCATTATTGGTTTTGAAGTAAAAAAAAAAAAATCTAGAAAAGATCTTTTCTTTGAAAAAACAAATGAGCTAGACATTAATAGGCATATACAGTGAGGTAGAAATTAATAGGGCAGAATTTAGATATCTACTACTCTAGAACTCACTGTTTTCAGAATATATTTCCTGATATCTTTTTTTCCAGTTTTGATTGAAATATATTTTGTGCACATAGTTTCACCCAACTGGCAAAATACTGTAGTTCCCTCCCATGCGCTAGAAATTGTTAATGTTAGATGCTTCTTGCTTTCTGGATCTATTTCCATAATGGAGTACCTTTTTCACTCTTTGTATTAAGATTCCATTTAGGAAGGGTTCAGAGAGGTTTAATATAGAGTCATTGGATTTATGAGTGTGTTACATACATAATTATTATAGATGGTTATATGCACATCAAAAGGAAATGTAATAGATGTTTGTGAGCTCTGGTTACATGAAACCTGTTGGACTCTAACAACTGAATCACCATTTATTAAATGTACCTTAATAATCAATCATAGCCTTATTATAGCTTTTAAGATAATGCTCAATTATTTATTTTTGCATTTGAATCTTGACTTTTTAACCTAATATCTATAGGCCACAGTAAATTCCACACTGGGAGAGGGCTGCATTGCCAGTGGATGGGAATTACAGAATGTTATGCAGCTTTACACCACCCAAAGGTCTAGTCCATGCAAATATATATATATATTTATGCATATATATATACACATGCCTCTCGTGTTCTTGTTTAAACCTCTTAATGAGGTTGTGTTACACTGTATGCTGTACGAAGAACAGAAACGTATTTTGCCAGATTCATTCTTTGTAGACCGTAATGTTGCATGAATCCATGGGGCCTTTTTGTATACAATGGACCACGCAAACCTTTCAGCTCTCTTCTTTGCATCTTCGGGCAGTAGTAGAAAAGACATAGAAAAGTGTCTTGGAGACCACTAAACTTCTGCCCATCAAAATGGGTAGGGGTTGGTCTTATGCGATGTGGCAATCCAGTTGGCTTTCCAATGGACATCTGTGGCAGACAAAAGGTCAAATTGGAGGCGGAAATCAGAGTGGGTGGGGAAGAAAACAAGACATAAAAATGCCACTGTGCTACTTGTTGCCCTATGACAAAGATAGTGTGGGAGGATGGATTGGAAATGCAAGTGAGACCTTCCCTGGGCATCTGCGAGTTGTTCTTTGCAGCAGCCCAGCGTAACTTCTGTGTTCTAGTTAACAGCATGTGCTCTAAGCCCTCAAATATAAATAGTTACTGGTGACTCATTCAATGTAATTCTTCAGCTATGTCAGTGGGACGCAAGGGTAGCCTTATGGGTAAAGGCATGGCTTTCAGGCAGGAAGTGCACATTTTATTCTTGCCACTTGCCACCAGATAAGTCATAAGGAATTTCTTTAATCTTTTCATTTGTAATTTTGTGAAAAAGAGAGAAAAAATGTTAGTCCTTTCAGACCAGTATTGTGAATTCATCTGGGGTCAGCAAAGCATCCATTTGTTTACGGCAGGGCTGCCAAGGACTGCCAGGGCCCCACTGCCCACTTTGCTTACGTCAGGGTCCCGCAGAGCTAGCCTGGCTGCTGCCGCTGATGGCGGGATGGGGGCTTGGGCCAGAGCAGCTTTCCTGCTGGGAAAGGGGGAGATCCCTCGCAGGAAACAGCAGGCACAACTGCCCCAATTCCTTCCACCGTTGCAGACCAACAAGCCCGGATCTCCTCCCATCCCTGGTACATCCACCGCTTCTCTAGCGTTATTGTTCATGCAAAAGCATCCCTGCCTGCCTCATGCTCCTGCGCCTTGTCCTTGCTCCAGCAATATTTGCTTTTACAGGTGATGCTTGGGCTAATTCAGGTCAAACTCTTTTGCATACGTCACCTCTTGAGAACTTAGCCTTGCTTGGGTACTTCAGGCATTGCTGCGTTCCAGAAAAGCAAATGCAGTACAAAGCTATCCAGCGTGGATATGAGCTATGGACTGTACATCTCATACGAAGCATATCTGGAAAAGTGTAAACTAAATAATACTGTAGAACTGTTCAGCTTTGGGTGGGAAAAGATGCTTAATTTGTTAGGATCTTACAGCTGCTCATTATATGTGTCTGTGCTTACTGAAAATCATATAGACCGCATGACAGTATTTGCTTTTAAAGCTCAGTCTCCTTTTCAGGAGAACAGGGTCACCCAGATGTTGAAGTCAGAAGGGTTTGCACTCAGTCTTTACTGCTCTTTGTATTTCAAAGTCTGCATTGACTTGGGCCTGAGCAAGCAAAGCATCTACTCTCTGCAAGATGATTATACAGTGAAACCTGAAACAAAACATTTGAAATCAAATCATCAACTGCATCCTTGTCTATTTGCTCGGGGGAAAGCGGGGTGTATCATCAAGAATGTGAAGCTGGCAAAACCCCACAGGATTCAGAGCATGTTATGCATGTTCAGGTTTTGGTCAAATGTAGAGAAAAATGCTAGTTGATTTAATTTGCACTTTATTCAAGCTGAGACTCCCTTATGACTTGAATTTGCTTTCATTTAGGAATGTGTAGTGTACACCCTCTGCACGTCTCCTCTCCCTGTGCCTCACTACTCTTGAATGGTATAATTCTGAACTAGGAGCCACATAAGTAGAAAACCATGAACTACGGAGCTACACTCAACGGAAGGCTTTGTCCTGTTCCAAAGCAGGGCTTAACCTCCCTCTCCTTTCTCACATGTTTGATATCAGAGTTTTCAGATGGAACATTTCAATAGCAACACAGAGCTTACTCCCTTATATTCAACAAATAGGTTATTGACAGTGTTAAACTAGGGTAACAGATAAAAAAGGGCAAATATTTTCACAGTGCAATAGAGAGTGCAGCTCTATTGTGAAGCTGAACTCCTCTCATGCAGAGGAAAGTCTTGATATATAGTGAGAAAGCCTCACAGTACATGTATCTAGCTGCCTTCCCTAAAAGGCTCCCGACTTGATGTAATGTCTATATAGTTGCTATTCTTTGCAAGTTCACTTCAACAGCTACATCCTGGTATCGAGTTTTGCTATATTATACTGCTGTGCTAATGCTTACACGTTTGTTCTTGCTGATGAACGTCTCCTAATATTGAGTTATGTATCAGGTTATTGCAGGAAATCTGAGTGAAGATGTAATATTTCACATGCTTACCTTAAGAGGAAAGAACTGCTAATATCATGAATAATTTCTCACAATAGAGATCCAAGCTGTCAGCTCCAACTATAATATCTGGGCCCCAAGGGACCTCAGGTTTTCATCTGGAGGTGTACAGATCCAAAGGAAAATTTGGCAGTGTTATCTTGACAGTGGTGGAGAGTTCTACTTCCTTACTCCAGAGTTCCGTTAAATACATCAATAGATACACCGTATTATGAATTTTTAAGACCTCTCCAGAGACAGCACTTAATACAGAATATTTGAGGACTCTGCTACTGCAGGGTTTGTTTCGTGCCTTAGAAATGTTTCTGCTGGGTAGATTTCTGTGGGAGTAGAGTTTGGCCCTTTATTTTAATCTCTCTTCTTTCAAGATGAATGTGTTTGTTCTTAAGGTCCAGGTGACATTGGCAGATTCTTTTAGCATCACCAGATGCCATGGCTGGAAGATACTATAAATTTGTTTTAAAGCGTAAGATTTTTTAGCATCGACCAAGACAAAATGAAATGTTCTACTATTTTCAATGCTTGCCATTTTCCTTAAAAAAAAATCAAAGTTACACAAAGAAATTATTTCCCTTTTGAGGAGAAATGAGAAGACTACTGTGTTCTTAAAGAGAACATGAGCACAGAACAAGATTCTGGGACACCATCCATGGACTCTAAGTGTGTGAAATACTTTCGGCCATTGTTGCAGACTGGATTTCTCCGAAATGACTCACAGGTGTGAACAACCCAGAAGCGCTTTCTGCCCCACTTTTTAACAAGAGACAGGAACCACCTTCAGCATCGCCTGCAAGAAATAGGCTTGATTTTGCACGGTGGGGTGCACAGTTGAACTTAATGGCTGCTTCAAGTCCTACAGAAGACAAGAGGGCTCCACAGAAACTTTTGTGCTTAGAGGTTTGGTGGCAACCTCAGAAAGTTTCAGAGACAGGGTGGGAGAGTCCAGCAGTGGTCATCTGGCAGCCCATGCGGTACTGCAATCATTCCTACCCCGTGTACGAATAAATACAAGGAACTCCGTCATTTAAAGAGACTGAAATAATAAATAATAAAGAATTTGCTTCACTGGCCCTGGCAAAGGTCTTGCTCTGCAACCTGAAGATCACCATATTCTGGCATCTCAGTAGGGGAAGTGAATTTTTTTAAATGCATGACTTCATAGTATATAAAGTCAGCTCCACCATTAAGCTTAATATAGGGCATTAATTATGTCAGAATTCTTTAAAGCAACAAAATTCTTCCCAGTACTATGGTCCAATTAGAAGAGCTAGCTTTTAAGGCTGGGTAAAAAGACCATTTCAAACCCCAATATCTTATCTTGGTATTGGGCACTGCTTTGCCTTCAGCCTCTGGGCCTGCTGCTCAGCTGATGTAAATGTGGTAGATTTTTCACTTGCTTGTGCCAGCTTATACTGAAACTAGCTGCTGTGTTTAAAAACAAAATAAAGCACTGATGACTGTATTTTTGGTGCATGTACAGAAAGCATGTGAAAACAAGCAAAAAAATGAACTTGCAGCTAAATTTAAAGAAACTAAAATACATACAGGGTAGTAAGCAGGAACACGCACCACTTCTGCAGGGAAAAAGCTTTGCACTCTGATGTAAAAATCAGCCAAGGAGAAAATGGTTAAAGAGGCAGCAAGTCTCATCAGAGAGGCTGGTGACCTGATGGCAGGCGCTCAGAGGTGTCTCACATATCCACATGACATTTCTTGAGCTAGCAAACATGGCAAGGCAAACCCATGTTTGCAATTTGCAGGTAAATAACAGCTGTATTTAAGCTAATTTATTACCTAAGGTATTTCTGTGTGTCAGTATAAGCTTTCAAGCTAGGCTTAAACTGCAAAATCAGATACTGCTAGCAGAGCTGGTATGTTAGAACAGAAATTGTGGTGCAAACCCTGTCCACTTACTTACACCAGGATCCCTGCTTGAGTCACTGAGGTCTTCTTGTCAGCTATATAAAAAGCTGCTTATAGGCTCAGAGAGATCAATTTGGGCATCTTAAACATCTCTGCTTGATCATGGCTGGTGGCTATTTTCAGTCTGTACATACTTGGTGTGAAGGGGCAGCATGAACCTGTACCCAGGTTTGCATGTGATAATATCAAATGTTTGACCACTTCCTTGAGTACTCCACCGCTGTCCTCAGGGTGTTTCACCAAGCAGATGTGTTTGAACCATATGGTCTAGCTCTTCTTGCCAATCCAGAAATGCACATCTCTGAAAGGTTCAGGCTTTTTTGGCTTGGCCTATCAAAGTGTGTTTGCTATGATAGTGCTGTCTGTTTAGAGTTGCTTACATGTGATAACTGCACGCGTTTGCTTTCAAATTAAACCTTCTTTCAGAAGATTTGTAACAGTTGTGATGTTTTTTCTTTCACAACATAAGGAGGCTGCTTATGTGTTGGAATAAGAAAGATGTCCTATGCAAATAGTAGCTCCCTTATGCAGGGAAGGGTAGTCACTTAGGAACCGCGAACAGAAGTGTTCAACAGAGGAAATATCTACCTCTCATTCATAAAACACTGAAGTTGTCCTAAAATGTAAAATACGGATTCACAGCGGGGGTTGGCCTCCTAAGCACTACTGTTTTAACAGGCAAAAAGGGTTGGTACCTGGATAGATTTAGCACTATGGCTTAAATTAAGCAAAACATGCCTAATTGAAAGCAAGCGCTTGGTCCCGTTGCAATCAGTGGGATGTAAGTACATGCCTGTGTTAGACACGGAGGGAGAGACTGCTGAATTGGTGCCTGAGCGAGGGACAAAACTGGTTTATTTATAAGCACTCTATTTATAGCTTTTGCTGTGGTGGAATACACTAATTCATTTTAAGTGCTCTATCTCTGCGAATGAGCTCATAGCTCTCGAGAAGGTGAAGTTCTCTGTCTGCGCTGCCTTTTCTGATGCAGTCTTGCTCTCATTGAAGAGGACTGAGCTCCTCGCCATGGAAAATACCACCTAGGAGGGAATCAGAAAAATTGGCATGTCCCATAACAACCTGTTAAATTGAGAATATACACTGGGAGGGCAATAGTGTGCTTTTTTGCCATGGGAGAGCTGAGCCAGCAGGGCGGAAGTAGCGTTGTGGAAGGGGTTCACTGAAGAGGGCTTGATGCAAGGGGAGCAGCTCATGATGTGGGACCTGTCCGTGGAAATGTGTTGGGGGGCTGCAGGGCTGGAGTCAGCCCAGGCCCACAACACAGAGCACATCTCTTCGTCTGTGGCTGTCACCACAGGTTTGCGGGTGTTGGGGTGAAGGCAGCAGAGACCATTCCCTTCCTGTGGCCGGGCGGGCACTAGGGAACAGCATGGATGAGGATGCTGTCCTGCCAGCCCCGACGTCACCCCAAAACCCTTCACACAAGCCTGTTTACCGAAGCCCTTCCATGCATTTGAGGATTTGGCCCACAGATAGCAAGACAAGTAGTCTACAGCATGGTTCTGCTGAGCACCACTTGCCTGTTGATTTAGCCTGGAGTAGGCTCCGTCCTGGGAGAAAAGCAAAGCCTCAGTGTGAGACTGGCCTTATGGAAGAGGCCATAAGGCCAGTTTGCTTATGGGCAGCAGAGACAAGCCCTCCACTCCAAGGAGCAGAAAATGTAAAAGCAGCTGAAGCTGAGGCTGGAGGAGACGCAGGGGATTTCTCGTCCTCCCCTTTAAACAGGAGCTGCTTGGGAAGCCATTGTCCACATCCCTGGCGACATATGCGTGAGTTTCAGGACATCTACTTCAAAGGATGTACCCCTGGAAGTGGGAGGAGGTGTGGTTCGTGTAGAGCAGGCTCCTGACTTGCATCTCTTTCAGGGAGCTCTGAGTCATTATTTGATCCTTGGGACCATGGAAAAGGCGGTTCTGGGCTGCCCCCACATCTCGGGTTCAACTCCTTCTTCATTTGTGGTCCTCTCCTAACGGCATCTTGAATTTCCAGTTTGGCCCTCCTCTAAATTTGAAACCAGACCAACCAGTCAAATCCCATCCCCAAGTCAAACAACCCCTAAGAAAACCCCATAGCCCTACTTTATTAATGGATACGTTTTTAGGGAAGTGCTAGTGGAGATTCCATCTGAAGCTTCAGGAGAGGACAAGCAAACGGATGCGGGTGACAGAATTAGATGCAAATTTCATGATATAACCACAGCCTTGTGTTTACAAACTGCACAGCCTCACCTTTGATCGCTTTCTCTTAAGCCCTGAGCACATAAAAGTGAGTAAATTAGACATGGCAAAACATGCGCATTGCCTATTTCCCCATGCTTGTTCTTTTCCAGAAATAATGAGAAAGCAAATGTTAAAAAGGGCTCAAAAAAAAAAAAAAAGAGAGAGAAAGTAAAATAAAATGCTGTAAGAGTTTGTTATTTATTTTTAAATAATATTAGTACCAGTTTGGCTAAAGTGGCCTTCTCTTATGTTTCTCTCCCGAACACAAAGGAAATACTTTCAGGAGCACAGAGGATTTTTTTCAATGCAGCCTGCTCTTGGCTTTATCTTTATTTTCTATCAAGTAACTGAAAACGAAACAAAGATCTCAGACATAGGTACATCTTTAAGAGAATTTGCTCACTCTTAACTTTGTTTGAATGGGTAAACCTCCTCACTGTTTGCCCTTAAAGCTATTCTAACAGAGAGCTGTTTTATCAACACTGGCTGCTCAGTAAGGAGAGGCATTTTCTTCCACCTTCAGTGCAGTTTTCTATGCCACTGTTGGGGGGTGGGAAGTTGACCTTACGTGGACCCTCAAGACAAAACCAGAGGCTTTAAGCAAGTGAAGAATAGGCAAACACTAGCCAGCAGTTGCCATATACAGAGTACACTGCTCAAAAATCCCAGAAATCTCACTGATAGAGCGTTACACTGTGACTGGGTAGTGCTTCTCCCCTTGTAATTTATATATGTGTCAATAGGAGATTACGCCTGTAAGTACAGACTCGGCAAACTCACTTCTAGTGTTTATTATGGAATTTGGGGGGAGAAAAGTAAAAGAAGTACTGCAGGTATTTTCCCCAGTCATGGTGTGTTGGAATGATGAAACTGTGTCCGGAGCTGTTTTGTAAAAACGCTTAAACAATGAGTTTAAACATTTTTTTTTAAACAATAGACAATTTTCTGGCCTTTGGGGAGAGTGGTTCTAGCTAAGAGCTGAACGTTAAAATTCACAGAGAAGCAGATCTGCAACAAATGGTCTGCTTGTAATTATTAATTGAACAAAAGTCCCTAAATCTGTGTTTCTCTGAATTTTGCAAAGCATGAGAAGCAGATCTGAATTCTTCTGACCCATGTCTCAGGGCTATGAGAAATCATCAACAGTTAAACAGTGGGCTTAAAAATAAAACTTATACCTGCATCGCACAGGTGTTTTGATTTATCTCAAGCCTATTGGGAACAGGTTCAAGATAAACTGAATTAAGCTACTATTTAAACTGTAGCAAGAATGTCCACAGTCCTTCTGCAGTGATTTAATGGAAAAAAATGGAGGAAAAAAAGTATGGTAAACTTCCTGGTCTTTTCCCAGGAATGGGTTTGTAGTTGAAGCACTGGAATGGGTTTTAGGAAATCCTGATTCTATTTCTGGCTCTGCCAAGTCATTTGTCCTCTCTGTGCTTCTATTCTTCACTGTTCAAATAGCCATAATTAATATGTCTCTGCCAGGCATGTAGCAAGAGTGAAACCATATTTGCTCAAAGACTAAATGACATGTATTACAGGAAAAACATAAACACGTACAGGTGAAGATTTTCAACATACTAGCTGTTACCATGCAAAAAATTCCAAATCCTGGAAATTTTACACACTCTCTTAGAAAGTGAAGTTTCCAACTGCATTGATATGTTTAGTTCTGCTACAAGAAAGTGCAGGAAGTTCTGTTGTAGTGCAAATGTTGTCCCACAGCTCTCCAGGAAGGACCATGGCAGTTTGGTGTTCGGATGCCATAAATCAGGGATATTTGCACACTTTCACATAAAAAAAAGTCCAGATCTCTGTATTTGAAGCTTTCTCATGGACATGAGGATTCTCCAGTGGATTCCAATGGATTTTCACTGTATTTCAGGGGCTCAAGTATGAGTCCTAACCTAAAAGTGCATATAAACATAACTACCCCAGCATTCCAAAAAATGAAATTATTTTTAAGTTGATTTAATCACAAAAAAGTTAACCCCCTGATGCTGAAGTACATCTTCATCATCATTCCCCAAGCTTAATTTTAAAAATCCCAAAGCCAACATAGCTGTTTCCATTATTTTTATTTTTTTCATTGTTGAATTTCAACATATGTAATGCAACATCACAGTGCTGTGATGCAGAAAATGCAACTTGCTTTTTATTCAGCTGAGATGACGTAATGTGCTGCTTAGCCTTGCAGCTGCATTACATAAATATTATTAATGACGAAATGTGGGCTGGGTGTTAAAGTATTATGTTAGAGTAATCCAAGGCAATATCGGTGATGAGTTTTTTTAGACGTTATCTAAAATATGGCAGATGAGTCTCTCATCAGGAGAAATGTTTCTCAGGAGACAGGATCATGTACTGGTAATTCTTACTTTATTTGATCTGCTGGTGAAAAGTATGGAGAGAGATGTCTTGGTATGTGGAATCCAGCCATGCTTCTTTGTGGATGGGGGTGTGGTTTACTGCAGGATATCTCAATACAGCAATGAATAAAACACATTTTTTTCCGAGTTTGCATAATATTAGGGACAGCCATGCAAACACAGGCTCTACTGTCACCAAAACTCTTAATCAAGGGCCTAATAAAAACTCCACAAAGTGAATGGAGTTTAGGAAGCAATTCACCTCAGCCTGAGCTAGATATTTACAATAAGTCAGATGAACCAGTCCCTTTGCTTCTGGAAGCAGACAGACAACAGGTAAGCTATGCATTGTGTCTGAACTGGTTTGGTGGGAATTTTTAGCTTTCAGGTCTTCTATGTGAACTCTTGCTCCTACAGAAATTGCTTTATGGTCTTTGTTGATTATATGGAGGAAATGGGATCTTAGATCTAAAGGGCTCATTTGAAAGGCATGTATATGCACAAATGCACATGCTCAAATATTCACACATCACACACACAGGCAATAAAAATCCATAGTTTGAAAACACACTTTCAGAGCCTTCGCTGCCACAGTATCACTGAAAAGACGCTGTCAGCTCAAGTACTGTAAACCTCAGTATTTTAGCTCTCTAGATTTTCAGAATGGAAATAATGCCAAAAAGGCATACATTTTCTGTTCGCTTTTGTTATTTTGTTTAGTTGGGACAATGACGAACCGCAGAATCCTGTCTTTTTGTTCACAACCTTTTTCACAGTCACTGTAGACTTGATATCAGACTGCTCATTCAGACTGCTTTCAATGGGATTTTTTTTTTTTTAATGACAAATCACATCTATTGATTTAAGAATTTGCCACAGTGGGTTGCTGTTGTTTTTATTAATATAAATTAAATTGATAATGTCCGCTCAGTGCTGAGTAGTGAAAAAGCATCTTTGTTTTAAAGCTGAGCTCCATCAAAACACAAATCCCACTATGAATAGAGGACCGAATGATTACAACAGCCATATGTTTATAAATGAGTAATAACCTTTACATCAGCAGAGTCCTTCACCAGGAACATCACAGATGGCGATATTTACAGTAGTTCTCTCTGAAGGGCTGACACCTAGGGTGGGTGAGCCTCCGTTAGCACAAGCAATCTTAAAATGCAATTTTTGACCTTCCAGGCCGGACAATGGAGGAGTTTCATTTTCCAGAGATTTTTTGCCTCCCTTCTGTCATCAGTTTTGCCATGTTGCTTAGTGACCTTCCGGCACTTGACCAGTCGGCGATTTTCAGAATGCAGGAAAATGTTCATCAAGAACAATGCAAATCCAAGTGCCAGCTTTCCTCAATACCCTGCTTTTGTATCTGTACAATTCAAAACCTGTAGGAGTTGGAGAGATATAATACTGCAGCAAGTAGGCCTCTAAACCAGCTATTGAAAATTCATATGTTTTGATGATATAGCACATAAAACAGTGACTGGCACCAGGCCACAGTCTGATTGCAAATGTTCATATTTGTTGGCAAAAATGAGTCTTCTGTGACCTCCCAAGGTCACCTCTCCAGATTTCTCTCTCTGATTCATCAGTAGCAGTTTTGTCAGTGTGTGCAAGCACACAACTATGAGCTCTTCTCTTTCTCCTCTGCTGGCCGAGTGCCACTTCTGAGCAATAAAGTTTCCGGAATTGCTTCTGAATATTGCCTGTGACACTTGCCCCGCTCTGGCTCCCGCTGCTTGCAGAGAGATGGCAAGAGAGTGAGCAAAAGCTCACCCACGTGCAACATCAGAAAGTCAGCCGGCTGCCGGAATGCCACACAGCCTACAAAAATGCTGTGAATTTGGGGTGTTCTAAGGCTGAGAAATTCTCTTCCAGGAGGAGCAGCGCCTTCTGAACAGAGAAGGGGATTTGGATGCCCGAGGCACACTGACATGCCTGAGCTTCTGGAATATGCATGAGCTTTCTGCTCTTGTTTGACCAGTCAGGTCCTGCCAAGGTCCAGTTTCAGCACCCACGAGGCCTGTCTGTGTTCTCAGCGGGATGGGGCCAGGAGGATTTCTGAAGAAGACACCTCAGCTCCCCAGCCTGCGCTTTCGTTGGCTTCACGGGCAGGTGCATCTTTCCGTTCAGTCCTTGGACTGTCCCTTTGCTGTGCTGGTTAGCTTGTGAGGAGGTGGTTGTTTCAGGAACATGGAGTGGAAATGACAGGGTGGTTCCCAAATCCTGGTTCTCCACACCCATCACCCTGGGGATGACGACCCTGTGTGGACTCTAACCACTTTCTCTGTTGGTTTCCCTTGCTGCCCTGTTGGAGTGTCCAACCTGAACTATTCACTTCACTCTTGGAGCTGACCTCTCATGAATCAAAATCCTGGCACTGCCCTTTTCCTCAAACACTGGAGCATAGTAGCCCAGGGTCTTCCCTGTTTTCACTCTGGTTTTAAGTTCATTGGATCCTACTTACACCTTCCCTTGTCAGTAAGGCACCATTCATTCCCCCTCAGGAAACTGATCTTAGGACTCAAGCTGCACATTTTCATAGTAATTTTGTCCACAATTAATCCAGCTCAGTTCCTGACTCCCATCTATGCCTCAAGGTAAAACACTGGCCCTTCCAGTGAAATCAGCTAAGGAGAAACACCATAACTGCCACAGGTCCCCTGATGGTACCTTTGACTCCTCCTGCAGGGTTTCGGATTTAATTACTTGGAATGGGTAGCAGATACTAATGGTTTGCACATCTGTTACACTGCAGCTGGAGAGTGTGTTCCTGCGTTACAGGCTTGTTTTCATGCACTGAAAGTAGATGGACAAAAATAAAGGCTCATTAAATATTGAAAAGAAAAGTATCTTTTTTAGGCAGAATATTTATACTTCTTTTAAGAATCAAAGTTTATTAAAAAAAATCTCATCTCTTCCTTCTGGTATGAAATGATTCTCTTTAGCAAAGGAATATGTCTGTGTTTCTTGGGGTCATCTCTGTTTTGACTTCAGCCACCCATCAAACTATTCCTCATTGTTGCTTTTTCTCCTCTCCTTTCCCCCTGCCCTTTTTGCTTAAAAAAAAACCAAAAAGCTACCTTGACTCCTTGTGTATTCCTGGAGGAAGTAACGAGACATCCACAGAAGACAAAGACAACAACACGGGAAACTTCCTTTACAGTTCTCCCAGTCGCCTCGATACAGATCTCTTATATGACCTTCCTCCATCTTGTGGTGCTGTAAAATAATCTGGAGGACTCAGTCCCTTCACTGGCAAGGAATTCAAACATGTACTGCCCTTTCCAGCTATTCCCATTTCTCCAATAAAAAATGTTACCTATCAAACCAAAACCAGGCCTAGAATATATCAAACAAAACATTTCAAAAAACATCTAAATCATAGCCCAGCAGAAGAGTGCCTTACTTTCTGTGCTCCTCTAATGAAAAGTGAAATCATGGGTTTGCTTTGTATTTTGAGACCTTGCAGCGTTATCTTCTTTGAACGGTCGGCACTCTGTTTTTTGCTGTTGAAGTGACACTGCAAAGACAGCTGTCCTCACTAAAGTTCTCATTTTCCTAACATTACATTGTTCTGTGCATAAAGAGCACCTAAATGTATTCAAGCAAGTGGCCTTTCTTACACGGGGTATGAATAAGAAAGAATGAAAATGAAGTCAGATCCTTGAGAATCTGCACTGGAGTAAACAAACACAACAAAAATATTACCGTTACAATCAACAAATGGTGACTGAACTCAGCGGGAGCTATCCACATCCATCTGAGCACAGGCTTTGACTCGCCTTAGCAGTAAAGTTGAGACATGAACCTGACCTTGCAAGTTCAAGGGTGTTCTGATTTAAGGTTCTAGTTTGATCTCGTCTGCACGCACAACAGCAGGACAACAACTTCTGTTTTCCCCTCTTTGTTAAAGAGGTTATAACTCCCCTTGGTTTTCAAAAGTTTGTTCTTTTCTTGGAAAAAATACGCAAGAAGAAAAAGAGAATGGGTTGGGTTTTGGTTTTTTTTTTTACAAGTAGATAAAAATAGGAGAAACAAGAGCTGCAAATGATCGAAAAGAATTGTTTTATCTGAGAAAAAATAATGCTTTATTACAATAACTACTTTTATTGCACAGACCTTGTTTTTTTCCTTCTCTTTGTACAGCAGACAGAAGATGGAATGGGGCTGACTGTGAACATGAATATAAAGGTATGCATGGATGTAGGACTTTATGAACTGCATGGGGTAGGAGTCTTGATTAGTGTTGCTGAGTAACAGATTAATTCCTTTAGCACTTTCCCGTAAACATGCCTGACTGTTTATACAGTCAGGGGCTTTAAACTGAATGCATAACTTGAATTCTGCCTCTCTTGTCCATGTGAGCTGACATCATCTGTTTCTTCAGCCCATTTCTGATTTTTCTACTTTGCCTGCCCTTTCCTTCGGCAGGGATTTGCGCTCCAGCGTGCTTTGCGGGACTAGTTTGCAAAGGCTGTGTGCTCACAGCAGAGCTTTGCCTACGTTTGCTTCCTCGCAGCGATCCGGGGGCAGAACGGGGATGGGTGCCATGCAGTCGGATGCTAAGCAGCCACTCAGGGTTTCAGTAGCGAAAGGGTTAGGGCCTCCTCCACTCCTGCCAACAGGAATCCTCCCATTGAATTTTCACTAGGAGCAAGTTCAGGCCCTTCTTCAGTAAGTTACTGACACAAGTATCGCTGTTGATAACAGTGGCCCTGTAGCAGATGGAGCGCTTCAATTATCTTGGGCCCGTGATGAATGAGTGCTATTGACAGCTGCTGCAAAATCCATAGCAGACTGAGTACTGCACAGACAATTATGATATCGCTGGTAAACATATGGCAGGATTGGCTCTCTTAAAAAACTACAAACTCAGGCTCTGCTGGCCTTGGGTTTGGTCCAGAGCCAAGTTCTAGGCTGAACTTTGGTCACACGCCATTGGAAAATCCCACAGGGGTGGCAAACTAGGGTCTTAGGACTTTGGTATTTATTTGGAGCTCTTTCTGCCTTTGTTGAATATTGTCTTTGAGTGTCATTGGTGTTTATCTGGTGTGAGAAAAAGGAAAGTTTGTTTTCCTATAATACTGCTAAAAATGTCTGTGAATATTCCTTTCAGCCTGTTCTAATTCATCCTAAGACGTACAGTACTACCTACAGAAGACTCTGTGTTTAGGCAGGTCGGTCAGAAGGAGAATGTATTCCTCTACTGACCAAGCCAAGGGGCCAGTAATATCCGTTTATTTTAGCCAGTTGCCTGCAGTTAGTATAGCAGCCAGTGAAGCAGGAGAGCAAAGTTGTTTCTACTGGCTGTTCTCTTGCTGATTGCCATCTCTTTTTTCACTACAAAAATTTGCTGGATTTGGGAGTACTTGGGCAGGCTTACAGCCCCAGGAAAGGAGCAGCAGATGAACTAGGTGGCTCCTCTGTAAGATGATCTCTGCCTTGACCTAAAGCTGAAGGGGAAAAAGGCAGGAGGCCCTCCTGGCCGAGCCACCACCACATCTGCATCGCAGCCTTTGAGACAGAGGCACAGCCAGGCAGAGGTGGTGGGGGACCCTGACCACTGGCATTTCTGCACCGCTCTGACCTGTATGCAGGTTGGGATTCAAATTACTCTCTGAATTCCATGTGGATGCTGAGGGCAGATGCAGGCAGGGACTCATGTGCTGTCTGTGCAACCACACAGGACCTTCCCCCCCCCCCATGGCTGGGACCGTCCGTGTTCCACTGGCTGCTGCAAAGGGCTCCCTGGATGCAAACTACCCCGTTGTTCTCTGTGGCCTTCTATAAACCAACTCCCATTTGCTTCATCAGTGGCTGCTTAGTGTTTCTGAAAAGGATGCTGACATGGCTACACATCCATCGTCAACCTCCATGGTCACTTTGGGCAGAACTATGACTGTCTCACCAGGGACTGGAGGGCTCAGGACCCCCAAACCTTCTCCAGGCTCAGTGGCTCACAGAGATCTGCCTCATCGTCCTTCCCAAACTCTGAGATGATATCTTACAGACCTGATGAGCTTTTGTTTCACTCAATCCAGAAAATATATATAAAATGGGAGTCTGGTTTTCTGTCTTTTTTTTCTGGGTGAGGATAGTTTTTCAGTTGCTTTGTTATATGGTTGCTGTCCTCCTTTGGCAGTGTTAACTATATTATGTGACTAACAAACAGATGCAGCAAGAGCTGTGCATAATAAATGTCCCATCAGCTCAGGGAATTAAAAAAAAAAAAAGGTTGAATAACTGCTTTTTCCTTTATTTGCTAAATTAACATTTTGAACTGATCCTCCTGCAATGGGCCATATTCAGAACTCTGCATGTACATTAGACAATTCAGAGCAAAATTTGCCCTTCATCTACACTTTGCTTCTCCGATCACGTCACATCTCAGTGCCTCCCTAGAAAATGCACTGATTTTTATTCTTGCTGTATTGCCCTTAACACTTATTATCTCATTGTCAGCTGGCAAAGTTATGAGATCAAAGGCTTGAGCATAGCAGGCAACCACTACTCTAAAATATTAGAAACATAGCCAGAGTGATCTTATCCAATTCTCTACTGTTTGGTAATTTGGGAGGGACTTTTGGATCCTATTGTCTGTATTGTCATTTGATTCTTTTTAATGCCAACTTGTTTCTTAAACATTATAAATTATGATACCAGGTGCAAGCATTTCTCAGCACAGACCACTCTCTGAAATACATCTTTAATTGTATCAGATTATGTTTTTATTTTGTTTTTAATAAATAAAAATATGTGAACACACCTACACAGGCAAGGGATGTATGAGCTTGTTTGCTTACTTTGAAACCTACTTACACGCAGAGAGTTCAAAAGCTTGACTCAGACATCATGCTCTGCTTGGGGGAGGCTGAATAAAGAGGTGATGAGGGGTCAAAGAGGAAAAAAAAAATCCAACCGAAACGGGTTCTGTAGATGACCACAGTAGATGTTGAGAGTGTGTGTTTGCACTGGACTCATCAGAGATATCCCTGTTTGTCTGAATTGAGCATTTGGTGTTGTTTAAATACTGGTACCTTATCTTGGCTACTAATATGTGGCGTCTCTTTCCCCTTTGTTCATGGCACAGGTCTTTCCTTTGGTTGAAAACAGGAAAGGGGTGACTGACAGGTGAGAACGAGGTTTAAAGACCAGAGCAAAAGGTTTGTGAATTCAACCACTGTTTGAAAGAAGATGTGCCTTGCCAGTTCAGACCATTAGGTCTGTCACCATAAAGCCCGAGCCACAAGCCATTTCCCTTTGCCCACAAAAGCAGAGGAGCCTTTTTGCCATGCAACTGCCTGGTCAGGGTTGTCCTCCTCTCTGTGTGTGGCTTGTCTTCTCCAGCCTCAGGCTCACCTTGACCATCTCTTCCAAACAACAGAGATGTGGGGCCAGCCTGTTATAAAGTATTTTACAGATTTATTTATTTTTTTAACAAAGTGTTGGGAGAAGGGAAAGGGAATAGCCTACCTTTTGGGGCCGAACCCTGTCACAGTGAAATTCAAGGAAGAGCACAGATTATACAGTGTTTTCAAAATGCAATAGATAAGCATCTGTAAATAAAAGAAAACATTAAAAAAAATCAATTTAAATCCCCCTGTCAACACACAGAAGAAACAAATAAATCATTTTGTAAAACCAGCTCAGAAAGAAACAGAGGAATTGGGGACAAAAGTGTGAATAGATGTGCTCAGAAGACCATGGCGCTGCTTCCCTGTAAGGCAATGCCAGCCTCTAGTTGGCATTGTGCATCATTTCCACAGCAGCACATGGCTCGTCTTCCTCTTAGAAGGCATGTAGGGGTTCAGCATAAATGATTGTGGGGTTTAAGATGCTTACCAAAGTTGTATTAGTAAAAACACCAATCTGATGTAAAAATATGTTCTGTTCCATCTGGGGTCAGATTGCATTTGTTATCATTTAAATTTAAAATGAGGCTAGAGAAGATATAAACCCCAGATATTCTAGGAACTGACACAGCCCCAGGTCTGACTTTGAACAATTTATCGCAGAGACTAGAGTTGTCAAGGGATCAGTCATAGCCTGTAGCTGAAAGTCATAGACTGTGCGCAGCAGAAATCCAAATATGCAGGAGGAAAAAGGGGGAAAAAAAAAAAAAAAATCTGTTATATTCCATTTCTCTGTAAACATAAGATTCTTGTCCTTGTAGAATTTTTTGCATTTCATCAAAACTAACTAGGAAAACCCATAAATTGTCCCCAGATAGTAAGCTGGGATCGGCAATGCATTTTTACCCAATTTTTGTGCAAGGGTGCTGGTAGTTAAGATTTAACACTGTATCCACTTGACACTTAAAACGCATTTGCATGGTGAGGGCTGTTTTTTGCTACTGGTTTTAATAGTCTTATCACTTAAATGGTCACAAAGGGGTTTAAGCATAATATCCCTATTAAGATGTATGAAAGAAGTTCAAACCTCTGCTGGATTTTTTTTTTTTCTCAGCCTGTCGGGCTATAGATTTGACCACATTCAAGTGCATTGATTTGCAGAGCACAATCTGGATAACCAGAAATCATAGGCACTTCAGGGCGTATTTTTCCCTTCAAATCCTAAATTAACTTTAGGAAGAGTTTCTATATGGGTGACTGAAGGGGAATGATAGACTTAGGAACTTAAAAAGAAGTTACCTCATTGCTGAAACAGTTAATGAGATGCTTTAAAACCCAGGAACTAAAGAAATGCTTTCAGTTTGGATTGATTGTAACAGGAAGAAGAAATGCCACACCACAGCAACCCAGGGCCCATGGATGTGAGTTGCCAGAATGAATTTGCTTTTTAACGCTAGGGGATATAATGTAGCGGGCTGTATCCACTCCAGGAATGATTTTCATTGTCATAATAATTTGCTTTGGGACATGGCCTCAAACCTCTCCAGAGCCATGCTCAGAGGGGGCTGGATATAGTAGTTTCTCACCAGTCTCTGCCACCCCCCCGCGGGTGCAATCACCAGTGCAAAGGCGATTCGTGGTGCAGCCGGTGTGCTCGGCTCGGAGGAACCCAGCTGGGTGCTGCTGGCTGGACTTCTCCCCATCCACATGTCTGGACATGGGTGGAGATTCATTAACTCTGTGCTTCTGTTGGAATTCCTCTGCTGTGCCAATCTCCTGCTATCTGATCATTTCCAGCAAATTTATGTGGCCAGTCACGTAAAATTATGGAAAACTCTGACAAACTAGGGCAAACCATTTATTAAACTCCCGAATGAAACAATTCACTGTTTCTCCAGTCATTTAAATACAAATGGCTTTTCATGGATTCTAGTGAAAAACAAGGTAAGCTGCAAGAAATATATCCATGACACTTACGGCTCCACACATTGGTTTGATGTCTTTTACCAAATGATGTCTTAGAAAGCATTTCTGTGTGGACTTCATTTGTTAACATGGTTTATGGCTCCGTAAGCCTTACAAGCCACTTAGTGGATAGCCTCCTCTCTACCCAGCAATACAAGACTAATACCCATTTACTTTACATTGATCAGCCCATACGCTAAAACTGATACTCTCCTTCTATTGCAATCTCTTTCCACTTTGCAATGGTCAAATCCTTTCTGACTCATTTTTTCAGCAATCACAAATGCTGCAGCCCCTACATGGATTCAGTTCCTACTTTCATTTTGTTTCCTTAACTTTACGCATAACTACCTATCCTCATAACAGTGGCTGCAGAAATCCTTCCTCAGCTCAGTGTTGTGTCTCTGACAATGGCCTGTAGCAGGTATTTAGGGGAAGAGCGTAAAAGCAGAGCAACCATACAGTGATACTTTATTCTGGCACACCCTCCCAGCAGTCTGTGCCTTAGGGGCATTGTGAGCCAGAGATTGTATCTGCATCTTTGCGTTTTGTAACGCTCGATGAATTTTTCAGCCAGGAATTTGTCTAATTGCTTTTTGAGCCCATTTATACTTTTGGCCTCTACAACATCCTGTGGCAATGAGTTCCGCAGTTTAATTATGAGTCATGTGAAAAAAAATTCCTTTTTTTGTTTTTTAAATGTGCTGCTTGATAATTTTGTTCGATACCTTTCTTTGATACCCTTTCTTGAGTGATAATAACTAATTTAGAACATACCACACTTTTTTATATTTAGGATACATTGTCTTCATATATACTATCCTATATTTATCAAGACTAAACTTCATCTGACAGTTTTTATCAGCTGGTCAGTAATTAACATGAAATCTTTCAGCAGCATGTCACAAATATATTTTGTTTTTAATTTTGCTTTTGGTGGTTTTTTTTTGCTTTCCGTTGCTTTTGTTGATTAATTTTGTATCACAAAGAAACTGTCATCTTGCTGCTCAGCTCCTTTTCCAGTTTTTTTATGAGTATTTTGAATAGCATAGGTCCCAGGACAGATGTCTGTGAATTGCCATTGGTAATCCCCACCATGGTAAAACATGACCATCGATTCCTACTCTTGTTTTTCTATCTTTTATCTTGTTACTGGTCCACACAAGTATTTCTTTACCTACAAGCACTCAGTTTCCCTAAACAGTGTCAGTGAAGGACCTTGTAGAAAACATTAGGGATCTAAGTGCAATACGGAAATAGCCATATTCTCATGTTGCAGTGCTCTCTTCTTCTTTCTGGTCCCTTGACAATCCACACTATAGGCAAGTCAGTTCACATCTTGGGTCTAATTTGGTCATCCACATGCAAAGTTTGACCTCGGGGTGCCAAAAGGCAGGGGCAATCTCAGGCATTTTTGATGGGGACACTTCAGACTTGTGTACTCCCAACCTACCACCAATCTTCACACTCAAAGAAAAGCAGGGTGCTCAGCAAGTACTTCGCAGGAACTTGGAAAGACCTGAAAATAACTCTAGCCCCATCTCAGTGTGGTCTGTTTTACTGGGCTGATGGGCATGTCCACTCCACTGAGCTTGTGTCTCATGCAGTGTGATATCATGGACAGTCCATTTTAATTTCTTGAAGGACAGAGGCCCTGAGATAAAGATGAGTCTCTCCCAAGGGCACGAACACTGTTTTCACACTTTGTGTCAGGTAGCTGTTATCTATGCAGTGGCTGTTCCACTGGTCGATATGAGCCAGGATCTCTCACAGCAGAAGCTGTTGACTACAGATGCTCCAACACCTTATATTTTGCACCATCATTTAAGGATGACAGCACCAGTAGGGAGGAGGAAAGGGGGAAAGACGTGTGGGACCTCTGATTCTTTGTCCCACTTTGAAGGTATTCTTGCTGGATGCTATGCCTTTAGGCTATTCTTTTTCCTTTTTACTATATTCATATTACATGCTTGGTTAGAATTTCTGGTTTGCTAACCTGGCCAAGCCTGTTTCGTTCTCACTTGTGAAACAAATACATTTTATAATCAAAGCTATGTGCTCTCCTTCATCTCCTAATATATTTTGGCCTTCTACAGAACGTATTCCCAGGTCCAGGCTGTCTAGTGTCTGGATATACAGAGAAACTTCCCTGAAAAGGCAATGGCCATGAAAAGGGATTGTTGCAAGATACACTGTGTCTTTGTGATAAAGAGAAGACAATAGGGTTGAAAGGGGCCTCCTAAAAAGCATGCTAGGGAGCAGTACGCTTTCTGTTCCTCCCAGACTTTGGGATGGTGCAGAAGAATATTCAAGTGGGAGAAAAAGGGAGTGAGGTATGGGTCAGGAGAGGAGGAAAGAGAACAAGGGAGGGGACTGCTGCAGAGACAACATGGACCCGAGCATCAGCTTTCTATGTGTGTAACAGTTACTCCTCTTTACATGTAAGTGGAAACGGCTTCCTGGGTTTCTTTTGCATACTGGGAGTCGGGACTGACAGTGTCAGGCTGCATAAAAGTAAGTGGCCTGTGGACTGGGTCCTCCTGTATGCACTTCTTCTGGACAGAATCCACAATTTGTGGCAAATTCAGCCAGCCGCAGTGATGCAGATAGTATAGGGGACTTTGGTGACTAGCCTTTTCCTGAGTCTCCAGCATCTTGTTTTGAGCAAATTGAAGGTCATACTGCACCTCTAGTCTGGAGGAATTCTGGGCTTGGCTAAAATCCTCCATTAGGCCTTGATTATCTGTGCTAGGCTCTATGAGTACAAGGAATATGCAGCATAGCCACAATCCAGGTGGTTTCCTAGCACTGTTGGTGTCCGTGTCTCCTGCAGAAGAAAGTGCTGGCTGCACACGGATGTCAGTTCTTGGACCATGGAGATCGCTAATGGTGAAATCATATCCAGTGATTGGCTGGACCTTACAAAGACCAGCAAGTGATACTTCTAAATGATGCTATAGTAGGCCCTCTCTGACTGACACTACATGAAGGCATTCATTAAATGTCCTTTTCTCTCTTGCACCTTGCTTTTGAGGTGATGTGTGGATGCTGGCAATAGGATACCAACTCTTCACACAGGACTGTGAAGTACAGACATCCTCATGGGAAAGCTTTGTCTGCTGCTCTTGGACCTTGCTCTTCAGGACCAGGTAGTCCCACAAGTAGGTGCTTGTCTCTTTTTTACCAAAACTAGCAAACACTGAGGAACAAGGAGGTTGGATTGGCTCCAGCCAATATCCGCACCAAGGAAGGTAAAAGCAACCTTCCACTTACCCTGAAGCACAGGAGAGACCTGTGATTTCCGCCACAGGACAACTTTGCTTCATCCTATAGGGATGCTTTTGCCATACATCCTTGGTGGTCTGAGACTTGCAAGAGTGACCAGTTACATCAGCAGAATTAACAGCAGGCATACAAAGACTGCTCAGATAGCAAAAAGGAGAAGAGGGGTTGGGCCCTATCCCTGCTTTTAAGCATATTATCATGATAGTGGCATGACCAAGAATGGACCATGAACATAGATCCATGAATCTGTTTAGTACTGTGCCATGGTACATGCTATTTGATGGACATGGCGTGTTCACCCCAAAAGACTCTGATCTTAGACAGAACAGGAGAGAACCAACCAACACTAATTGACCTGGAAAATACAGATGCCCTTTCCGGCATGGCTGCAAAAGTCAGTGCAGATCTAGTCTGTATCTCCTGTGTCAACGTGCTCCAGCTATGTATATAATAGTCAAAAGTTGCATGTCCTATCTCAACACAGTTCCCTCGCCCCCAAACGTGAAGACCAAAATCCCTCTAAATTCCTTGCCGCCTTCTGTGTGCTACAATTTATTCATGCTTGTCTGGCTTGCCTTCATTTCCAGGACCCATAGGCAGAGACACAGCATCTCACAGCAGTAAGTCTTCTGGCAGACTCAGTATCTACCGATCCTTCAAGCCTGACCTGTTACTGCACAGAGTTCTTGGCAACAGCTGTCTTGATCTGTGATCCCTGAGGCCTTCTTAGAGATGTTGACTATGCAGAAAGACCAGGGAAAGAATTTTAGAAGTAGGCAGAGAATCAGAAATGTTCTCCATTTTTCCCCCAAGGTTTTCTCTTAAGTCTCTAGGTTATGAAGTTTGCTGGGGCCCAGTAGTCTATTCAGCTGCAAAAACCATTAATCTTTCATGCTGCCCGTTTTCCCAGGCTAGGAACACGATTCTCCTTTGACACTACTGACCGATCATGAAAATAGTTCTGCTACATTTCTCCATCTCATCCCCACTTTTTTTCACCCAAATAGAACTGTGGCTCTCTTCTTCAGGCCTGAGCATTTTTATCTTCCCTTTGACCGTGTAGTAAGAAACTGCTTCATTACTGCAGATTGACTGATCATTTTTCTTTCAGAAAAATTTGAAACCCATTGCCAATTATCTTTATGTCTCTCAAGCTTCAATAAGCTAAATATGTCTTTAAAATTAACTTCAATTATTTTAATTGAATTGGAATAAATGCCACAAGAAAAATACAGTAACAACAACAACAAAAAAGAACCCTATTAGCATGGTGAGGGAGTTCTTATCTCCAAAGCACATTCAGCACTATTTCATACCCAGTCCCTGGTTTAAATTCCAGGAGCAAAGCATGGGTAATCAAAAAGTTTTTCTTAACTCACCAGCACATCACATTCCAGACCTTAACTGTATGGTGACTGTAGTGTCACAACAGCTCTTCAACTTCCAGGCAGCACAGTGAAAAATGTTGGACTATAAGTAAGCCAGAAGCTGTAACCTTCTCTTCATTTGATCACATGCCTGTCCATCAGTATCATTATTCTTGGCTTTCTTATCTTTTTCCTGCTTCATGCTGTTCACCAGTACAGTGAATCCATTCTGCTGAATTTTCAGAAGCCAACATCCTGGTATTGCACCTAGAAGAGGCATGCTTGGGTATTCATTACGTGGGAATTTCTCATGATTCAGCATTTTACACTGTACCTTTGACACTGCGATGTTATTTCACCTTCGTTTTTCTCCTGTGCCAAAGGGCTTCATCAAAGAAATGTAACCAGTTTTAACAGGTATTCAATAGCAAAGATCCTGTGTTCTGTTCATGTGGATCACTCCAGAGGAAGGACTTAGGAGGCTCGTGCTTCAAGATCTAACATCAGTAATCTGACAAGGGTATTGGCTACATCATCCGTGAGGAGGAAGGAGCATTTAAAGCAGCGAGTTTAGGTCACAATGAGAACCAGACATTCTGCAGCGGTGAGAACGATTAGTGTTTCTTCCTGTGAGGAGGTGTAGTTTCAGGAATGAGATGTCTGCTCTGTGGTCAGAGAGAGAGGACTCTATATAAACATTTCTGATGAAAGGTAGCACAAATGGCTCTTATTTGCCTCTGTGGGGCCCTTTGTAAGACATCACTTGTAGATCAAGATAAATAATATATGAGTGCATGAGTGCAGGCATAGATCACACCTTCTCAGAGATCAGATGTTTCTCTTCTTTTAGAGGTTTCAGAGCAGAAATAAAAGCCAGCATTGATGATCTTATTGGTCATCATGTAACATGCAGTTGTGCCTTGAAAATTAAATACATCATGCCTTGGGGGTGAGGGCAATGAGTTAACCTTGCATTAGATATTTGGACACAGTGAGCAGAAACTAGCCTATTTGTTGTCTTTAATCATAAAACACCTTGATTTCAAATGTGTCAACACTTATAGCAGTAAATAAACCTCTGTAGATCTCCCTCTCTCCCTCTTAGACCAGCCAATGCTATTAACCACATCTTCTACTTACTATTAACCACGTCTTCTACTTTTATGTTAGTGATCATGCTGTGCATTTGAAAGATCTCTTTAGCTTCCTGGCGTAACATTTAAGATGAGCCTGTCAGTGTTGGGGAAATTTAATGGTATTTGCCATCATTTGATGAGAAGAAATAGAGGTCTCATCTCTTTTTTTTAGCAGTGAAGGTCTTTGCCCCCATCAACAGAGCTGTTTCCCTCCTCCTTATGGTGTCACAGACACCTTCATCAGAAGTATGGGGTGGCTGTGGTCATCTCTGCTAGCCTTGGAGTTTGTGAAGTCTCCTGTTTTCCATTCATAATCCATGCAGAGGACAAGAAGCTCTGGATTGTCCACAGTGTTATTCCTGACAAATGCAACTCCTTTCAAATAACAACAAACATTGGACCTCAGGCTTCAGGGACCAAGGAGGGAATTTCCCTTTGGTGAAGAATTGCATGCACACACACAAACAAACACATAAACACATACTGGAAAATAAAGAATATGTCCCACAGATAAAGAAAGGCCTCCAGATAGGGCAGTATAGCATTCCCAGGTGACACATTGAATCATCCTTGCCTGAGTCTTGGTTCATGGGCTCAGGTCATGCTGATTTCCAGATTTTGGGGTTGGGCAGGTGTTTTCCATGAGGTCAGATTGCAAAAGGCAGGATCCTTCCCCTTCCGTTGTGCCCCAGAAAGTGGAAATCTTACAGGGATCATTTGGGCTTAACCCAATTAATCAGTTCCCTGCTAATGCAGGAATCTCAAGCTATATTTTCTGGGTTTTGAGTGTTATACAGGAGGCCAAATGAGATAATTTGGTGGTTTATTTTGTCCTTGGACCCTGTGAAACTGTGAAATAAGAATTTAGAACATTTGGGTTGTACTCAGTGGAAGACAAAGTTGTCGCTGCTGTAATTTAAAGGGAGTTATGATGGAAATGGATGTCATATGCCCTTGAGAACTCTGAGATTTTATACCCCAAACAGACAATAGAGTAAGGGCAATGAGCAGAGACAGGCCGCAGTGCAGAAATTCTGGGGTGTCTGGAGGTATGGTGTTTGTTCTTGCCGATCTCCAGGCCCCCTGCAGCCTGTAAATTGGAGAAGCTCCTCTGCAGTCAGTGAAACTGTGCCAATTCCCAGCCAGCAGATAATTTGGCCCTTAATCTTCATGTGTGTAAATGACAGTCATAAACATGAGAAATAACAAGATACTCCAAAAGGTCACGTTGAGGGTGATGAAAGCACCGACTTGCGCAGGTCTCCAGGCAATATTGATAGGAAAGGAGTGTCAGGGAGAACGCACAGAGTAACAAGTGGCAATAAGGAAATATTTTTCCTGGAAACTCAACTAAAATTAAACCAAACACAACCATCTCCTTCCCCAGATGAGAAACTTCAGCTGGCAGCTCTAAGAGTTGGTTCTTTATGACAGTGTTTAGCAGCACTTCTCTTATGAGAAATAGCTAGTAAAATATTCACCTTCTCTGTGGGACTTAACACATTGGGGCCAGGATTCCTCATTAAACGTGGTACTTGGTTTAAAGTGTTTTCCACCACTCTCTGGTGAGGATAAATCTAAGCTAATGGTGGATTTGAGAAGGCAGCAGTTTTATGATCCAAATACATTGCGTTGTCTATGAATATAACCTATTTTTGTCAGTTACATTGGAAAGAAATAAATTACTCATCAGTCAATCCATTATTATTATAATAAGAGCACGGCAGTACTTAATTGCATCAGTTAAGTGGATATGACTTTGCCAATGCTCATAAATGCCATTACATCAATCCACAGAAATGGACCTGTTGATTTATTAGATGATGATGGACAAAGAAGATGTTGCAATCTCTTTTATAATTTAACCTGTGCTTAAAACATGTAGGTGTTTAAGGCCAATACATGTATAGTTATTACCACAGAGAGGGAAAGTGAAAAGGGAATTGTAAACCATAACAACCTCTATCAAGTACATGTCTATTTTGGTATGTGTAATAATCCTGAACGTACATTTATGTAACACACTGCATGGTACTTAAGCTGCTGTGGGCTATCATGTACTGTAAATTCACATTTAATCAAAGGACTCATGGCATATGATTGAGTACTGTAAATTTTCTTTAATGTGGCAAAATGCAACTGCAGAACAGCAGATCCATAGACAAACTGCAGCCATGCTGACTATCTAGCAATAATAAACTTCTCAGAGGAACTTCAGGTCCATCACTGGTAATTCATTTACCAAGTGCCTGTTTTCATTTACTTGTATATTTTTAACAACAAATCACTACCCAGCAGTCAGCCAAATGAATGCAGTCCTGGTAGTGCTGTCATTACAAGGAATGAGGACAAGTAGACTGTTGTTGTGATTTGATAATACACCTGCAATAGCTCTTCAGTTATTT